>NW_027125225.1:657033-985550 GCF_033026475.1 Channa argus
GGTCAAATATGAAGGCAAACCCACTTTCCTTTCAGTATTTTGCTGCAATTGGCAGAAACAAGCATATTTGCTCATTCGGCCTGAAAATGCTTTTAAGCGCATAAAAACTTACACTCTTGATTTCTGGCTAAATAAAAGCTAATGCAATGATATTTCCATGCTGAACTGAGTTGTTCTGGGTCAAATATGAAGGCAAACCCACTTTCCTTTCAGTATTTTGCTGCAATTGGCAGAAACAAGCATATTTGCTCATTCGGCCTGAAAATGCTTTTAAGCGCATAAAAACTTACACTCTTGATTTCTGGCTAAATAAAAGCTGTTGCAATGATATTTCCATGCTGAAATGAGTTGTTCTAGGTCAAATATGAAGGCAAACCCACTTTCCTTTCAGTATTTTGCTGCAATTGGCAGAAACAAGCATATTTGCTCATTCGGCCTGAAAATGCTTTTAAGCGCATAAAAACTTACACTCTTGATTTTTGGCTAAATAAAAGCTGTTGCAATGATATTTCCATGCTGAACTGAGTTGTTCTGGGTCAAATATGAAGGCAAACCCACTGTCCTTTCAGTATTTTGCTGCAATTGGAAGATATCAGCTCATTTGGCCTGAAAATGTTTTTAAGCGCATAAAAACTTACACTCTTGATTTCTGACTAAATAAAAGCTGTTGCAATGATATTTCCATGCTGAACTGAGTTGTTCTGGGTCAAATATGAAGGCAAACCCACTTTCCTTTCAGTATTTTGCTGCAATTGGCAGAAACAAGCATATTTGCTCATTCGGCCTGAAAATGCTTTTAAGCGCATAAAAACTTACACTCTTGATTTCTGGCTAAATAAAAGCTGTTGCAATGATATTTCCATGCTGAAATGAGTTGTTCTAGGTCAAATATGAAGGCAAACCCACTTTCCTTTCAGTATTTTGCTGCAATTGGCAGAAACAAGCATATTTGCTCATTCGGCCTGAAAATGCTTTTAAGCGCATAAAAACTTACACTCTTGATTTTTGGCTAAATAAAAGCTGTTGCAATGATATTTCCATGCTGAACTGAGTTGTTCTGGGTCAAATATGAAGGCAAACCCACTGTCCTTTCAGTATTTTGCTGCAATTGGAAGATATCAGCTCATTTGGCCTGAAAATGTTTTTAAGCGCATAAAAACTTACACTCTTGATTTCTGACTAAATAAAAGCTGTTGCAATGATATTTCCATGCTGAACTGAGTTGTTCTGGGTCAAATATGAAGGCAAACCCACTTTCCTTTCAGTATTTTGCTGCAATTGGCAGAAACAAGCATATTTGCTCATTCGGCCTGAAAATGCTTTTAAGCGCATAAAAACTTACACTCTTGATTTCTGGCTAAATAAAAGCTGTTGCAATGATATTTCCATGCTGAACTGAGTTGTTCTGGGTCAAATATGAAGGCAAACCCACTTTCCTTTCAGTATTTTGCTGCAATTGGAAGATATCAGCTCATTTGGCCTGAAAATGCTTTTAAGCGCATAAAAACTTACACTCTTGATTTCTGGCTAAATAAAAGCTGTTGCAATGATATTTCCATGCTGAAATGAGTTGTTCTGGGTCAAATATGAAGGCAAACCCACTGTCCTTTCAGTATTTTGCTGCAATTGGAAGATATCAGCTCATTTGGCCTGAAAATGTTTTTAAGCGCATAAAAACTTACACTCTTGATTTCTGACTAAATAAAAGCTGTTGCAATGATATTTCCATGCTGAACTGAGTTGTTCTGGGTCAAATATGAAGGCAAACCCACTTTCCTTTCAGTATTTTGCTGCAATTGGCAGAAACAAGCATATTTCCTCATTCGGCCTGAAAATGCTTTTAAGCGCATAAAAACTTACACTCTTGATTTCTGGCTAAATAAAAGCTGTTGCAATGATATTTCCATGCTGAACTGAGTTGTTCTGGGTCAAATATGAAGGCAAACCCACTTTCCTTTCAGTATTTTGCTGCAATTGGCAGAAACAAGCATATTTGCTCATTCGGCCTGAAAATGCTTTTAAGCGCATAAAAACTTACACTCTTGATTTCTGGCTAAATAAAAGCTGTTGCAATGATATTTCCATGCTGAACTGAGTTGTTCTGGGTCAAATATGAAGGCAAACCCACTTTCCTTTCAGTATTTTGCTGCAATTGGAAGATATCAGCTCATTTGGCCTGAAAATGCTTTTAAGCGCATAAAAACTTACACTCTTGATTTCTGGCTAAATAAAAGCTGTTGCAATGATATTTCCATGCTGAAATGAGTTGTTCTGGGTCAAATATGAAGGCAAACCCACTTTCCTTTCAGTATTTTGCTGCAATTGGAAGATATCAGCTCATTTGGCCTGAAAATGCTTTTAAGCGCATAAAAACTTACACTCTTGATTTCTGGCTAAATAAAAGCTGTTGCAATGATATTTCCATGCTGAACTGAGTTGTTCTGGGTCAAATATGAAGGCAAACCCACTTTCCTTTCAGTATTTTGCTGCAATTGGCAGAAACAAGCATATTTGCTCATTCGGCCTGAAAATGCTTTTAAGCGCATAAAAACTTACACTCTTGATTTCTGGCTAAATAAAAGCTGTTGCAATGATATTTCCACGCTGAACTGAGTTGTTCTGGGTCAAATATGAAGGCAAACCCACTGTCCTTTCAGTATTTTGCTGCAATTGGAAGATATCAGCTCATTTGGCCTGAAAATGCTTTTAAGCGCATAAAAACTTACACTCTTGATTTCTGACTAAATAAAAGCTGTTGCAATGATATTTCCATGCTGAACTGAGTTGTTCTGGGTCAAATATGAAGGCAAACCCACTTTCCTTTCAGTATTTTGCTGCAATTGGCAGAAACAAGCATATTTGCTCATTCGGCCTGAAAATGCTTTTAAGCGCATAAAAACTTACACTCTTGATTTCTGGCTAAATAAAAGCTGTTGCAATGATATTTCCATGCTGAACTGAGTTGTTCTGGGTCAAATATGAAGGCAAACCCACTTTCCTTTCAGTATTTTGCTGCAATTGGCAGAAACAAGCATATTTGCTCATTTGGCCTGAAAATGCTTTTAAGCGCATAAAAACTTACACTCTTGATTTCTGGCTAAATAAAAGCTGTTGCAATGATATTTCCATGCTGAACTGAGTTGTTCTGGGTCAAATATGAAGGCAAACCCACTTTCCTTTCAGTATTTTGCTGCAATTGGCAGAAACAAGCATATTTGCTCATCGGCCTGAAAATGCTTTTAAGCGCATAAAAACTTACACTCTTGATTTCTGGCTAAATAAAAGCTGTTGCAATGATATTTCCATGCTGAACTGAGTTGTTCTGGGTTAAATATGAAGGCAAACCCACTTTCCTTTCAGTATTTTGCTGCAATTGGCAGAAACAAGCATATTTGCTCATTCGGCCTGAAAATGCTTTTAAGCGCATAAAAACTTACACTCTTGATTTCTGGCTAAATAAAAGCTGTTGCAATGATATTTCCATGCTGAACTGAGTTGTTCTGGGTCAAATATGAAGGCAAACCCACTTTCCTTTCAGTATTTTGCTGCAATTGGAAGATATCAGCTCATTTGGCCTGAAAATGCTTTTAAGCGCATAAAAACTTACACTCTTGATTTCTGGCTAAATAAAAGCTGTTGCAATGATATTTCCATGCTGAACTGAGTTGTTCTGGGTCAAATATGAAGGCAAACCCAGTTTCCTTTCAGTATTTTGCTGCAATTGGAAGATATCAGCTCATTTGGCCTGAAAATGCTTTTAAGCGCATAAAAACTTACACTCTTGATTTCTGGCTAAATAAAAGCTGTTGCAATGATATTTCCATGCTGAACTGAGTTGTTCTGGGTCAAATATGAAGGCAAACCCACTTTCCTTTCAGTATTTTGCTGCAATTGGCAGAAACAAGCATATTTGCTCATTCGGCCTGAAAATACTTTTAAGCGCATAAAAACTTACACTCTTGATTTCTGGCTAAATAAAAGCTGTTGCAATGATATTTCCATGCTGAAATGAGTTGTTCTGGGTCAAATATGAAGGCAAACCCACTTTCCTTTCAGTATTTTGCTGCAATTGGCAGAAACAAGCATATTTGCTCATTCGGCCTGAAAATGATTTTAAGCGCATAAAAACTTACACTCTTGATTTCTGGCTAAATAAAAGCTGTTGCAATGATATTTCCATGCTGAACTGAGTTGTTCTGGGTCAAATATGAAGGCAAACCCACTTTCCTTTCAGTATTTTGCTGCAATTGGAAGATATCAGCTCATTTGGCCTGAAAATGTTTTTAAGCGCATAAAAACTTACACTCTTGATTTCTGACTAAATAAAAGCTGTTGCAATGATATTTCCATGCTGAACTGAGTTGTTCTGGGTCAAATATGAAGGCAAACCCACTTTCCTTTCAGTATTTTGCTGCAATTGGCAGAAACAAGCATATTTGCTCATTCGGCCTGAAAATGCTTTTAAGCGCATAAAAACTTACACTCTTGATTTCTGGCTAAATAAAAGCTGTTGCAATGATATTTCCATGCTGAACTGAGTTGTTCTGGGTCAAATATGAAGGCAAACCCACTTTCCTTTCAGTATTTTGCTGCAATTGGCAGAAACAAGCATATTTGCTCATTCGGCCTGAAAATGCTTTTAAGCGCTAAAAACTTACACTCTTGATTTCTGGCTAAATAAAAGCTGTTGCAATGATATTTCCATGCTGAACTGAGTTGTTCTGGGTCAAATATGAAGGCAAACCCACTTTCCTTTCAGTATTTTGCTGCAATTGGAAGATATCTGCTCATTTGGCCTGAAAATGCTTTTAAGCGCATAAAAACTTACACTCTTGATTTCTGGCTAAATAAAAGCTGTTGCAATGATATTTCCATGCTGAAATGAGTTGTTCTGGGTCAAATATGAAGGCAAACCCACTTTCCTTTCAGTATTTTGCTGCAATTGGAAGATATCAGCTCATTTGGC
Organism: Channa argus; assembly: GCF_033026475.1. NCBI lineage: Eukaryota > Metazoa > Chordata > Actinopteri > Anabantiformes > Channidae > Channa > Channa argus. The sequence goes on from NW_027125225.1 coordinate 662,000, forward strand.
CTGAAAATGCTTTTAAGCGCATAAAAACTTACACTCTTGATTTCTGGCTAAATAAAAGCTGTTGCAATGATATTTCCATGCTGAACTGAGTTGTTCTGGGTCAAATATGAAGGCAAACCCACTTTCCTTTCAGTATTTTGCTGCAATTGGCAGAAACAAGCATATTTGCTCATTCGGCCTGAAAATGCTTTTAAGCGCATAAAAACTTACACTCTTGATTTCTGGCTAAATAAAAGCTGTTGCAATGATATTTCCATGCTGAACTGAGTTGTTCTGGGTCAAATATGAAGGCAAACCCAATTTCCTTTCAGTATTTTGCTGCAATTGGCAGAAACAAGCATATTTGCTCATTCGGCCTGAAAATGCTTTTAAGCGCATAAAAACTTACACTCTTGATTTCTGGCTAAATAAAAGCTGTTGCAATGATATTTCCATGCTGAACTGAGTTGTTCTGGGTCAAATATGAAGGCAAACCCACTTTCCTTTCAGTATTTTGCTGCAATTGGAAGATATCAGCTCATTTGGCCTGAAAATGCTTTTAAGCGCATAAAAACTTACACTCTTGATTTCTGGCTAAATAAAAGCTTTTGCAATGATATTTCCATGCTGAAATGAGTTGTTCTGGGTCAAATATGAAGGCAAACCCACTTTCCTTTCAGTATTTTGCTGCAATTGGAAGATATCAGCTCATTTGGCCTGAAAATGCTTTTAAGCGCATAAAAACTTACACTCTTGATTTCTGGCTAAATAAAAGCTGTTGCAATGATATTTCCATGCTGAACTGAGTTGTTCTGGGTCAAATATGAAGGCAAACCCACTTTCCTTTCAGTATTTTGCTGCAGTTGGCAGAAACAGGCATATTTGCTCATTCGGCCTGAAAATGCTTTTAAGCGCATAAAAACTTACACTCTTGATTTCTGGCTAAATAAAAGCTGTTGCAATGATATTTCCATGCTGAACTGAGTTGTTCTGGGTCAAATATGAAGGCAAACCCACTGTCCTTTCAGTATTTTGCTGCAATTGGAAGATATCAGCTCATTTGGCCTGAAAATGTTTTTAAGCGCATAAAAACTTACACTCTTGATTTCTGACTAAATAAAAGCTGTTGCAATGATATTTCCATGCTGAACTGAGTTGTTCTGGGTCAAATATGAAGGCAAACCCAGTTTCCTTTCAGTATTTTGCTGCAATTGGCAGAAACAAGCATATTTGCTCATTCGGCCTGAAAATGCTTTTAAGCGCATAAAAACTTACACTCTTGATTTCTGGCTAAATAAAAGCTGTTGCAATGATATTTCCATGCTGAACTGAGTTGTTCTGGGTCAAATATGAAGGCAAACCCACTTTCCTTTCAGTATTTTGCTGCAATTGGCAGAAACAAGCATATTTGCTCATTCGGCCTGAAAATGCTTTTAAGCGCATAAAAACTTACACTCTTGATTTCTGGCTAAATAAAAGCTGTTGCAATGATATTTCCATGCTGAACTGAGTTGTTCTGGGTCAAATATGAAGGCAAACCCACTTTCCTTTCAGTATTTTGCTGCAATTGGAAGATATCAGCTCATTTGGCCTGAAAATGCTTTTAAGCGCATAAAAACTTACACTCTTGATTTCTGGCTAAATAAAAGCTGTTGCAATGATATTTCCATGCTGAACTGAGTTGTTCTGGGTCAAATATGAAGGCAAACCCACTTTCCTTTCAGTATTTTGCTGCAATTGGCAGAAACAAGCATATTTGCTCAATCGGCCTGAAAATGCTTTTAAGCGCATAAAAACTTACACTCTTGATTTCTGGCTAAATAAAAGCTGTTGCAATGATATTTCCATGCTGAACTGAGTTGTTCTGGGTCAAATATGAAGGCAAACCCACTTTCCTTTCAGTATTTTGCTGCAATTGGCAGAAACAAGCATATTTGCTCATTCGGCCTGAAAATGCTTTTAAGCGCATAAAAACTTACACTCTTGATTTCTGGCTAAATAAAAGCTGTTGCAATGATATTTCCATGCTGAACTGAGTTGTTCTGGGTCAAATATGAAGGCAAACCCACTTTCCTTTCAGTATTTTGCTGCAATTGGCAGAAACAAGCATATTTGCTCATTCGGCCTGAAAATGCTTTTAAGCGCATAAAAACTTACACTCTTGATTTCTGGCTAAATAAAAGCTGTTGCAATGATATTTCCATGCTGAACTGAGTTGTTCTGGGTCAAATATGAAGGCAAACCCACTTTCCTTTCAGTATTTTGCTGCAATTGGCAGAAACAAGCATATTTGCCCATTCGGCCTGTAAATGCTTTTAAGCGCATAAAAACTTACACTCTTGATTTCTGGCTAAATAAAAGCTGTTGCAATGATATTTCCATGCTGAACTGAGTTGTTCTGGGTCAAATATGAAGGCAAACCCACTTTCCTTTCAGTATTTTGCTGCAATTGGCAGAAACAAGCATATTTGCTTATTCGGCCTGAAAATGCTTTTAAGCGCATAAAAACTTACACTCTTGATTTCTGGCTAAATAAAAGCTGTTGCAATGATATTTCCATGCTGAACTGAGTTGTTCTGGGTCAAATATGAAGGCAAACCCAATTTCCTTTCAGTATTTTGCTGCAATTGGCAGAAACAAGCATATTTGCTCATTCGGCCTGAAAATGCTTTTAAGCGCATAAAAACTTACACTCTTGATTTCTGGCTAAATAAAAGCTGTTGCAATGATATTTCCATGCTGAACTGAGTTGTTCTGGGTCAAATATGAAGGCAAACCCACTTTCCTTTCAGTATTTTGCTGCAATTGGCAGAAACAAGCATATTTGCTCATTCGGCCTGAAAATGCTTTTAAGCGCATAAAAACTTACACTCTTGATTTCTGGCTAAATAAAAGCTGTTGCAATGATATTTCCATGCTGAACTGAGTTGTTCTGGGTCAAATATGAAGGCAAACCCACTTTCCTTTCAGTATTTTGCTGCAATTGGAAGATATCAGCTCATTTGGCCTGAAAATGCTTTTAAGCGCATAAAAACTTACACTCTTGATTTCTGGCTAAATAAAAGCTGTTGCAATGATATTTCCATGCTGAACTGAGTTGTTCTGGGTCAAATATGAAGGCAAACCCACTTTCCTTTCAGTATTTTGCTGCAATTGGAAGATATCAGCTCATTTGGCCTGAAAATGCTTTTAAGCGCATAAAAACTTACACTCTTGATTTCTGGCTAAATAAAAGCTGTTGCAATGATATTTCCATGCTGAACTGAGTTGTTCTGGGTCAAATATGAAGGCAAACCCACTTTCCTTTCAGTATTTTGCTGCAATTGGCAGAAACAAGCATATTTGCTCAATCGGCCTGAAAATGCTTTTAAGCGCATAAAAACTTACACTCTTGATTTCTGGCTAAATAAAAGCTGTTGCAATGATATTTCCATGCTGAACTGAGTTGTTCTGGGTCAAATATGAAGGCAAACCCACTTTCCTTTCAGTATTTTGCTGCAATTGGCAGAAACAAGCATATTTGCTCATTCGGCCTGAAAATGCTTTTAAGCGCATAAAAACTTACACTCTTGATTTCTGGCTAAATAAAAGCTGTTGCAATGATATTTCCATGCTGAACTGAGTTGTTCTGGGTCAAATATGAAGGCAAACCCACTTTCCTTTCAGTATTTTGCTGCAATTGGCAGAAACAAGCATATTTGCTCATTCGGCCTGAAAATGCTTTTAAGCGCATAAAAACTTACACTCTTGATTTCTGGCTAAATAAAAGCTGTTGCAATGATATTTCCATGCTGAACTGAGTTGTTCTGGGTCAAATATGAAGGCAAACCCACTTTCCTTTCAGTATTTTGCTGCAATTGGCAGAAACAAGCATATTTGCTCATTCGGCCTGAAAATGCTTTTAAGCGCATAAAAACTTACACTCTTGATTTCTGGCTAAATAAAAGCTGTTGCAATGATATTTCCATGCTGAACTGAGTTGTTCTGGGTCAAATATGAAGGCAAACCCACTTTCCTTTCAGTATTTTGCTGCAATTGGCAGAAACAAGCATATTTGCCCATTCGGCCTGTAAATGCTTTTAAGCGCATAAAAACTTACACTCTTGATTTCTGGCTAAATAAAAGCTGTTGCAATGATATTTCCATGCTGAACTGAGTTGTTCTGGGTCAAATATGAAGGCAAACCCACTTTCCTTTCAGTATTTTGCTGCAATTGGCAGAAACAAGCATATTTGCTTATTCGGCCTGAAAATGCTTTTAAGCGCATAAAAACTTACACTCTTGATTTCTGGCTAAATAAAAGCTGTTGCAATGATATTTCCATGCTGAACTGAGTTGTTCTGGGTCAAATATGAAGGCAAACCCAATTTCCTTTCAGTATTTTGCTGCAATTGGCAGAAACAAGCATATTTGCTCATTCGGCCTGAAAATGCTTTTAAGCGCATAAAAACTTACACTCTTGATTTCTGGCTAAATAAAAGCTGTTGCAATGATATTTCCATGCTGAACTGAGTTGTTCTGGGTCAAATATGAAGGCAAACCCACTTTCCTTTCAGTATTTTGCTGCAATTGGCAGAAACAAGCATATTTGCTCATTCGGCCTGAAAATGCTTTTAAGCGCATAAAAACTTACACTCTTGATTTCTGGCTAAATAAAAGCTGTTGCAATGATATTTCCATGCTGAACTGAGTTGTTCTGGGTCAAATATGAAGGCAAACCCACTTTCCTTTCAGTATTTTGCTGCAATTGGAAGATATCAGCTCATTTGGCCTGAAAATGCTTTTAAGCGCATAAAAACTTACACTCTTGATTTCTGGCTAAATAAAAGCTGTTGCAATGATATTTCCATGCTGAAATGAGTTGTTCTGGGTCAAATATGAAGGCAAACCCACTTTCCTTTCAGTATTTTGCTGCAATTGGAAGATATCAGCTCATTTGGCCTGAAAATGCTTTTAAGCGCATAAAAACTTACACTCTTGATTTCTGGCTAAATAAAAGCTGTTGCAATGATATTTCCATGCTGAACTGAGTTGTTCTGGGTCAAATATGAAGGCAAACCCACTTTCCTTTCAGTATTTTGCTGCAATTGGCAGAAACAAGCATATTTGCTCATTCGGCCTGAAAATGCTTTTAAGCGCATAAAAACTTACACTCTTGATTTCTGGCTAAATAAAAGCTGTTGCAATGATATTTCCACGCTGAACTGAGTTGTTCTGGGTCAAATATGAAGGCAAACCCACTGTCCTTTCAGTATTTTGCTGCAATTGGAAGATATCAGCTCATTTGGCCTGAAAATGCTTTTAAGCGCATAAAAATTTACACTCTTGATTTCTGACTAAATAAAAGCTGTTGCAATGATATTTCCATGCTGAACTGAGTTGTTCTGGGTCAAATATGAAGGCAAACCCACTTTCCTTTCAGTATTTTGCTGCAATTGGCAGAAACAAGCATATTTGCTCATTCGGCCTGAAAATGCTTTTAAGCGCATAAAAACTTACACTCTTGATTTCTGGCTAAATAAAAGCTGTTGCAATGATATTTCCATGCTGAACTGAGTTGTTCTGGTCAAATATGAAGGCAAACCCACTTTCCTTTCAGTATTTTGCTGCAATTGGCAGAAACAAGCATATTTGCTCATTTGGCCTGAAAATGCTTTTAAGCGCATAAAAACTTACACTCTTGATTTCTGGCTAAATAAAAGCTGTTGCAATGATATTTCCATGCTGAACTGAGTTGTTCTGGGTCAAATATGAAGGCAAACCCACTTTCCTTTCAGTATTTTGCTGCAATTGGAAGATATCAGCTCATTTGGCCTGAAAATGCTTTTAAGCGCATAAAAACTTACACTCTTGATTTCTGGCTAAATAAAAGCTGTTGCAATGATATTTCCATGCTGAACTGAGTTGTTCTGGGTCAAATATGAAGGCAAACCCAGTTTCCTTTCAGTATTTTGCTGCAATTGGAAGATATCAGCTCATTTGGCCTGAAAATGCTTTTAAGCGCATAAAAACTTACACTCTTGATTTCTGGCTAAATAAAAGCTGTTGCAATGATATTTCCATGCTGAACTGAGTTGTTCTGGGTCAAATATGAAGGCAAACCCACTTTCCTTTCAGTATTTTGCTGCAATTGGCAGAAACAAGCATATTTGCTCATTCGGCCTGAAAATACTTTTAAGCGCATAAAAACTTACACTCTTGATTTCTGGCTAAATAAAAGCTGTTGCAATGATATTTCCATGCTGAAATGAGTTGTTCTGGGTCAAATATGAAGGCAAACCCACTTTCCTTTCAGTATTTTGCTGCAATTGGCAGAAACAAGCATATTTGCTCATTCGGCCTGAAAATGATTTTAAGCGCATAAAAACTTACACTCTTGATTTCTGGCTAAATAAAAGCTGTTGCAATGATATTTCTATGCTGAACTGAGTTGTTTTGGGTCAAATATGAAGGCAAACCCACTTTCCTTTCAGTATTTTGCTGCAATTGGAAGATATCAGCTCATTTGGCCTGAAAATGTTTTTAAGCGCATAAAAACTTACACTCTTGATTTCTGACTAAATAAAAGCTGTTGCAATGATATTTCCATGCTGAACTGAGTTGTTCTGGGTCAAATATGAAGGCAAACCCACTTTCCTTTCAGTATTTTGCTGCAATTGGCAGAAACAAGCATATTTGCTCATTCGGCCTGAAAATGCTTTTAAGCGCATAAAAACTTACACTCTTGATTTCTGGCTAAATAAAAGCTGTTGCAATGATATTTCCATGCTGAACTGAGTTGTTCTGGGTCAAATATGAAGGCAAACCCACTTTCCTTTCAGTATTTTGCTGCAATTGGCAGAAACAAGCATATTTGCTCATTCGGCCTGAAAATGCCTATTAAGCGCATAAAAACTTACACTCTTGATTTCTGGCTAAATAAAAGCTGTTGCAATGATATTTCCATGCTGAACTGAGTTGTTCTGGGTCAAATATGAAGGCAAACCCACTTTCCTTTCAGTATTTTGCTGCAATTGGAAGATATCAGCTCATTTGGCCTGAAAATGCTTTTAAGCGCATAAAAACTTACACTCTTGATTTCTGGCTAAATAAAAGCTGTTGCAATGATATTTCCATGCTGAAATGAGTTGTTCTGGGTCAAATATGAAGGCAAACCCACTTTCCTTTCAGTATTTTGCTGCAATTGGAAGATATCAGCTCATTTGGCCTGAAAATGCTTTTAAGCGCATAAAAACTTACACTCTTGATTTCTGGCTAAATAAAAGCTGTTGCAATGATATTTCCATGCTGAACTGAGTTGTTCTGGGTCAAATATGAAGGCAAACCCACTTTCCTTTCAGTATTTTGCTGCAATTGGCAGAAACAAGCATATTTGCTCATTCGGCCTGAAAATGCTTTTAAGCGCATAAAAACTTACACTCTTGATTTCTGGCTAAATAAAAGCTGTTGCAATGATATTTCCATGCTGAACTGAGTTGTTCTGGGTCAAATATGAAGGCAAACCCACTTTCCTTTCAGTATTTTGCTGCAATTGGCAGAAACAAGCATATTTGCCCATTCGGCCTGTAAATGCTTTTAAGCGCATAAAAACTTACACTCTTGATTTCTGGCTAAATAAAAGCTGTTGCAATGATATTTCCATGCTGAACTGAGTTGTTCTGGGTCAAATATGAAGGCAAACCCACTTTCCTTTCAGTATTTTGCTGCAATTGGCAGAAACAAGCATATTTGCTTATTCGGCCTGAAAATGCTTTTAAGCGCATAAAAACTTACACTCTTGATTTCTGGCTAAATAAAAGCTGTTGCAATGATATTTCCATGCTGAACTGAGTTGTTCTGGGTCAAATATGAAGGCAAACCCAATTTCCTTTCAGTATTTTGCTGCAATTGGCAGAAACAAGCATATTTGCTCATTCGGCCTGAAAATGCTTTTAAGCGCATAAAAACTTACACTCTTGATTTCTGGCTAAATAAAAGCTGTTGCAATGATATTTCCATGCTGAACTGAGTTGTTCTGGGTCAAATATGAAGGCAAACCCACTTTCCTTTCAGTATTTTGCTGCAATTGGAAGATATCAGCTCATTTGGCCTGAAAATGCTTTTAAGCGCATAAAAACTTACACTCTTGATTTCTGGCTAAATAAAAGCTTTTGCAATGATATTTCCATGCTGAAATGAGTTGTTCTGGGTCAAATATGAAGGCAAACCCACTTTCCTTTCAGTATTTTGCTGCAATTGGAAGATATCAGCTCATTTGGCCTGAAAATGCTTTTAAGCGCATAAAAACTTACACTCTTGATTTCTGGCTAAATAAAAGCTGTTGCAATGATATTTCCATGCTGAACTGAGTTGTTCTGGGTCAAATATGAAGGCAAACCCACTTTCCTTTCAGTATTTTGCTGCAATTGGCAGAAACAAGCATATTTGCTCAATCGGCCTGAAAATGCTTTTAAGCGCATAAAAACTTACACTCTTGATTTCTGGCTAAATAAAAGCTGTTGCAATGATATTTCCATGCTGAACTGAGTTGTTCTGGGTCAAATATGAAGGCAAACCCACTGTCCTTTCAGTATTTTGCTGCAATTGGAAGATATCAGCTCATTTGGCCTGAAAATGTTTTTAAGCGCATAAAAACTTACACTCTTGATTTCTGACTAAATAAAAGCTGTTGCAATGATATTTCCATGCTGAACTGAGTTGTTCTGGGTCAAATATGAAGGCAAACCCACTTTCCTTTCAGTATTTTGCTGCAATTGGCAGAAACAAGCATATTTGCTCATTCGGCCTGAAAATGCTTTTAAGCGCATAAAAACTTACACTCTTGATTTCTGGCTAAATAAAAGCTGTTGCAATGATATTTCCATGCTGAAATGAGTTGTTCTGGGTCAAATATGAAGGCAAACCCACTTTCCTTTCAGTATTTTGCTGCAATTGGCAGAAACAAGCATATTTGCTCATTCGGCCTGAAAATGATTTTAAGCGCATAAAAACTTACACTCTTGATTTCTGGCTAAATAAAAGCTGTTGCAATGATATTTCCATGCTGAACTGAGTTGTTCTGGGTCAAATATGAAGGCAAACCCACTTTCCTTTCAGTATTTTGCTGCAATTGGAAGATATCAGCTCATTTGGCCTGAAAATGCTTTTAAGCGCATAAAAACTTACACTCTTGATTTCTGGCTAAATAAAAGCTGTTGCAATGATATTTCCATGCTGAACTGAGTTGTTCTGGGTCAAATATGAAGGCAAACCCACTTTCCTTTCAGTATTTTGCTGCAATTGGCAGAAACAAGCATATTTGCTCATTCGGCCTGAAAATGCTTTTAAGCGCATAAAAACTTACACTCTTGATTTCTGGCTAAATAAAAGCTGTTGCAAAGATATTTCCATGCTGAACTGAGTTGTTCTGGGTCAAATATGAAGGCAAACCCACTGTCCTTTCAGTATTTTGCTGCAATTGGAAGATATCAGCTCATTTGGCCTGAAAATGTTTTTAAGCGCATAAAAACTTACACTCTTGATTTCTGACTAAATAAAAGCTGTTGCAATGATATTTCCATGCTGAACTGAGTTGTTCTGGGTCAAATATGAAGGCAAACCCAGTTTCCTTTCAGTATTTTGCTGCAATTGGCAGAAACAAGCATATTTGCTCATTCGGCCTGAAAATGCTTTTAAGCGCATAAAAACTTACACTCTTGATTTCTGGCTAAATAAAAGCTGTTGCAATGATATTTCCATGCTGAACTGAGTTGTTCTGGGTCAAATATGAAGGCAAACCCACTTTCCTTTCAGTATTTTGCTGCAATTGGAAGATATCAGCTCATTTGGCCTGAAAATGCTTTTAAGCGCATAAAAACTTACACTCTTGATTTCTGGCTAAATAAAAGCTGCTGCAATGATATTTCCATGCTGAAATGAGTTGTTCTGGGTCAAATATGAAGGCAAACCCACTTTCCTTTCAGTATTTTGCTGCAATTGGAAGATATCAGCTCATTTGGCCTGAAAATGCTTTTAAGCGCATAAAAACTTACACTCTTGATTTCTGGCTAAATAAAAGCTGTTGCAATGATATTTCCATGCTGAACTGAGTTGTTCTGGGTCAAATATGAAGGCAAACCCACTTTCCTTTCAGTATTTTGCTGCAATTGGCAGAAACAAGCATATTTGCTCAATCGGCCTGAAAATGCTTTTAAGCGCATAAAAACTTACACTCTTGATTTCTGGCTAAATAAAAGCTGTTGCAATGATATTTCCATGCTGAACTGAGTTGTTCTGGGTCAAATATGAAGGCAAACCCACTTTCCTTTCAGTATTTTGCTGCAATTGGCAGAAACAAGCATATTTGCTCATTCGGCCTGAAAATGCTTTTAAGCGCATAAAAACTTACACTCTTGATTTCTGGCTAAATAAAAGCTGTTGCAATGATATTTCCATGCTGAACTGAGTTGTTCTGGGTCAAATATGAAGGCAAACCCACTTTCCTTTCAGTATTTTGCTGCAATTGGCAGAAACAAGCATATTTGCTCATTCGGCCTGAAAATGCTTTTAAGCGCATAAAAACTTACACTCTTGATTTCTGGCTAAATAAAAGCTGTTGCAATGATATTTCCATGCTGAACTGAGTTGTTCTGGGTCAAATATGAAGGCAAACCCACTTTCCTTTCAGTATTTTGCTGCAATTGGCAGAAACAAGCATATTTGCTCATTCGGCCTGAAAATGCTTTTAAGCGCATAAAAACTTACACTCTTGATTTCTGGCTAAATAAAAGCTGTTGCAATGATATTTCCATGCTGAACTGAGTTGTTCTGGGTCAAATATGAAGGCAAACCCACTTTCCTTTCAGTATTTTGCTGCAATTGGCAGAAACAAGCATATTTGCCCATTCGGCCTGTAAATGCTTTTAAGCGCATAAAAACTTACACTCTTGATTTCTGGCTAAATAAAAGCTGTTGCAATGATATTTCCATGCTGAACTGAGTTGTTCTGGGTCAAATATGAAGGCAAACCCACTTTCCTTTCAGTATTTTGCTGCAATTGGCAGAAACAAGCATATTTGCTTATTCGGCCTGAAAATGCTTTTAAGCGCATAAAAACTTACACTCTTGATTTCTGGCTAAATAAAAGCTGTTGCAATGATATTTCCATGCTGAACTGAGTTGTTCTGGGTCAAATATGAAGGCAAACCCAATTTCCTTTCAGTATTTTGCTGCAATTGGCAGAAACAAGCATATTTGCTCATTCGGCCTGAAAATGCTTTTAAGCGCATAAAAACTTACACTCTTGATTTCTGGCTAAATAAAAGCTGTTGCAATGATATTTCCATGCTGAACTGAGTTGTTCTGGGTCAAATATGAAGGCAAACCCACTTTCCTTTCAGTATTTTGCTGCAATTGGCAGAAACAAGCATATTTGCTCATTCGGCCTGAAAATGCTTTTAAGCGCATAAAAACTTACACTCTTGATTTCTGGCTAAATAAAAGCTGTTGCAATGATATTTCCATGCTGAACTGAGTTGTTCTGGGTCAAATATGAAGGCAAACCCACTTTCCTTTCAGTATTTTGCTGCAATTGGAAGATATCAGCTCATTTGGCCTGAAAATGCTTTTAAGCGCATAAAAACTTACACTCTTGATTTCTGGCTAAATAAAAGCTGTTGCAATGATATTTCCATGCTGAAATGAGTTGTTCTGGGTCAAATAAGAAGGAAAACCCACTTTCCTTTCAGTATTTTGCTGCAATTGGAAGATATCAGCTCATTTGGCCTGAAAATGCTTTTAAGCGCATAAAAACTTACACTCTTGATTTCTGGCTAAATAAAAGCTGTTGCAATGATATTTCCATGCTGAACTGAGTTGTTCTGGGTCAAATATGAAGGCAAACCCAGTTTCCTTTCAGTATTTTGCTGCAATTGGAAGATATCAGCTCATTTGGCCTGAAAATGCTTTTAAGCGCATAAAAACTTACAATCTTGATTTCTGGCTAAATAAAAGCTGTTGCAATGATATTTCCATGCTGAACTGAGTTGTCCTGGGTCAAATATGAAGGCAAACCCACTTTCCTTTCAGTATTTTGCTGCAATTGGCAGAAACAAGCATATTTGCTCATTTGGCCTGAAAATGCTTTTAAGCGCATAAAAACTTACACTCTTGATTTCTGGCTAAATAAAAGCTGTTGCAATGATATTTCCATGCTGAACTGAGTTGTTCTGGGGCAAATATGAAGGCAAACCCACTTTCCTTTCAGTATTTTGCTGCAATTGGCAGAAACAAGCATATTTGCTCATTCGGCCTGAAAATACTTTTAAGCGCATAAAAACTTACACTCTTGATTTCTGGCTAAATAAAAGCTGTTGCAATGATATTTCCATGCTGAAATGAGTTGTTCTGGGTCAAATATGAAGGAAAACCCACTTTCCTTTCAGTATTTTGCTGCAATTGGCAGAAACAAGCATATTTGCTCATTCGGCCTGAAAATGATTTTAAGCGCATAAAAACTTACACTCTTGATTTCTGGCTAAATAAAAGCTGTTGCAATGATATTTCCATGCTGAACTGAGTTGTTCTGGGTCAAATATGAAGGCAAACCCACTTTCCTTTCAGTATTTTGCTGCAATTGGAAGATATCAGCTCATTTGGCCTGAAAATGCTTTTAAGCGCATAAAAACTTACACTCTTGATTTCTGGCTAAATAAAAGCTGTTGCAATGATATTTCCATGCTGAACTGAGTTGTTCTGGGTCAAATATGAAGGAAAACCCACTTTCCTTTCAGTATTTTGCTGCAATTGGCAGAAACAAGCATATTTGCTCATTCGGCCTGAAAATGATTTTAAGCGCATAAAAACTTACACTCTTGATTTCTGGCTAAATAAAAGCTGTTGCAAAGATATTTCCATGCTGAACTGAGTTGTTCTGGGTCAAATATGAAGGCAAACCCACTGTCCTTTCAGTATTTTGCTGCAATTGGAAGATATCAGCTCATTTGGCCTGAAAATGTTTTTAAGCGCATAAAAACTTACACTCTTGATTTCTGACTAAATAAAAGCTGTTGCAATGATATTTCCATGCTGAACTGAGTTGTTCTGGGTCAAATATGAAGGCAAACCCACTTTCCTTTCAGTATTTTGCTGCAATTGGAAGATATCAGCTCATTTGGCCTGAAAATGCTTTTAAGCGCATAAAAACTTACACTCTTGATTTCTGGCTAAATAAAAGCTGTTGCAATGATATTTCCATGCTGAAATGAGTTGTTCTGGGTCAAATATGAAGGCAAACCCACTTTCCTTTCAGTATTTTGCTGCAATTGGAAGATATCAGCTCATTTGGCCTGAAAATGCTTTTAAGCGCATAAAAACTTACACTCTTGATTTCTGGCTAAATAAAAGCTGTTGCAATGATATTTCCATGCTGAACTGAGTTGTTCTGGGTCAAATATGAAGGCAAACCCACTTTCCTTTCAGTATTTTGCTGCAATTGGCAGAAACAAGCATATTTGCTCATTCGGCCTGAAAATGCTTTTAAGCGCATAAAAACTTACACTCTTGATTTCTGGCTAAATAAAAGCTGTTGCAATGATATTTCCACGCTGAACTGAGTTGTTCTGGGTCAAATATGAAGGCAAACCCACTGTCCTTTCAGTATTTTGCTGCAATTGGAAGATATCAGCTCATTTGGCCTGAAAATGCTTTTAAGCGCATAAAAACTTACACTCTTGATTTCTGGCTAAATAAAAGCTGTTGCAATGATATTTCCATGCTGAACTGAGTTGTCCTGGGTCAAATATAAAGGCAAACCCACTTTCCTTTCAGTATTTTGCTGCAATTGGCAGAAACAAGCATATTTGCTCATTTGGCCTGAAAATGCTTTTAAGCGCATAAAAACTTACACTCTTGATTTCTGGCTAAATAAAAGCTGTTGCAATGATATTTCCATGCTGAACTGAGTTGTTCTGGGGCAAATATGAAGGCAAACCCACTTTCCTTTCAGTATTTTGCTGCAATTGGCAGAAACAAGCATATTTGCTCATTCGGCCTGAAAATACTTTTAAGCGCATAAAAACTTACAGTCTTGATTTCTGGCTAAATAAAAGCTGTTGCAATGATATTTCCATGCTGAACTGAGTTGTTCTGGGTCAAATATGAAGGCAAACCCACTTTCCTTTCAGTATTTTGCTGCAATTGGAAGATATCAGCTCATTTGGCCTGAAAATGCTTTTAAGCGCATAAAAACTTACACTCTTGATTTCTGGCTAAATAAAAGCTGTTGCAATGATATTTCCATGCTGAACTGAGTTGTTCTGGGTCAAATATGAAGGAAAACCCACTTTCCTTTCAGTATTTTGCTGCAATTGGCAGAAACAAGCATATTTGCTCATTCGGCCTGAAAATGATTTTAAGCGCATAAAAACTTACACTCTTGATTTCTGGCTAAATAAAAGCTGTTGCAAAGATATTTCCATGCTGAACTGAGTTGTTCTGGGTCAAATATGAAGGCAAACCCACTGTCCTTTCAGTATTTTGCTGCAATTGGAAGATATCAGCTCATTTGGCCTGAAAATGTTTTTAAGCGCATAAAAACTTACACTCTTGATTTCTGACTAAATAAAAGCTGTTGCAATGATATTTCCATGCTGAACTGAGTTGTTCTGGGTCAAATATGAAGGCAAACCCACTTTCCTTTCAGTATTTTGCTGCAATTGGCAGAAACAAGCATATTTGCTCATTCGGCCTGAAAATGCTTTTAAGCGCATAAAAACTTACACTCTTGATTTCTGGCTAAATAAAAGCTGTTGCAATGATATTTCCATGCTGAACTGAGTTGTTCTGGGTCAAATATGAAGGCAAACCCACTTTCCTTTCAGTATTTTGCTGCAATTGGCAGAAACAAGCATATTTGCTCATTCGGCCTGAAAATGCTTTTAAGCGAATAAAAACTTACACTCTTGATTTCTGGCTAAATAAAAGCTGTTGCAATGATATTTCCATGCTGAACTGAGTTGTTCTGGGTCAAATATGAAGGCAAACCCACTTTCCTTTCAGTATTTTGCTGCAATTGGAAGATATCAGCTCATTTGGCCTGAAAATGCTTTTAAGCGCATAAAAACTTACACTCTTGATTTCTGGCTAAATAAAAGCTGTTGCAATGATATTTCCATGCTGAAATGAGTTGTTCTGGGTCAAATATGAAGGCAAACCCACTTTCCTTTCAGTATTTTGCTGCAATTGGAAGATATCAGCTCATTTGGCCTGAAAATGCTTTTAAGCGCATAAAAACTTACACTCTTGATTTCTGGCTAAATAAAAGCTGTTGCAATGATATTTCCATGCTGAACTGAGTTGTTCTGGGTCAAATATGAAGGCAAACCCACTTTCCTTTCAGTATTTTGCTGCAATTGGCAGAAACAAGCATATTTGCTCATTCGGCCTGAAAATGCTTTTAAGCGCATAAAAACTTACACTCTTGATTTCTGGCTAAATAAAAGCTGTTGCAATGATATTTCCACGCTGAACTGAGTTGTTCTGGGTCAAATATGAAGGCAAACCCACTGTCCTTTCAGTATTTTGCTGCAATTGGAAGATATCAGCTCATTTGGCCTGAAAATGCTTTTAAGCGCATAAAAACTTACACTCTTGATTTCTGACTAAATAAAAGCTGTTGCAATGATATTTCCATGCTGAACTGAGTTGTTCTGGGTCAAATATGAAGGCAAACCCACTTTCCTTTCAGTATTTTGCTGCAATTGGCAGAAACAAGCATATTTGCTCATTCGGCCTGAAAATGCTTTTAAGCGCATAAAAACTTACACTCTTGATTTCTGGCTAAATAAAAGCTGTTGCAATGATATTTCCATGCTGAACTGAGTTGTTCTGGGGCAAATATGAAGGCAAACCCACTTTCCTTTCAGTATTTTGCTGCAATTGGCAGAAACAAGCATATTTGCTCATTCGGCCTGAAAATGCTTTTAAGCGCATAAAAACTTACACTCTTGATTTCTGGCTAAATAAAAGCTGTTGCAATGATATTTCCATGCTGAACTGAGTTGTTCTGGGTCAAATATGAAGGCAAACCCACTTTCCTTTCAGTATTTTGCTGCAATTGGCAGAAACAAGCATATTTGCTCATTCGGCCTGAAAATGCTTTTAAGCGCATAAAAACTTACACTCTTGATTTCTGGCTAAATAAAAGCTGTTGCAATGATATTTCCATGCTGAACTGAGTTGTTCTGGGTCAAATATGAAGGCAAACCCACTTTCCTTTCAGTATTTTGCTGCAATTGGCAGAAACAAGCATATTTGCTCATTCGGCCTGAAAATGCTTTTAAGCGCATAAAAACTTACACTCTTGATTTCTGGCTAAATAAAAGCTGTTGCAATGATATTTCCATGCTGAACTGAGTTGTTCTGGGTCAAATATGAAGGCAAACCCAATTTCCTTTCAGTATTTTGCTGCAATTGGCAGAAACAAGCATATTTGCTCATTCGGCCTGAAAATGCTTTTAAGCGCATAAAAACTTACACTCTTTATTTCTGGCTAAATAAAAGCTGTTGCAATGATATTTCCATGCTGAACTGAGTTGTTCTGGGTCAAATATGAAGGCAAACCCACTTTCCTTTCAGTATTTTGCTGCAATTGGCAGAAACAAGCATATTTGCTCATTCGGCCTGAAAATGCTTTTAAGCGCATAAAAACTTACACTCTTGATTTCTGGCTAAATAAAAGCTAATGCAATGATATTTCCATGCTGAACTGAGTTGTTCTGGGTCAAATATGAAGGCAAACCCACTTTCCTTTCAGTATTTTGCTGCAATTGGCAGAAACAAGCAT
Source organism: Channa argus (assembly GCF_033026475.1). Lineage (NCBI taxonomy): Eukaryota > Metazoa > Chordata > Actinopteri > Anabantiformes > Channidae > Channa > Channa argus. The sequence goes on from NW_027125225.1 coordinate 678,801, forward strand.
ATTTGCTCATTCGGCCTGAAAATGCTTTTAAGCGCATAAAAACTTACACTCTTGATTTCTGGCTAAATAAAAGCTGTTGCAATGATATTTCCATGCTGAACTGAGTTGTTCTGGGTCAAATATGAAGGCAAACCCACTTTCCTTTCAGTATTTTGCTGCAATTGGCAGAAACAAGCATATTTGCTCATTCGGCCTGAAAATGCTTTTAAGCGCATAAAAACTTACACTCTTGATTTCTGGCTAAATAAAAGCTGTTGCAATGATATTTCCATGCTGAACTGAGTTGTTCTGGGTCAAATATGAAGGCAAACCCACTTTCCTTTCAGTATTTTGCTGCAATTGGCAGAAACAAGCATATTTGCTCATTCGGCCTGAAAATGCTTTTAAGCGCATAAAAACTTACACTCTTGATTTCTGGCTAAATAAAAGCTGTTGCAATGATATTTCCATGCTGAACTGAGTTGTTCTGGGTCAAATATGAAGGCAAACCCACTTTCCTTTCAGTATTTTGCTGCAATTGGAAGATATCAGCTCATTTGGCCTGAAAATGCTTTTAAGCGCATAAAAACTTACACTCTTGATTTCTGGCTAAATAAAAGCTGTTGCAATGATATTTCCATGCTGAAATGAGTTGTTCTGGGTCAAATAAGAAGGAAAACCCACTTTCCTTTCAGTATTTTGCTGCAATTGGAAGATATCAGCTCATTTGGCCTGAAAATGCTTTTAAGCGCATAAAAACTTACACTCTTGATTTCTGGCTAAATAAAAGCTGTTGCAATGATATTTCCATGCTGAACTGAGTTGTTCTGGGTCAAATATGAAGGCAAACCCAGTTTCCTTTCAGTATTTTGCTGCAATTGGAAGATATCAGCTCATTTGGCCTGAAAATGCTTTTAAGCGCATAAAAACTTACACTCTTGATTTCTGGCTAAATAAAAGCTGTTGCAATGATATTTCCATGCTGAACTGAGTTGTCCTGGGTCAAATATGAAGGCAAACCCACTTTCCTTTCAGTATTTTGCTGCAATTGGCAGAAACAAGCATATTTGCTCATTTGGCCTGAAAATGCTTTTAAGCGCATAAAAACTTACACTCTTGATTTCTGGCTAAATAAAAGCTGTTGCAATGATATTTCCATGCTGAACTGAGTTCTTCTGGGGCAAATATGAAGGCAAACCCACTTTCCTTTCAGTATTTTGCTGCAATTGGCAGATATCAGCTCATTTGGCCTGAAAATGCTTTTAAGCGCATAAAAACTTACACTCTTGATTTCTGGCTAAATAAAAGCTGTTGCAATGATATTTCCATGCTGAACTGAGTTGTTCTGGGTCAAATATGAAGGCAAACCCACTTTCCTTTCAGTATTTTGCTGCAATTGGCAGAAACAAGCATATTTGCTCATTCGGCTTGAAAATGCTTTTAAACGCATAAAAACTTACACTCTTGATTTCTGGCTAAATAAAAGCTGTTGCAATGATATTTCCATGCTGAACTGAGTTGTTCTGTGTCAAATATGAAGGCAAACCCACTTTCCTCTCAGTATTTTGCTGCAATTGGAAGATATCAGCTCATTTGGCCTGAAAATGCTTTTAAGCGCATAAAAACTTACACTCTTGATTTCTGGCTAAATAAAAGCTGTTGCAATGATATTTCCATGCTGAACTGAGTTGTTCTGGGTCAAATATGAAGGCAAACCCACTTTCCTTTCAGTATTTTGCTGCAATTGGAAGATATCAGCTCATTTGGCCTGAAAATGCTTTTAAGCGCATAAAAACTTACACTCCTGATTTCTGGCTAAATAAAAGCTGTTGCAATGATATTTCCATGCTGAACTGAGTTGTTCTGGGTCAAATATGAAGGCAAACCCACTTTCCTTTCAGTATTTTGCTGCAATTGGCAGAAACAAGCATATTTGCTCATTCGGCCTGAAAATGCTTTTAAGCGCATAAAAACTTACACTCTTGATTTCTGGCTAAATAAAAGCTGTTGCAATGATATTTCCATGCTGAACTGAGTTGTTCTGGGTCAAATATGAAGGCAAACCCACTTTCCTTTCAGTATTTTGCTGCAATTGGCAGAAACAAGCATATTTGCTCATTCGGCCTGAAAATGCTTTTAAGCGCATAAAAACTTACACTCTTGATTTCTGGCTAAATAAAAGCTGTTGCAATGATATTTCCATGCTGAACTGAGTTGTTCTGGGTCAAATATGAAGGCAAACCCACTTTCCTTTCAGTATTTTGCTGCAATTGGCAGAAACAAGCATATTTGCTCATTCGGCCTGAAAATGCTTTTAAGCGCATAAAAACTTACACTCTTGATTTCTGGCTAAATAAAAGCTGTTGCAATGATATTTCCATGCTGAACTGAGTTGTTCTGGGTCAAATATGAAGGCAAACCCACTTTCCTTTCAGTATTTTGCTGCAATTGGAAGATATCAGCTCATTTGGCCTGAAAATGCTTTTAAGCGCATAAAAACTTACACTCTTGATTTCTGGCTAAATAAAAGCTGTTGCAATGATATTTCCATGCTGAAATGAGTTGTTCTGGGTCAAATAAGAAGGAAAACCCACTTTCCTTTCAGTATTTTGCTGCAATTGGAAGATATCAGCTCATTTGGCCTGAAAATGCTTTTAAGCGCATAAAAACTTACACTCTTGATTTCTGGCTAAATAAAAGCTGTTGCAATGATATTTCCATGCTGAACTGAGTTGTTCTGGGTCAAATATGAAGGCAAACCCAGTTTCCTTTCAGTATTTTGCTGCAATTGGAAGATATCAGCTCATTTGGCCTGAAAATGCTTTTAAGCGCATAAAAACTTACACTCTTGATTTCTGGCTAAATAAAAGCTGTTGCAATGATATTTCCATGCTGAACTGAGTTGTTCTGGGTCAAATATGAAGGCAAACCCACTTTCCTTTCAGTATTTTGCTGCAATTGGCAGAAACAAGCATATTTGCTCATTCGGCCTGAAAATGCTTTTAAGCGCATAAAAACTTACACTCTTGATTTCTGGCTAAATAAAAGCTGTTGCAATGATATTTCCACGCTGAACTGAGTTGTTCTGGGTCAAATATGAAGGCAAACCCACTGTCCTTTCAGTATTTTGCTGCAATTGGAAGATATCAGCTCATTTGGCCTGAAAATGCTTTTAAGCGCATAAAAACTTACACTCTTGATTTCTGGCTAAATAAAAGCTGTTGCAATGATATTTCCATGCTGAACTGAGTTGTCCTGGGTCAAATATGAAGGCAAACCCACTTTCCTTTCAGTATTTTGCTGCAATTGGCAGAAACAAGCATATTTGCTCATTTGGCCTGAAAATGCTTTTAAGCGCATAAAAACTTACACTCTTGATTTCTGGCTAAATAAAAGCTGTTGCAATGATATTTCCATGATGAACTGAGTTGTTCTGGGGCAAATATGAAGGCAAACCCACTTTCCTTTCAGTATTTTGCTGCAATTGGCAGAAACAAGCATATTTGCTCATTCGGCCTGAAAATACTTTTAAGCGCATAAAAACTTACACTCTTGATTTCTGGCTAAATAAAAGCTGTTGCAATGATATTTCCATGCTGAAATGAGTTGTTCTGGGTCAAATATGAAGGCAAACCCACTTTCCTTTCAGTATTTTGCTGCAATTGGAAGATATCAGCTCATTTGGCCTGAAAATGCTTTTAAGCGCATAAAAACTTACACTCTTGATTTCTGGCTAAATAAAAGCTGTTGCAATGATATTTCCATGCTGAACTGAGTTGTTCTGGGTCAAATATGAAGGCAAACCCACTTTCCTTTCAGTATTTTGCTGCAATTGGCAGAAACAAGCATATTTGCTCATTCGGCCTGAAAATGCTTTTAAGCGCATAAAAACTTACACTCTTGATTTCTGGCTAAATAAAAGCTGTTGCAATGATATTTCCACGCTGAACTGAGTTGTTCTGGGTCAAATATGAAGGCAAACCCACTGTCCTTTCAGTATTTTGCTGCAATTGGCAGAAACAAGCATATTTGCTCATTCGGCCTGAAAATGCTTTTAAGCGCATAAAAACTTACACTCTTGATTTCTGGCTAAATAAAAGCTGTTGCAATGATATTTCCATGCTGAACTGAGTTGTTCTGGGTCAAATATGAAGGCAAACCCACTTTCCTTTCAGTATTTTGCTGCAATTGGCAGAAACAAGCATATTTGCTCATTCGGCCTGAAAATGCTTTTAAGCGCATAAAAACTTACACTCTTGATTTCTGGCTAAATAAAAGCTGTTGCAATGATATTTCCATGCTGAACTGAGTTGTTCTGGGTCAAATATGAAGGCAAACCCACTTTCCTTTCAGTATTTTGCTGCAATTGGCAGAAACAAGCATATTTGCTCATTCGGCCTGAAAATGCTTTTAAGCGCATAAAAACTTACACTCTTGATTTCTGGCTAAATAAAAGCTGTTGCAATGATATTTCCATGCTGAACTGAGTTGTTCTGGGTCAAATATGAAGGCAAACCCAATTTCCTTTCAGTATTTTGCTGCAATTGGCAGAAACAAGCATATTTGCTCATTCGGCCTGAAAATGCTTTTAAGCGCATAAAAACTTACACTCTTTATTTCTGGCTAAATAAAAGCTGTTGCAATGATATTTCCATGCTGAACTGAGTTGTTCTGGGTCAAATATGAAGGCAAACCCACTTTCCTTTCAGTATTTTGCTGCAATTGGCAGAAACAAGCATATTTGCTCATTCATCCTGAAAATGCTTTTAAGCGCATAAAAACTTACACTCTTGATTTCTGGCTAAATAAAAGCTAATGCAATGATATTTCCATGCTGAACTGAGTTGTTCTGGGTCAAATATGAAGGCAAACCCACTTTCCTTTCAGTATTTTGCTGCAATTGGCAGAAACAAGCATATTTGCTCATTCGGCCTGAAAATGCTTTTAAGCGCATAAAAACTTACACTCTTGATTTCTGGCTAAATAAAAGCTGTTGCAATGATATTTCCATGCTGAACTGAGTTGTTCTGGGTCAAATATGAAGGCAAACCCACTTTCCTTTCAGTATTTTGCTGCAATTGGCAGAAACAAGCATATTTGCTCATTCGGCCTGAAAATGCTTTTAAGCGCATAAAAACTTACACTCTTGATTTCTGGCTAAATAAAAGCTGTTGCAATGATATTTCCATGCTGAACTGAGTTGTTCTGGGTCAAATATGAAGGCAAACCCACTTTCCTTTCAGTATTTTGCTGCAATTGGAAGATATCAGCTCATTTGGCCTGAAAATGCTTTTAAGCGCATAAAAACTTACACTCTTGATTTCTGGCTAAATAAAAGCTGTTGCAATGATATTTCCATGCTGAAATGAGTTGTTCTGGGTCAAATAAGAAGGAAAACCCACTTTCCTTTCAGTATTTTGCTGCAATTGGAAGATATCAGCTCATTTGGCCTGAAAATGCTTTTAAGCGCATAAAAACTTACACTCTTGATTTCTGGCTAAATAAAAGCTGTTGCAATGATATTTCCATGCTGAACTGAGTTGTTCTGGGTCAAATATGAAGGCAAACCCAGTTTCCTTTCAGTATTTTGCTGCAATTGGAAGATATCAGCTCATTTGGCCTGAAAATGCTTTTAAGCGCATAAAAACTTACACTCTTGATTTCTGGCTAAATAAAAGCTGTTGCAATGATATTTCCATGCTGAACTGAGTTGTCCTGGGTCAAATATGAAGGCAAACCCACTTTCCTTTCAGTATTTTGCTGCAATTGGCAGAAACAAGCATATTTGCTCATTTGGCCTGAAAATGCTTTTAAGCGCATAAAAACTTACACTCTTGATTTCTGGCTAAATAAAAGCTGTTGCAATGATATTTCCATGCTGAACTGAGTTCTTCTGGGGCAAATATGAAGGCAAACCCACTCTCCTTTCAGTATTTTGCTGCAATTGGCAGATATCAGCTCATTTGGCCTGAAAATGCTTTTAAGCGCATAAAAACTTACACTCTTGATTTCTGGCTAAATAAAAGCTGTTGCAATGATATTTCCATGCTGAACTGAGTTGTTCTGGGTCAAATATGAAGGCAAACCCACTTTCCTTTCAGTATTTTGCTGCAATTGGCAGAAACAAGCATATTTGCTCATTCGGCTTGAAAATGCTTTTAAACGCATAAAAACTTACACTCTTGATTTCTGGCTAAATAAAAGCTGTTGCAATGATATTTCCATGCTGAACTGAGTTGTTCTGTGTCAAATATGAAGGCAAACCCACTTTCCTCTCAGTATTTTGCTGCAATTGGAAGATATCAGCTCATTTGGCCTGAAAATGCTTTTAAGCGCATAAAAACTTACACTCTTGATTTCTGGCTAAATAAAAGCTGTTGCAATGATATTTCCATGCTGAACTGAGTTGTTCTGGGTCAAATATGAAGGCAAACCCACTTTCCTTTCAGTATTTTGCTGCAATTGGAAGATATCAGCTCATTTGGCCTGAAAATGCTTTTAAGCGCATAAAAACTTACACTCCTGATTTCTGGCTAAATAAAAGCTGTTGCAATGATATTTCCATGCTGAACTGAGTTGTTCTGGGTCAAATATGAAGGCAAACCCACTTTCCTTTCAGTATTTTGCTGCAATTGGCAGAAACAAGCATATTTGCTCATTCGGCCTGAAAATGCTTTTAAGCGCATAAAAACTTACACTCTTGATTTCTGGCTAAATAAAAGCTAATGCAATGATATTTCCATGCTGAACTGAGTTGTTCTGGGTCAAATATGAAGGCAAACCCACTTTCCTTTCAGTATTTTGCTGCAATTGGCAGAAACAAGCATATTTGCTCATTCGGCCTGAAAATGCTTTTAAGCGCATAAAAACTTACACTCTTGATTTCTGGCTAAATAAAAGCTGTTGCAATGATATTTCCATGCTGAACTGAGTTGTTCTGGGTCAAATATGAAGGCAAACCCACTTTCCTTTCAGTATTTTGCTGCAATTGGCAAAAACAAGCATATTTGCTCATTCGGCCTGAAAATGCTTTTAAGCGCATAAAAACTTACACTCTTGATTTCTGGCTAAATAAAAGCTGTTGCAATGATATTTCCATGCTGAACTGAGTTGTTCTGGGTCAAATATGAAGGCAAACCCACTTTCCTTTCAGTATTTTGCTGCAATTGGCAGAAACAAGCATATTTGCTCATTCGGCCTGAAAATGCTTTTAAGCGCATAAAAACTTACACTCTTGATTTCTGGCTAAATAAAAGCTGTTGCAATGATATTTCCATGCTGAACTGAGTTGTTCTGGGTCAAATATGAAGGCAAACCCACTTTCCTTTCAGTATTTTGCTGCAATTGGAAGATATCAGCTCATTTGGCCTGAAAATGCTTTTAAGCGCATAAAAACTTACACTCTTGATTTCTGGCTAAATAAAAGCTGTTGCAATGATATTTCCATGCTGAAATGAGTTGTTCTGGGTCAAATAAGAAGGAAAACCCACTTTCCTTTCAGTATTTTGCTGCAATTGGAAGATATCAGCTCATTTGGCCTGAAAATGCTTTTAAGCGCATAAAAACTTACACTCTTGATTTCTGGCTAAATAAAAGCTGTTGCAATGATATTTCCATGCTGAACTGAGTTGTTCTGGGTCAAATATGAAGGCAAACCCAGTTTCCTTTCAGTATTTTGCTGCAATTGGAAGATATCAGCTCATTTGGCCTGAAAATGCTTTTAAGCACATAAAAACTTACACTCTTGATTTCTGGCTAAATAAAAGCTGTTGCAATGATATTTCCATGCTGAACTGAGTTGTCCTGGGTCAAATATGAAGGCAAACCCACTTTCCTTTCAGTATTTTGCTGCAATTGGCAGAAACAAGCATATTTGCTCATTCGGGCTGAAAATGCTTTTAAACGCATAAAAACTTACACTCTTGATTTCTGGCTAAATAAAAGCTGTTGCAATGATATTTCCATGCTGAACTGAGTTGTTCTGGGTCAAATATGAAGGCAAACCCACTTTCCTTTCAGTATTTTGCTGCAATTGGCAGAAACAAGCATATTTGCTCATTCGGCCTGAAAATGCTTTTAAGCGCATAAAAACTTACACTCTTGATTTCTGGCTAAATAAAAGCTGTTGCAATGATATTTCCATGCTGAACTGAGTTGTTCTGGGTCAAATATGAAGGCAAACCCACTTTCCTTTCAGTATTTTGCTGCAATTGGAAGATATCAGCTCATTTGGCCTGAAAATGCTTTTAAGCGCATAAAAACTTACACTCTTGATTTCTGGCTAAATAAAAGCTGTTGCAATGATATTTCCATGCTGAAATGAGTTGTTCTGGGTCAAATAAGAAGGAAAACCCACTTTCCTTTCAGTATTTTGCTGCAATTGGAAGATATCAGCTCATTTGGCCTGAAAATGCTTTTAAGCGCATAAAAACTTACACTCTTGATTTCTGGCTAAATAAAAGCTGTTGCAATGATATTTCCATGCTGAACTGAGTTGTTCTGGGTCAAATATGAAGGCAAACCCAGTTTTCTTTCAGTATTTTGCTGCAATTGGAAGATATCAGCTCATTTGGCCTGAAAATGCTTTTAAGCGCATAAAAACTTACAATCTTGATTTCTGGCTAAATAAAAGCTGTTGCAATGATATTTCCATGCTGAACTGAGTTGTCCTGGGTCAAATATGAAGGCAAACCCACTTTCCTTTCAGTATTTTGCTGCAATTGGCAGAAACAAGCATATTTGCTCATTTGGCCTGAAAATGCTTTTAAGCGCATAAAAACTTACACTCTTGATTTCTGGCTAAATAAAAGCTGTTGCAATGATATTTCCATGCTGAACTGAGTTGTTCTAGGGCAAATATGAAGGCAAACCCACTTTCCTTTCAGTATTTTGCTGCAATTGGCAGAAACAAGCATATTTGCTCATTCGGCCTGAAAATACTTTTAAGCGCATAAAAACTTACACTCTTGATTTCTGGCTAAATAAAAGCTGTTGCAATGATATTTCCATGCTGAAATGAGTTGTTCTGGGTCAAATATGAAGGCAAACCCACTTTCCTTTCAGTATTTTGCTGCAATTGGCAGAAACAAGCATATTTGCTCATTCGGCCTGAAAATGATTTTAAGCGCATAAAAACTTACACTCTTGATTTCTGGCTAAATAAAAGCTGTTGCAATGATATTTCCATGCTGAACTGAGTTGTTCTGGGTCAAATATGAAGGCAAACCCACTTTCCTTTCAGTATTTTGCTGCAATTGGAAGATATCAGCTCATTTGGCCTGAAAATGCTTTTAAGCGCATAAAAACTTACACTCTTGATTTCTGGCTAAATAAAAGCTGTTGCAATGATATTTCCATGCTGAACTGAGTTGTTCTGGGTCAAATATGAAGGAAAACCCACTTTCCTTTCAGTATTTTGCTGCAATTGGCAGAAACAAGCATATTTGCTCATTCGGCCTGAAAATGATTTTAAGCGCATAAAAACTTACACTCTTGATTTCTGGCTAAATAAAAGCTGTTGCAAAGATATTTCCATGCTGAACTGAGTTGTTCTGGGTCAAATATGAAGGCAAACCCACTGTCCTTTCAGTATTTTGCTGCAATTGGAAGATATCAGCTCATTTGGCCTGAAAATGTTTTTAAGCGCATAAAAACTTACACTCTTGATTTCTGACTAAATAAAAGCTGTTGCAATGATATTTCCATGCTGAACTGAGTTGTTCTGGGTCAAATATGAAGGCAAACCCACTTTCCTTTCAGTATTTTGCTGCAATTGGCAGAAACAAGCATATTTGCTCATTCGGCCTGAAAATGCTTTTAAGCGCATAAAAACTTACACTCTTGATTTCTGGCTAAATAAAAGCTGTTGCAATGATATTTCCCTGCTGAACTGAGTTGTTCTGGGTCAAATATGAAGGCAAACCCACTTTCCTTTCAGTATTTTGCTGCAATTGGCAGAAACAAGCATATTTGCTCATTCGGCCTGAAAATGCTTTTAAGCGCATAAAAACTTACACTCTTGATTTCTGGCTAAATAAAAGCTGTTGCAATGATATTTCCATGCTGAACTAAGTTGTTCTGGGTCAAATATGAAGGCAAACCCACTTTCCTTTCAGTATTTTGCTGCAATTGGAAGATATCAGCTCATTTGGCCTGAAAATGCTTTTAAGCGCATAAAAACTTACACTCTTGATTTCTGGCTAAATAAAAGCTGTTGCAATGATATTTCCATGCTGAAATGAGTTGTTCTGGGTCAAATATGAAGGCAAACCCACTTTCCTTTCAGTATTTTGCTGCAATTGGAAGATATCAGCTCATTTGGCCTGAAAATGCTTTTAAGCGCATAAAAACTTACACTCTTGATTTCTGGCTAAATAAAAGCTGTTGCAATGATATTTCCATGCTGAACTGAGTTGTTCTGGGTCAAATATGAAGGCAAACCCACTTTCCTTTCAGTATTTTGCTGCAATTGGCAGAAACAAGCATATTTGCTCATTCGGCCTGAAAATGCTTTTAAGCGCATAAAAACTTACACTCTTGATTTCTGGCTAAATAAAAGCTGTTGCAATGATATTTCCACGCTGAACTGAGTTGTTCTGGGTCAAATATGAAGGCAAACCCACTTTCCTTTCAGTATTTTGCTGCAATTGGAAGATATCAGCTCATTTGGCCTGAAAATGATTTTAAGCGCATAAAAACTTACACTCTTGATTTCTGGCTAAATAAAAGCTGTTGCAATGATATTTCCATGCTGAACTGAGTTGTCCTGGGTCAAATATGAAGGCAAACCCACTTTCCTTTCAGTATTTTGCTGCAATTGGCAGAAACAAGCATATTTGCTCATTTGGCCTGAAAATGCTTTTAAGCGCATAAAAACTTACACTCTTGATTTCTGGCTAAATAAAAGCTGTTGCAATGATATTTCCATGCTGAACTGAGTTGTTCTGGGGCAAATATGAAGGCAAACCCACTTTCCTTTCAGTATTTTGCTGCAATTGGCAGAAACAAGCATATTTGCTCATTCGGCCTGAAAATACTTTCAAGCGCATAAAAACTTACACTCTTGATTTCTGGCTAAATAAAAGCTGTTGCAATGATATTTCCATGCTGAAATGAGTTGTTCTGGGTCAAATATGAAGGCAAACCCACTTTCCTTTCAGTATTTTGCTGCAATTGGCAGAAACAAGCATATTTGCTCATTCGGCCTGAAAATGATTTTAAGCGCATAAAAACTTACACTCTTGATTTCTGGCTAAATAAAAGCTGTTGCAATGATATTTCCATGCTGAACTGAGTTGTTCTGGGTCAAATATGAAGGCAAACCCACTTTCCTTTCAGTATTTTGCTGCAATTGGAAGATATCAGCTCATTTCGCCTGAAAATGCTTTTAAGCGCATAAAAACTTACACTCTTGATTTCTGGCTAAATAAAAGCTGTTGCAATGATATTTCCATGCTGAACTGAGTTGTTCTGGGTCAAATATGAAGGAAAACCCACTTTCCTTTCAGTATTTTGCTGCAATTGGCAGAAACAAGCATATTTGCTCATTCGGCCTGAAAATGATTTTAAGCGCATAAAAACTTACACTCTTGATTTCTGGCTAAATAAAAGCTGTTGCAAAGATATTTCCATGCTGAACTGAGTTGTTCTGGGTCAAATATGAAGGCAAACCCACTGTCCTTTCAGTATTTTGCTGCAATTGGAAGATATCAGCTCATTTGGCCTGAAAATGTTTTTAAGCGCATAAAAACTTACACTCTTGATTTCTGACTAAATAAAAGCTGTTGCAATGATATTTCCATGCTGAACTGAGTTGTTCTGGGTCAAATATGAAGGCAAACCCACTTTCCTTTCAGTATTTTGCTGCAATTGGCAGAAACAAGCATATTTGCTCATTCGGCCTGAAAATGCTTTTAAGCGCATAAAAACTTACACTCTTGATTTCTGGCTAAATAAAAGCTGTTGCAATGATATTTCCATGCTGAACTGAGTTGTTCTGGGTCAAATATGAAGGCAAACCCACTTTCCTTTCAGTATTTTGCTGCAATTGGCAGAAACAAGCATATTTGCTCATTCGGCCTGAAAATGCTTTTAAGCGCATAAAAACTTACACTCTTGATTTCTGGCTAAATAAAAGCTGTTGCAATGATATTTCCACGCTGAACTGAGTTGTTCTGGGTCAAATATGAAGGCAAACCCACTGTCCTTTCAGTATTTTGCTGCAATTGGAAGATATCAGCTCATTTGGCCTGAAAATGCTTTTAAGCGCATAAAAACTTACACTCTTGATTTCTGGCTAAATAAAAGCTGTTGCAATGATATTTCCATGCTGAACTGAGTTGTCCTGGGTCAAATATGAAGGCAAACCCACTTTCCTTTCAGTATTTTGCTGCAATTGGCAGAAACAAGCATATTTGCTCATTTGGCCTGAAAATGCTTTTAAGCGCATAAAAACTTACACTCTTGATTTCTGGCTAAATAAAAGCTGTTGCAATGATATTTCCATGCTGAACTGAGTTGTTCTGGGGCAAATATGAAGGCAAACCCACTTTCCTTTCAGTATTTTGCTGCAATTGGCAGAAACAAGCATATTTGCTCATTCGGCCTGAAAATACTTTTAAGCGCATAAAAACTTACACTCTTGATTTCTGGCTAAATAAAAGCTGTTGCAATGATATTTCCATGCTGAAATGAGTTGTTCTGGGTCAAATATGAAGGCAAACCCACTTTCCTTTCAGTATTTTGCTGCAATTGGCAGAAACAAGCATATTTGCTCATTCGGCCTGAAAATGATTTTAAGCGCATAAAAACTTACACTCTTGATTTCTGGCTAAATAAAAGCTGTTGCAATGATATTTCCATGCTGAACTGAGTTGTTCTGGGTCAAATATGAAGGCAAACCCACTTTCCTTTCAGTATTTTGCTGCAATTGGAAGATATCAGCTCATTTCGCCTGAAAATGCTTTTAAGCGCATAAAAACTTACACTCTTGATTTCTGGCTAAATAAAAGCTGTTGCAATGATATTTCCATGCTGAACTGAGTTGTTCTGGGTCAAATATGAAGGAAAACCCACTTTCCTTTCAGTATTTTGCTGCAATTGGCAGAAACAAGCATATTTGCTCATTCGGCCTGAAAATGATTTTAAGCGCATAAAAACTTACACTCTTGATTTCTGGCTAAATAAAAGCTGTTGCAAAGATATTTCCATGCTGAACTGAGTTGTTCTGGGTCAAATATGAAGGCAAACCCACTGTCCTTTCAGTATTTTGCTGCAATTGGAAGATATCAGCTCATTTGGCCTGAAAATGTTTTTAAGCGCATAAAAACTTACACTCTTGATTTCTGACTAAATAAAAGCTGTTGCAATGATATTTCCATGCTGAACTGAGTTGTTCTGGGTCAAATATGAAGGCAAACCCACTTTCCTTTCAGTATTTTGCTGCAATTGGCAGAAACAAGCATATTTGCTCATTCGGCCTGAAAATGCTTTTAAGCGCATAAAAACTTACACTCTTGATTTCTGGCTAAATAAAAGCTGTTGCAATGATATTTCCATGCTGAACTGAGTTGTTCTGGGTCAAATATGAAGGCAAACCCACTTTCCTTTCAGTATTTTGCTGCAATCGGCAGAAACAAGCATATTTGCTCATTCGGCCTGAAAATGCTTTTAAGCGAATAAAAACTTACACTCTTGATTTCTGGCTAAATAAAAGCTGTTACAATGATATTTCCATGCTGAACTGAGTTGTTCTGGGTCAAATATGAAGGCAAACCCACTTTCCTTTCAGTATTTTGCTGCAATTGGAAGATATCAGCTCATTTGGCCTGAAAATGCTTTTAAGTGCATAAAAACTTACACTCTTGATTTCTGGCTAAATAAAAGCTGTTGCAATGATATTTCCATGCTGAAATGAGTTGTTCTGGGTCAAATATGAAGGCAAACCCACTTTCCTTTCAGTATTTTGCTGCAATTGGAAGATATCAGCTCATTTGGCCTGAAAATGCTTTTAAGCGCATAAAAACTTACACTCTTGATTTCTGGCTAAATAAAAGCTGTTGCAATGATATTTCCATGCTGAACTGAGTTGTTCTGGGTCAAATATGAAGGCAAACCCACTTTCCTTTCAGTATTTTGCTGCAATTGGCAGAAACAAGCATATTTGCTCATTCGGCCTGAAAATGCTTTTAAGCGCATAAAAACTTACACTCTTGATTTCTGACTAAATAAAAGCTGTTGCAATGATATTTCCATGCTGAACTGAGTTGTTCTGGGTCAAATATGAAGGCAAACCCACTTTCCTTTCAGTATTTTGCTGCAATTGGCAGAAACAAGCATATTTGCTCATTCGGCCTGAAAATGCTTTTAAGCGCATAAAAACTTACACTCTTGATTTCTGGCTAAATAAAAGCTGTTGAAATGATATTTCCATGCTGAACTGAGTTGTTGTGGGTCAAATATGAAGGCAAACCCACTTTCCTTTCAGTATTTTGCTGCAATTGGCAGAAACAAGCATATTTGCTCATTCGGCCTGAAAATGCTTTTAAGCGCATAAAAACTTACACTCTTGATTTCTGGCTAAATAAAAGCTGTTGCAATGATATTTCCATGCTGAACTGAGTTGTTCTGGGTCAAATATGAAGGCAAACCCACTTTCCTTTCAGTATTTTGCTGCAATTGGCAGAAACAAGCATATTTGCTCATTCGGCCTGAAAATGCTTTTAAGCGCATAAAAACTTACACTCTTGATTTCTGGCTAAATAAAAGCTGTTGCAATGATATTTCCATGCTGAACTGAGTTGTTCTGGGTCAAATATGAAAGCAAACCCACTTTCCTTTCAGTATTTTGCTGCAATTGGAAGATATCAGCTCATTTGGCCTGAAAATGCTTTTAAGCGCATAAAAACTTACACTCTTGATTTCTGGCTAAATAAAAGCTGTTGCAATGATATTTCCATGCTGAAATGAGTTGTTCTGGGTCAAATAAGAAGGAAAACCCACTTTCCTTTCAGTATTTTGCTGCAATTGGAAGATATCAGCTCATTTGGCCTGAAAATGCTTTTAAGCGCATAAAAACTTACACTCTTGATTTCTGGCTAAATAAAAGCTGTTGCAATGATATTTCCATGCTGAACTGAGTTGTTCTGGGTCAAATATGAAGGCAAACCCAGTTTCCTTTCAGTATTTTGCTGCAATTGGAAGATATCAGCTCATTTGGCCTGAAAATGCTTTTAAGCGCATAAAAACTTACACTCTTGATTTCTGGCTAAATAAAAGCTGTTGCAATGATATTTCCATGCTGAACTGAGTTGTCCTGGGTCAAATATGAAGGCAAACCCACTTTCCTTTCAGTATTTTGCTGCAATTGGCAGAAACAAGCATATTTGCTCATTTGGCCTGAAAATGCTTTTAAGCGCATAAAAACTTACACTCTTGATTTCTGGCTAAATAAAAGCTGTTGCAATGATATTTCCATGCTGAACTGAGTTCTTCTGGGGCAAATATGAAGGCAAACCCACTTTCCTTTCAGTATTTTGCTGCAATTGGCAGATATCAGCTCATTTGGCCTGAAAATGCTTTTAAGCGCATAAAAACTTACACTCTTGATTTCTGGCTAAATAAAAGCTGTTGCAATGATATTTCCATGCTGAACTGAGTTGTTCTGTGTCAAATATGAAGGCAAACCCACTTTCCTTTCAGTATTTTGCTGCAATTGGCAGAAACAAGCATATTTGCTCATTCGGCTTGAAAATGCTTTTAAACGCATAAAAACTTACACTCTTGATTTCTGGCTAAATAAAAGCTGTTGCAATGATATTTCCATGCTGAACTGAGTTGTTCTGTGTCAAATATGAAGGCAAACCCACTTTCCTTTCAGTATTTTGCTGCAATTGGAAGATATCAGCTCATTTGGCCTGAAAATGCTTTTAAGCGCATAAAAACTTACACTCTTGATTTCTGGCTAAATAAAAGCTGTTGCAATGATATTTCCATGCTGAACTGAGTTGTTCTGGGTCAAATATGAAGGCAAACCCACTTTCCTTTCAGTATTTTGCTGCAATTGGAAGATATCAGCTCATTTGGCCTGAAAATGCTTTTAAGCGCATAAAAACTTACACTCTTGATTTCTGGCTAAATAAAAGCTGTTGCAATGATATTTCCATGCTGAACTGAGTTGTTCTGGGTCAAATATGAAGGCAAACCCAATTTCCTTTCAGTATTTTGCTGCAATTGGCAGAAACAAGCATATTTGCTCATTCGGCCTGAAAATGCTTTTAAGCGCATAAAAACTTACACTCCTGATTTCTGGCTAAATAAAAGCTGTTGCAATGATATTTCCATGCTGAACTGAGTTGTTCTGGGTCAAATATGAAGGCAAACCCACTTTCCTTTCAGTATTTTGCTGCAATTGGCAGAAACAAGCATATTTGCTCATTCGGCCTGAAAATGCTTTTAAGCGCATAAAAACTTACACTCTTGATTTCTGGCTAAATAAAAGCTAATGCAATGATATTTCCATGCTGAACTGAGTTGTTCTGGGTCAAATATGAAGGCAAACCCACTTTCCTTTCAGTATTTTGCTGCAATTGGCAGAAACAAGCATATTTGCTCATTCGGCCTGAAAATGCTTTTAAGCGCATAAAAACTTACACTCTTGATTTCTGGCTAAATAAAAGCTGTTGCAATGATATTTCCATGCTGAACTGAGTTGTTCTGGGTCAAATATGAAGGCAAACCCACTTTCCTTTCAGTATTTTGCTGCAATTGGCAGAAACAAGCATATTTGCTCATTCGGCCTGAAAATGCTTTTAAGCGCATAAAAACTTACACTCTTGATTTCTGGCTAAATAAAAGCTGTTGCAATGATATTTCCATGCTGAACTGAGTTGTTCTGGGTCAAATATGAAGGCAAACCCACTTTCCTTTCAGTATTTTGCTGCAATTGGCAGAAACAAGCATATTTGCTCATTCGGCCTGAAAATGCTTTTAAGCGCATAAAAACTTACACTCTTGATTTCTGGCTAAATAAAAGCTGTTGCAATGATATTTCCATGCTGAACTGAGTTGTTCTGGGTCAAATATGAAGGCAAACCCACTTTCCTTTCAGTATTTTGCTGCAATTGGCAGAAACAAGCATATTTGCTCATTCGGCCTGAAAATGCTTTTAAGCGCATAAAAACTTACACTCTTGATTTCTGGCTAAATAAAAGCTGTTGCAATGATATTTCCATGCTGAACTGAGTTGTTCTGGGTCAAATATGAAGGCAAACCCAGTTTCCTTTCAGTATTTTGCTGCAATTGGAAGATATCAGCTCATTTGGCCTGAAAATGCTTTTAAGCGCATAAAAACTTACACTCTTGATTTCTGGCTAAATAAAAGCTGTTGCAATGATATTTCCATGCTGAACTGAGTTGTCCTGGGTCAAATATGAAGGCAAACCCACTTTCCTTTCAGTATTTTGCTGCAATTGGCAGAAACAAGCATATTTGCTCATTTGGCCTGAAAATGCTTTTAAGCGCATAAAACCTTACACTCTTGATTTCTGGCTAAATAAAAGCTGTTGCAATGATATTTCCATGCTGAACTGAGTTCTTCTGGGGCAAATATGAAGGCAAACCCACTTTCCTTTCAGTATTTTGCTGCAATTGGCAGATATCAGCTCATTTGGCCTGAAAATGCTTTTAAGCGCATAAAAACTTACACTCTTGATTTCTGGCTAAATAAAAGCTGTTGCAATGATATTTCCATGCTGAACTGAGTTGTTCTGTGTCAAATATGAAGGCAAACCCACTTTCCTTTCAGTATTTTGCTGCAATTGGCAGAAACAAGCATATTTGCTCATTCGGCTTGAAAATGCTTTTAAACGCATAAAAACTTACACTCTTGATTTCTGGCTAAATAAAAGCTGTTGCAATGATATTTCCATGCTGAACTGAGTTGTTCTGTGTCAAATATGAAGGCAAACCCACTTTCCTTTCAGTATTTTGCTGCAATTGGAAGATATCAGCTCATTTGGCCTGAAAATGCTTTTAAGCGCATAAAAACTTACACTCTTGATTTCTGGCTAAATAAAAGCTGTTGCAATGATATTTCCATGCTGAACTGAGTTGTTCTGGGTCAAATATGAAGGCAAACCCACTTTCCTTTCAGTATTTTGCTGCAATTGGAAGATATCAGCTCATTTGGCCTGAAAATGCTTTTAAGCGCATAAAAACTTACACTCTTGATTTCTGGCTAAATAAAAGCTGTTGCAATGATATTTCCATGCTGAACTGAGTTGTTCTGGGTCAAATATGAAGGCAAACCCAATTTCCTTTCAGTATTTTGCTGCAATTGGCAGAAACAAGCATATTTGCTCATTCGGCCTGAAAATGCTTTTAAGCGCATAAAAACTTACACTCCTGATTTCTGGCTAAATAAAAGCTGTTGCAATGATATTTCCATGCTGAACTGAGTTGTTCTGGGTCAAATATGAAGGCAAACCCACTTTCCTTTCAGTATTTTGCTGCAATTGGCAGAAACAAGCATATTTGCTCATTCGGCCTGAAAATGCTTTTAAGCGCATAAAAACTTACACTCTTGATTTCTGGCTAAATAAAAGCTAATGCAATGATATTTCCATGCTGAACTGAGTTGTTCTGGGTCAAATATGAAGGCAAACCCACTTTCCTTTCAGTATTTTGCTGCAATTGGCAGAAACAAGCATATTTGCTCATTCGGCCTGAAAATGCTTTTAAGCGCATAAAAACTTACACTCTTGATTTCTGGCTAAATAAAAGCTGTTGCAATGATATTTCCATGCTGAACTGAGTTGTTCTGGGTCAAATATGAAGGCAAACCCACTTTCCTTTCAGTATTTTGCTGCAATTGGCAGAAACAAGCATATTTGCTCATTCGGCCTGAAAATGCTTTTAAGCGCATAAAAACTTACACTCTTGATTTCTGGCTAAATAAAAGCTGTTGCAATGATATTTCCATGCTGAACTGAGTTGTTCTGGGTCAAATATGAAGGCAAACCCACTTTCCTTTCAGTATTTTGCTGCAATTGGCAGAAACAAGCATATTTGCTCATTTGGCCTGAAAATGCTTTTAAGCGCATAAAAACTTACACTCTTGATTTCTGGCTAAATAAAAGCTGTTGCAATGATATTTCCATGCTGAAATGAGTTGTTCTGGGTCAAATAAGAAGGAAAACCCACTTTCCTTTCAGTATTTTGCTGCAATTGGAAGATATCAGCTCATTTGGCCTGAAAATGCTTTTAAGCGCATAAAAACTTACACTCTTGATTTCTGGCTAAATAAAAGCTGTTGCAATGATATTTCCATGCTGAACTGAGTTGTTCTGGGTCAAATATGAAGGCAAACCCAGTTTCCTTTCAGTATTTTGCTGCAATTGGAAGATATAAGCTCATTTGGCCTGAAAATGCTTTTAAGCGCATAAAAACTTACACTCTTGATTTCTGGCTAAATAAAAGCTGTTGCAATGATATTTCCATGCTGAACTGAGTTGTCCTGGGTCAAATATGAAGGCAAACCCACTTTCCTTTCAGTATTTTGCTGCAATTGGCAGAAACAAGCATATTTGCTCATTTGGCCTGAAAATGCTTTTAAGCGCATAAAAACTTACACTCTTGATTTCTGGCTAAATAAAAGCTGTTGCAATGATATTTCCATGCTGAACTGAGTTGTTCTGGGGCAAATATGAAGGCAAACCCACTTTCCTTTCAGTATTTTGCTGCAATTGGCAGATATCAGCTCATTTGGCCTGAAAATGCTTTTAAGCGCATAAAAACTTACACTCTTGATTTCTGGCTAAATAAAAGCTGTTGCAATGATATTTCCATGCTGAACTGAGTTGTTCTGGGTCAAATATGAAGGCAAACCCACTTTCCTTTCAGTATTTTGCTGCAATTGGCAGAAACAAGCATATTTGCTCATTCGGCCTGAAAATACTTTTAAGCGCATAAAAACTTACACTCTTGATTTCTGGCTAAATAAAAGCTGTTGCAATGATATTTCCATGCTGAAATGAGTTGTTCTGGGTCAAATATGAAGGCAAACCCACTTTCCTTTCAGTATTTTGCTGCAATTGGCAGAAACAAGCATATTTGCTCATTCGGCCTGAAAATGATTTTAAGCGCATAAAAACTTACACTCTTGATTTCTGGCTAAATAAAAGCTGTTGCAATGATATTTCCATGCTGAACTGAGTTGTTCTGGGTCAAATATGAAGGCAAACCCACTTTCCTTTCAGTATTTTGCTGCAATTGGAAGATATCAGCTCATTTGGCCTGAAAATGCTTTTAAGCGCATAAAAACTTACACTCTTGATTTCTGGCTAAATAAAAGCTGTTGCAATGATATTTCCATGCTGAACTGAGTTGTTCTGGGTCAAATATGAAGGAAAACCCACTTTCCTTTCAGTATTTTGCTGCAATTGGCAGAAACAAGCATATTTGCTCATTCGGCCTGAAAATGATTTTAAGCGCATAAAAACTTACACTCTTGATTTCTGGCTAAATAAAAGCTGTTGCAAAGATATTTCCATGCTGAACTGAGTTGTTCTGGGTCAAATATGAAGGCAAACCCACTGTCCTTTCAGTATTTTGCTGCAATTGGAAGATATCAGCTCATTTGGCCTGAAAATGTTTTTAAGCGCATAAAAACTTACACTCTTGATTTCTGACTAAATAAAAGCTGTTGCAATGATATTTCCATGCTGAACTGAGTTGTTCTGGGTCAAATATGAAGGCAAACCCAGTTTCCTTTCAGTATTTTGCTGCAATTGGCAGAAACAAGCATATTTGCTCATTCGGCCTGAAAATGCTTTTAAGCGCATAAAAACTTACACTCTTGATTTCTGGCTAAATAAAAGCTGTTGCAATGATATTTCCATGCTGAACTGAGTTGTTCTGGGTCAAATATGAAGGCAAACCCACTTTCCTTTCAGTATTTTGCTGCAATTGGCAGAAACAAGCATATTTGCTCATTCGGCCTGAAAATGCTTTTAAGCGCATAAAAACTTACACTCTTGATTTCTGGCTAAATAAAAGCTGTTGCAATGATATTTCCATGCTGAACTGAGTTGTTCTGGGTCAAATATGAAGGCAAACCCACTTTCCATTCAGTATTTTGCTGCAATTGGAAGATATCAGCTCATTTGGCCTGAAAATGCTTTTAAGCGCATAAAAACTTACACTCTTGATTTCTGGCTAAATAAAAGCTGTTGCAATGATATTTCCATGCTGAAATGAGTTGTTCTGGGTCAAATATGAAGGCAAACCCACTTTCCTTTCAGTATTTTGCTGCAATTGGAAGATATCAGCTCATTTGGCCTGAAAATGCTTTTAAGCGCATAAAAACTTACACTCTTGATTTCTAGCTAAATAAAAGCTGTTGCAATGATATTTCCATGCTGAACTGAGTTGTTCTGGGTCAAATATGAAGGCAAACCCACTTTCCTTTCAGTATTTTGCTGCAATTGGCAGAAACAAGCATATTTGCTCATTCGGCCTGAAAATGCTTTTAAGCGCATAAAAACTTACACTCTTGATTTCTGGCTAAATAAAAGCTGTTGCAATGATATTTCCACGCTGAACTGAGTTGTTCTGGGTCAAATATGAAGGCAAACCCACTGTCCTTTCAGTATTTTGCTGCAATTGGAAGATATCAGCTCATTTGGCCTGAAAATGCTTTTAAGCGCATAAAAACTTACACTCTTGATTTCTGACTAAATAAAAGCTGTTGCAATGATATTTCCATGCTGAACTGAGTTGTTCTGGGTCAAATATGAAGGCAAACCCACTTTCCTTTCAGTATTTTGCTGCAATTGGCAGAAACAAGCATATTTGCTCATTCGGCCTGAAAATGCTTTTAAGCGCATAAAAACTTACACTCTTGATTTCTGGCTAAATAAAAGCTGTTGCAATGATATTTCCATGCTGAACTGAGTTGTTCTGGGGCAAATATGAAGGCAAACCCACTTTCCTTTCAGTATTTTGCTGCAATTGGCAGAAACAAGCATATTTGCTCATTCGGCCTGAAAATGCTTTTAAGCGCATAAAAACTTACACTCTTGATTTCTGGCTAAATAAAAGCTGTTGCAATGATATTTCCATGCTGAACTGAGTTGTTCTGGGTCAAATATGAAGGCAAACCCACTTTCCTTTCAGTATTTTGCTGCAATTGGCAGAAACAAGCATATTTGCTCATTCGGCCTGAAAATGCTTTTAAGCGCATAAAAACTTACACTCTTGATTTCTGGCTAAATAAAAGCTGTTGCAATGATATTTCCCTGCTGAACTGAGTTGTTCTGGGTCAAATATGAAGGCAAACCCACTTTCCTTTCAGTATTTTGCTGCAATTGGCAGAAACAAGCATATTTGCTCATTCGGCCTGAAAATGCTTTTAAGCGCATAAAAACTTACACTCTTGATTTCTGGCTAAATAAAAGCTGTTGCAATGATATTTCCATGCTGAACTGAGTTGTTCTGGGTCAAATATGAAGGCAAACCCACTTTCCTTTCAGTATTTTGCTGCAATTGGCAGAAACAAGTATATTTGCCCATTCGGCCTGAAAATGCTTTTAAGCGCATAAAAACTTACACTCTTGATTTCTGGCTAAATAAAAGCTGTTGCAATGATATTTCCATGCTGAACTGAGTTGTTCTGGGTCAAATATGAAGGCAAACCCACTTTCCTTTCAGTATTTTGCTGCAATTGGCAGAAACAAGTATATTTGCCCATTCGGCCTGTAAATGCTTTTAAGCGCATAAAAACTTACACTCTTGATTTCTGGCTAAATAAAAGCTGTTGCAATGATATTTCCATGCTGAACTGAGTTGTTCTGGGGCAAATATGAAGGCAAACCCACTTTCCTTTCAGTATTTTGCTGCAATTGGCAGAAACAAGCATATTTGCTCATTCGGCCTGAAAATGCTTTTAAGCGCATAAAAACTTACACTCTTGATTTCTGGCTAAATAAAAGCTGTTGCAATGATATTTCCATGCTGAACTGAGTTGTTCTGGGTCAAATATGAAGGCAAACCCACTTTCCTTTCAGTATTTTGCTGCAATTGGCAGAAACAAGCATATTTGCTTATTCGGCCTGAAAATGCTTTTAAGCGCATAAAAACTTACACTCTTGATTTCTGGCTAAATAAAAGCTGTTGCAATGATATTTCCATGCTGAACTGAGTTGTTCTGGGTCAAATATGAAGGCAAACCCAATTTCCTTTCAGTATTTTGCTGCAATTGGCAGAAACAAGCATATTTGCTCATTCGGCCTGAAAATGCTTTTAAGCGCATAAAAACTTACAATCTTGATTTCTGGCTAAATAAAAGCTGTTGCAATGATATTTCCATGCTGAACTGAGTTGTTCTGGGTCAAATATGAAGGCAAACCCACTTTCCTTTCAGTATTTTGCTGCAATTGGCAGAAACAAGCATATTTGCTCATTCGGCCTGAAAATGCTTTTAAGCGCATAAAAACTTACACTCTTGATTTCTGGCTAAATAAAAGCTGTTGCAATGATATTTCCATGCTGAACTGAGTTGTTCTGGGTCAAATATGAAGGCAAACCCACTTTCCTTTCAGTATTTTGCTGCAATTGGCAGAAACAAGCATATTTGCTCATTCGGCCTGAAAATGCTTTTAAGCGCATAAAAACTTACACTCTTGATTTCTGGCTAAATAAAAGCTGTTGCAATGATATTTCCATGCTGAACTGAGTTGTTCTGGGTCAAATATGAAGGCAAACCCACTTTCCTTTCAGTATTTTGCTGCAATTGGAAGATATCAGCTCATTTGGCCTGAAAATGCTTTTAAGCGCATAAAAACTTACACTCTTGATTTCTGGCTAAATAAAAGCTGTTGCAATGATATTTCCATGCTGAACTGAGTTGTTCTGGGTCAAATATGAAGGCAAACCCACTTTCCTTTCAGTATTTTGCTGCAATTGGAAGATATCAGCTCATTTGGCCTGAAAATGCTTTTAAGCGCATAAAAACTTACACTCTTGATTTCTGGCTAAATAAAAGCTGTTGCAATGATATTTCCATGCTGAAATGAGTTGTTCTGGGTCAAATATGAAGGAAAACCCACTTTCCTTTCAGTATTTTGCTGCAATTGGAAGATATCAGCTCATTTGGCCTGAAAATGCTTTTAAGCGCATAAAAACTTACACTCTTGATTTCTGGCTAAATAAAAGCTGTTGCAATGATATTTCCATGCTGAACTGAGTTGTTCTGGGTCAAATATGAAGGCAAACCCACTTTCCTTTCAGTATTTTGCTCCAATTGGCAGAAACAAGCATATTTGCTCATTCGGCCTGAAAATGCTTTTAAGCGCATAAAAACTTACACTCTTGATTTCTGGCTAAATAAAAGCTGTTGCAATGATATTTCCATGCTGAACTGAGTTGTCCTGGGTCAAATATGAAGGCAAACCCACTTTCCTTTCAGTATTTTGCTGCAATTGGCAGAAACAAGCATATTTGCTCATTCGGCCTGGAAATACTTTTAAGCGCATAAAAACTTACACTCTTGATTTCTGGCTAAATAAAAGCTGTTGCAATGATATTTCCATGCTGAACTGAGTTGTTCTGGGTCAAATATGAAGGCAAACCCACTTTCCTTTCAGTATTTTGCTGCAATTGGCAGAAACAAGCATATTTGCCCATTCGGCCTGTAACTGCTTTTAAGCGCATAAAAACTTACACTCTTGATTTCTGGCTAAATAAAAGCTGTTGCAATGATATTTCCATGCTGAACTGAGTTGTTCTGGGGCAAATATGAAGGCAAACCCACTTTCCTTTCAGTATTTTGCTGCAATTGGCAGAAACAAGCATATTTGCTCATTCGGCCTGAAAATGCTTTTAAGCGCATAAAAACTTACACTCTTGATTTCTGGCTAAATAAAAGCTGTTGCAATGATATTTCCATGCTGAACTGAGTTGTTCTGGGTCAAATATGAAGGCAAACCCAATTTCCTTTCAGTATTTTGCTGCAATTGGCAGAAACAAGCATATTTGCTCATTCGGCCTGAAAATGCTTTTAAGCGCATAAAAACTTACACTCTTGATTTCTGGCTAAATAAAAGCTGTTGCAATGATATTTCCATGCTGAACTGAGTTGTTCTGGGTCAAATATGAAGGCAAACCCACTTTCCTTTCAGTATTTATCTGCAATTGGCAGAAACAAGCATATTTGCTCATTCGGCCTGAAAATGCTTTTAAGCGCATAAAAACTTACACTCTTGATTTCTGGCTAAATAAAAGCTGTTGCAATGATATTTCCATGCTGAACTGAGTTGTTCTGGGTCAAATATGAAGGCAAACCCACTTTCCTTTCAGTATTTTGCTGCAATTGGCAGAAACAAGCATATTTGCTCATTCGGCCTGAAAATGCTTTTAAGCGCATAAAAACTTACACTCTTGATTTCTGGCTAAATAAAAGCTGTTGCAATGATATTTCCATGCTGAACTGAGTTGTTCTGGGTCAAATATGAAGGCAAACCCACTTTCCTTTCAGTATTTTGCTGCAATTGGAAGATATCAGCTCATTTGGCCTGAAAATGCTTTTAAGCGCATAAAAACTTACACTCTTGATTTCTGGCTAAATAAAAGCTGTTGCAATGATATTTCCATGCTGAACTGAGTTGTTCTGGGTCAAATATGAAGGTAAACCCAGTTTCCTTTCAGTATTTTGCTGCAATTGGAAGATATCAGCTCATTTGGCCTGAAAATGCTTTTAAGCGCATAAAAACTTACACTCTTGATTTCTGGCTAAATAAAAGCTGTTGCAATGATATTTCCATGCTGAAATGAGTTGTTCTGGGTCAAATATGAAGGAAAACCCACTTTCCTTTCAGTATTTTGCTGCAATTGGAAGATATCAGCTCATTTGGCCTGAAAATGCTTTTAAGCGCATAAAAATTTACACTCTTGATTTCTGGCTAAATAAAAGCTGTTGCAATGATATTTCCATGCTGAACTGAGTTGTCCTGGGTCAAATATGAAGGCAAACCCACTTTCCTTTCAGTATTTTGCTGCAATTGGCAGAAACAAGCATATTTGCTCATTCGGCCTGGAAATGCTTTTAAGCGCATAAAAACTTACACTCTTGATTTCTGGCTAAATAAAAGCTGTTGCAATGATATTTCCATGCTGAATTGAGTTGTTCTGGGTCAAATATGAAGGCAAACACACTTTCCTTTCAGTATTTTACTGCAATTGGCAGAAACAAGCATATTTGTTCATTCGGCCTGAAAATGCTTTTAAGCGCATAAAAACTTACACTCTTGATTTCTGGCTAAATAAAAGCTGTTGCAATGATATTTCCATGCTGAACTGAGTTGTTCTGGGTCAAATATGAAGGCAAACCCACTTTCCTTTCAGTATTTTGCTGCAATTGGAAGATATCAGCTCATTTGGCCTGAAAATGCTTTTAAGCGCATAAAAACTTACACTCTTGATTTCTGGCTAAATAAAAGCTGTTGCAATGATATTTCCATGCTGAACTGAGTTGTTCTGGGTCAAATATGAAGGCAAACCCACTTTCCTTTCAGTATTTTGCTGCAATTGGCAGAAACAAGCATATTTGCTCATTCGGCCTGAAAATGCTTTTAAGCGCATAAAAACTTACACTCTTGATTTCTGGCTAAATAAAAGCTGTTGCAATGATATTTCCATGCTGAACTGAGTTGTTCTGGCTCAAATATGAAGGCAAACCCACTTTCCTTTCAGTATTTTGCTGCAATTGGCAGAAACAAGCATATTTGCTCATTCGGCCTGAAAATGATTTTAAGCGCATAAAAACTTACACTCTTGATTTCTGGCTAAATAAAAGCTGTTGCAATGATATTTCCATGCTGAACTGAGTTGTTCTGGGTCAAATATGAAGGCAAACCCACTGTCCTTTCAGTATTTTGCTGCAATTGGAAGATATCAGCTCATTTGGCCTGAAAATGTTTTTAAGCGCATAAAAACTTACACTCTTGATTTCTGACTAAATAAAAGCTGTTGCAATGATATTTCCATGCTGAACTGAGTTGTTCTGGGTCAAATATGAAGGCAAACCCACTTTCCTTTCAGTATTTTGCTGCAATTGGCAGAAACAAGCATATTTGCTCATTCGGCCTGAAAATGCTTTTAAGCGCATAAAAACTTACACTCTTGTTTTCTGGCTAAATAAAAGCTGTTGCAATGATATTTCCATGCTGAACTGAGTTGTTCTGGGTCAAATATGAAGGCAAACCCACTTTCCTTTCAGTATTTTGCTGCAATTGGCAGAAACAAGCATATTTGCTCATTCGGCATGAAAATGCTTTTAAGCGCATAAAAACTTACACTCTTGATTTCTGGCTAAATAAAAGCTGTTGCAATGATATTTCCATGCTGAACTGAGTTGTTCTGGGTCAAATATGAAGGAAAACCCACTTTCCCTTCAGTATTTTGCTGCAATTGGAAGAAAAAAGCATATTTGCTCATTCGGCCTGAAAATGCTTTTAAGCGCAAAAAAACTTACACTCTTGTTTTCTGGCTAAATAAAAGCTGTTGCAATGATATTTCCATGCTGAACTGAGTTGTTCTGGGTCAAATATGAAGGCAAACCCACTTTCCTTTCAGTATTTTGCTGCAATTGGCAGAAACAAGCATATTTGCTCATTCGGCCTGAAAATGCTTTTAAGCCCATAAAAACTTACACTCTTGATTTCTGGCTAAATAAAAGCTGTTGCAATGACATTTCCATGCTGAACTGAGTTGTTCTGGGTCAAATATGAAGGCAAACCCACTTTCCTTTCAGTATTTTGCTGCAATTGGCAGAAAAAAGCATATTTGTTCATTCGGCCTGAAAATGCTTTTAAGCGCATAAAAACTTACACTCTTGATTTCTGGCTAAATAAAAGCTGTTGCAATGATATTTCCATGCTGAACTGAGTTGTTCTGGGTCAAATATGAAGGCAAACCCACTTTCCTTTCAGTATTTTGCTGCAATTGGAAGATATCAGCTCATTTGGCCTGAAAATGCTTTTAAGCGCATAAAAACTTACACTCTTGATTTCTGGCTAAATAAAAGCTGTTGCAATGATATTTCCATGCTGAACTGAGTTGTTCTGGGTCAAATATGAAGGCAAACCCACTTTCCTTTCAGTATTTTGCTGCAATTGGCAGAAACAAGCATATTTGCTCATTCGGCCTGGAAATGATTTTAAGCGCATAAAAACTTACACTCTTGATTTCTGGCTAAATAAAAGCTGTTGCAATGATATTTCCATGCTGAACTGAGTTGTTCTGGGTCAAATATGAAGGCAAACCCACTTTCCTTTCAGTATTTTGCTGCAATTGGAAGATATCAGCTCATTTGGCCTGAAAATGCTTTTAAGCGCATAAAAACTTACACTCTTGATTTCTGACTAAATAAAAGCTGTTGCAATGATATTTCCATGCTGAACTGATTTGTTCTGGGTCAAATATGAAGGCAAACCCACTTTCCTTTCAGTATTTTGCTGCAATTGGCAGAAACAAGCATATTTGCTCATTCGGCCTGAAAATGCTTTTAAGCGCATAAAAACTTACACTCTTGATTTCTGGCTAAATAAAAGCTGTTGCAATGATATTTCCATGCTGAACTGAGTTGTTCTGGGTCAAATATGAAGGCAAACCCACTTTCCTTTCAGTATTTTGCTGCAATTGGCAGAAACAAGCATATTTGCTCATTTGGCCTGAAAATGCTTTTAAGCGCATAAAAACTTACACTCTTGATTTCTGGCTAAATAAAAGCTGTTGCAATGATATTTCCATGCTGAACTGAGTTGTTCTGGGTCAAATATGAAGGCAAACCCACTTTCCTTTCAGTATTTTGCTGCAATTGGCAGAAACAAGCATATTTGCTCATTCGGCCTGAAAATGCTTTTAATCGCATAAAAACTTACACTCTTGATTTCTGGCTAAATAAAAGCTGTTGCAATGATATTTCCATGCTGAACTGAGTTGTTCTGGGGCAAATATGAAGGCAAACCCACTTTCCTTTCAGTATTTTGCTGCAATTGGCAGAAACAAGCATATTTGCTCATTCGGCCTGAAAATGCTTTTAAGCGCATAAAAACTTACACTCTTGATTTCTGGCTAAATAAAAGCTGTTGCAATGATATTTCCATGCTGAACTGAGTTGTTCTGGGTCAAATATGAAGGCAAACCCACTTTCCTTTCAGTATTTTGCTGCAATTGGCAGAAACAAGCATATTTGCTCATTCGGCCTGAAAATGCTTTTAAGCGCATAAAAACTTACACTCTTGATTTCTGGCTAAATAAAAGCTGTTGCAATGATATTTCCATGCTGAACTGAGTTGTTCTGGGTCAAATATGAAGGCAAACCCACTTTCCTTTCAGTATTTTGCTGCAATTGGCAGAAACAAGCATATTTGCTCATTCGGCCTGAAAATGCTTTTAAGCGCATAAAAACTTACACTCTTGATTTCTGGCTAAATAAAAGCTGTTGCAATGATATTTCCATGCTGAACTGAGTTGTTCTGGGTCAAATATGAAGGCAAACCCACTTTCCTTTCAGTATTTTGCTGCAATTGGCAGAAACAAGCATATTTGCTCATTCGGCCTGAAAATGCTTTTAAGCGCATAAAAACTTACACTCTTGATTTCTGGCTAAATAAAAGCTGTTGCAATGATATTTCCATGCTGAACTGAGTTGTTCTGGGTCAAATATGAAGGAAAACCCACTTTCCTTTCAGTATTTTGCTGCAATTGGAAGATATCAGCTCATTTGGCCTGAAAATGCTTTTAAGCGCATAAAAACTTACACTCTTGATTTCTGGCTAAATAAAAGCTGTTGCAATGATATTTCCATGCTGAACTGAGTTGTTCTGGGTCAAATATGAAGGCAAACCCACTTTCCTTTCAGTATTTTGCTGCAATTGGCAGAAACAAGCATATTTGCTCATTCGGCCTGAAAATGCTTTTAAGCGCATAAAAACTTACACTCTTGATTTCTGGCTAAATAAAAGCTGTTGCAATGATATTTCCATGCTGAACTGAGTTGTTCTGGGTCAAATATGAAGGCAAACCCACTTTCCTTTCAGTATTTTGCTGTAATTGGCAGAAACAAGCATATTTGCTCATTCGGCCTGAAAATGCTTTTAAGCGCATAAAAACTTACACTCTTGATTTCTGGCTAAATAAAAGCTGTTGCAATGATATTTCCATGCTGAACTGAGTTGCTCTGGGTCAAATATGAAGGCAAACCCACTGTCCTTTCAGTATTTTGCTGCAATTGGAAGATATCAGCTCATTTGGCCTGAAAATGCTTTTAAGCGCATAAAAACTTACACTCTTGATTTCTGGCTAAATAAAAGCTGTTGCAATGATATTTCCATGCTGAACTGAGTTGTTCTGGGTCAAATATGAAGGCAAACCCACTTTCCTTTCAGTATTTTGCTGCAATTGGCAGAAACAAGCATATTTGCTCATTCGGCCTGAAAATGCTTTTAAGCGCATAAAAACTTACACTCTTGATTTCTGGCTAAATAAAAGCTGTTGCAATGATATTTCCATGCTGCACTGAGTTGTTCTGGGTCAAATATGAAGGCAAACCCACTTTCCTTTCAGTATTTTGCTGCAATTGGAAGATATCAGCTCATTTGGCCTGAAAATACTTTTAAGCGCATAAAAACTTACACTCTTGATTTCTGGCTAAATAAAAGCTGTTGCAATGATATTTCCATGCTGAACTGAGTTGTTCTGGGTCAAATATGAAGGCAAACCCACTTTCCTTTCAGTATTTTGCTGCAATTGGCAGAAACAAGCATATTTGCTCATTCGGCCTGAAAATGCTTTTAAGCGCATAAAAACTTACACTCTTGATTTCTGACTAAATAAAAGCTGTTGCAATGATATTTCCATGCTGAAATGAGTTGTTCTGGGTCAAATATGAAGGCAAACCCACTTTCCTTTCAGTATTTTGCTGCAATTGGAAGATATCAGCTCATTTGGCCTGAAAATGATTTTAAGCGCATAAAAACTTACACTCTTGATTTCTGGCTAAATAAAAGCTGTTGCAATGATATTTCCATGCTGAACTGAGTTGTTCTGGGTCAAATATGAAGGCAAACCCACTGTCCTTTCAGTATTTTGCTGCAATTGGCAGAAACAAGCATATTTGGCCTGAAAATGTTTTTAAGCGCATAAAAACTTACACTCTTGATTTCTGACTAAATAAAAGCTGTTGCAATGATATTTCCATGCTGAACTGAGTTGTTCTGGGTCAAATATGAAGGCAAACCCACTTTCCTTTCAGTATTTTGCTGCAATTGGCAGAAACAAGCATATTTGCTCATTCGGCCTGAAAATGCTTTTAAGCGCATAAAAACTTACACTCTTGATTTCTGGCTAAATAAAAGCTGTTGCAATGATATTTCCATGCTGAACTGAGTTGTTCTGGGTCAAATATGAAGGCAAACCCACTTTCCTTTCAGTATTTTGCTGCAATTGGAAGATATCAGCTCATTTGGCCTGAAAATGCTTTTAAGCGCATAAAAACTTACACTCTTGATTTCTGACTAAATAAAAGCTGTTGCAATGATATTTCCATGCTGAACTGAGTTGTTCTGGGTCAAATATGAAGGAAAACCCACTTTCCTTTCAGTATTTTGCTGCAATTGGAAGATATCAGCTCATTTGGCCTGAAAATGCTTTTAAGCGCATAAAAACTTACACTCTTGATTTCTGGCTAAATAAAAGCTGTTGCAATGATATTTCCATGCTGAACTGAGTTGTTCTGGGTCAAATATGAAGGCAAACCCACTTTCCTTTCAGTATTTTGCTGCAATTGGCAGAAACAAGCATATTTGCTCATTCGGCCTGAAAATGCTTTTAAGCGCATAAAAACTTACACTCTTGATTTCTGGCTAAATAAAAGCTGTTGCAATGATATTTCCATGCTGAACTGAGTTGTTCTGGGTCAAATATGAAGGCAAACCCACTTTCCTTTCAGTATTTTGCTGCAATTGGCAGAAACAAGCATATTTGCTCATTTGGCCTGAAAATGCTTTTAAGCGCATAAAAACTTACACTCTTGATTTCTGGCTAAATAAAAGCTGTTGCAATGATATTTCCATGCTGAACTGAGTTGTTCTGGGTCAAATATGAAGGCAAACCCACTTTCCTTTCAGTATTTTGCTGCAATTGGCAGAAACAAGCATATTTGCTCATTCGGCCTGAAAATGCTTTTAAGCGCATAAAAACTTACACTCTTGATTTCTGGCTAAATAAAAGCTGTTGCAATGATATTTCCATGCTGAACTGAGTTGTTCTGGGTCAAATATGAAGGCAAACCCACTTTCCTTTCAGTATTTTGCTGCAATTGGCAGAAACAAGCATATTTGGCCTGAAAATGCTTTTAAGCGCATAAAAATTTACACTCTTGATTTCTGACTAAATAAAAGCTGTTGCAATGATATTTCCATGCTGAACTGAGTTGTTCTGGGTCAAATATGAAGGCAAACCCACTGTCCTTTCAGTATTTTGCTGCAATTGGCAGAAACAAGCATATTTGGCCTGAAAATGTTTTTAAGCGCATAAAAACTTACACTCTTGATTTCTGACTAAATAAAAGCTGTTGCAATGATATTTCCATGCTGAACTGAGTTGTTCTGGGTCAAATATGAAGGCAAACCCACTTTCCTTTCAGTATTTTGCTGCAATTGGCAGAAACAAGCATATTTGCTCATTCGGCCTGAAAATGCTTTTAAGCGCATAAAAACTTACACTCTTGATTTCTGGCTAAATAAAAGCTGTTGCAATGATATTTCCATGCTGAACTGAGTTGTTCTGGGTCAAATATGAAGGCAAACCCACTTTCCTTTCAGTATTTTGCTGCAATTGGCAGAAACAAGCATATTTGCTCATTCGGCCTGAAAATGCTTTTAATCGCATAAAAACTTACACTCTTGATTTCTGGCTAAATAAAAGCTGTTGCAATGATATTTCCATGCTGAACTGAGTTGTTCTGGGGCAAATATGAAGGCAAACCCACTTTCCTTTCAGTATTTTGCTGCAATTGGCAGAAACAAGCATATTTGCTCATTCGGCCTGAAAATGCTTTTAAGCGCATAAAAACTTACACTCTTGATTTCTGGCTAAATAAAAGCTGTTGCAATGATATTTCCATGCTGAACTGAGTTGTTCTGGGTCAAATATGAAGGCAAACCCACTTTCCTTTCAGTATTTTGCTGCAATTGGCAGAAACAAGCATATTTGCTCATTCGGCCTGAAAATGCTTTTAAGCGCATAAAAACTTACACTCTTGATTTCTGGCTAAATAAAAGCTGTTGCAATGATATTTCCATGCTGAACTGAGTTGTTCTGGGTCAAATATGAAGGCAAACCCACTTTCCTTTCAGTATTTTGCTGCAATTGGCAGAAACAAGCATATTTGCTCATTCGGCCTGAAAATGCTTTTAAGCGCATAAAAACTTACACTCTTGATTTCTGGCTAAATAAAAGCTGTTGCAATGATATTTCCATGCTGAACTGAGTTGTTCTGGGTCAAATATGAAGGCAAACCCACTTTCCTTTCAGTATTTTGCTGCAATTGGCAGAAACAAGCATATTTGCTCATTCGGCCTGAAAATGCTTTTAAGCGCATAAAAACTTACACTCTTGATTTCTGACTAAATAAAAGCTGTTGCAATGATATTTCCATGCTGAAATGAGTTGTTCTGGGTCAAATATGAAGGCAAACCCACTTTCCTTTCAGTATTTTGCTGCAATTGGAAGATATCAGCTCATTTGGCCTGAAAATGATTTTAAGCGCATAAAAACTTACACTCTTGATTTCTGGCTAAATAAAAGCTGTTGCAATGATATTTCCATGCTGAACTGAGTTGTTCTGGGTCAAATATGAAGGCAAACCCACTGTCCTTTCAGTATTTTGCTGCAATTGGCAGAAACAAGCATATTTGGCCTGAAAATGTTTTTAAGCGCATAAAAACTTACACTCTTGATTTCTGACTAAATAAAAGCTGTTGCAATGATATTTCCATGCTGAACTGAGTTGTTCTGGGTCAAATATGAAGGCAAACCCACTTTCCTTTCAGTATTTTGCTGCAATTGGCAGAAACAAGCATATTTGCTCATTCGGCCTGAAAATGCTTTTAAGCGCATAAAAACTTACACTCTTGATTTCTGGCTAAATAAAAGCTGTTGCAATGATATTTCCATGCTGAACTGAGTTGTTCTGGGTCAAATATGAAGGCAAACCCACTTTCCTTTCAGTATTTTGCTGCAATTGGAAGATATCAGCTCATTTGGCCTGAAAATGCTTTTAAGCGCATAAAAACTTACACTCTTGATTTCTGACTAAATAAAAGCTGTTGCAATGATATTTCCATGCTGAACTGAGTTGTTCTGGGTCAAATATGAAGGAAAACCCACTTTCCTTTCAGTATTTTGCTGCAATTGGAAGATATCAGCTCATTTGGCCTGAAAATGCTTTTAAGCGCATAAAAACTTACACTCTTGATTTCTGGCTAAATAAAAGCTGTTGCAATGATATTTCCATGCTGAACTGAGTTGTTCTGGGTCAAATATGAAGGCAAACCCACTTTCCTTTCAGTATTTTGCTGCAATTGGCAGAAACAAGCATATTTGCTCATTCGGCCTGAAAATGCTTTTAAGCGCATAAAAACTTACACTCTTGATTTCTGGCTAAATAAAAGCTGTTGCAATGATATTTCCATGCTGAACTGAGTTGTTCTGGGTCAAATATGAAGGCAAACCCACTTTCCTTTCAGTATTTTGCTGCAATTGGCAGAAACAAGCATATTTGCTCATTTGGCCTGAAAATGCTTTTAAGCGCATAAAAACTTACACTCTTGATTTCTGGCTAAATAAAAGCTGTTGCAATGATATTTCCATGCTGAACTGAGTTGTTCTGGGTCAAATATGAAGGCAAACCCACTTTCCTTTCAGTATTTTGCTGCAATTGGCAGAAACAAGCATATTTGCTCATTCGGCCTGAAAATGCTTTTAAGCGCATAAAAACTTACACTCTTGATTTCTGGCTAAATAAAAGCTGTTGCAATGATATTTCCATGCTGAACTGAGTTGTTCTGGGTCAAATATGAAGGCAAACCCACTTTCCTTTCAGTATTTTGCTGCAATTGGCAGAAACAAGCATATTTGGCCTGAAAATGCTTTTAAGCGCATAAAAATTTACACTCTTGATTTCTGACTAAATAAAAGCTGTTGCAATGATATTTCCATGCTGAACTGAGTTGTTCTGGGTCAAATATGAAGGCAAACCCACTGTCCTTTCAGTATTTTGCTGCAATTGGCAGAAACAAGCATATTTGGCCTGAAAATGTTTTTAAGCGCATAAAAACTTACACTCTTGATTTCTGACTAAATAAAAGCTGTTGCAATGATATTTCCATGCTGAACTGAGTTGTTCTGGGTCAAATATGAAGGCAAACCCACTTTCCTTTCAGTATTTTGCTGCAATTGGCAGAAACAAGCATATTTGCTCATTCGGCCTGAAAATGCTTTTAAGCGCATAAAAACTTACACTCTTGATTTCTGGCTAAATAAAAGCTGTTGCAATGATATTTCCATGCTGAACTGAGTTGTTCTGGGTCAAATATGAAGGCAAACCCACTTTCCTTTCAGTATTTTGCTGCAATTGGAAGATATCAGCTCATTTGGCCTGAAAATGCTTTTAAGCGCATAAAAACTTACACTCTTGATTTCTGACTAAATAAAAGCTGTTGCAATGATATTTCCATGCTGAACTGAGTTGTTCTGGGTCAAATATGAAGGAAAACCCACTTTCCTTTCAGTATTTTGCTGCAATTGGCAGAAACAAGCATATTTGCTCATTCGGCCTGAAAATGCTTTTAAGCGCATAAAAACTTACACTCTTGATTTCTGGCTAAATAAAAGCTGTTGCAATGATATTTCCATGCTGAACTGAGTTGTTCGGGGTCAAATATGAAGGAAAACCCACTTTCCTTTCAGTATTTTGCTGCAATTGGAAGATATCAGCTCATTTGGCCTGAAAATGCTTTTAAGCGCATAAAAACTTACACTCTTGATTTCTGGCTAAATAAAAGCTGTTGCAATGATATTTCCATGCTGAAATGAGTTGTTCTGGGTCAAATATGAAGGCAAACCCACTTTCCTTTCAGTATTTTGCTGCAATTGGAAGATATCAGCTCATTTGGCCTGAAAATGCTTTTAAGCGCATAAAAACTTACACTCTTGATTTCTGGCTAAATAAAAGCTGTTGCAATGATATTTCCATGCTGAACTGAGTTGTTCTGGGTCAAATATGAAGGCAAACCCACTTTCCTTTCAGTATTTTGCTGCAATTGGCAGAAACAAGCATATTTGCTCATTCGGCCTGAAAATGCTTTTAAGCACATAA
Source organism: Channa argus (assembly GCF_033026475.1). Taxonomy (NCBI): domain Eukaryota; kingdom Metazoa; phylum Chordata; class Actinopteri; order Anabantiformes; family Channidae; genus Channa; species Channa argus. The sequence continues at coordinate 715,216 of NW_027125225.1, forward strand.
AAACTTACACTCTTGATTTCTGGCTAAATAAAAGCTGTTGCAATGATATTTCCATGCTGAACTGAGTTGTTCTGGGTCAAATATGAAGGCAAACCCACTTTCCTTTCAGTATTTTGCTGCAATTGGCAGAAACAAGCATATTTGCTCATTTGGCCTGAAAATGCTTTTAAGCGCATAAAAACTTACACTCTTGATTTCTGGCTAAATAAAAGCTGTTGCAATGATATTTCCATGCTGAACTGAGTTGTTCTGGGTCAAATATGAAGGCAAACCCACTTTCCTTTCAGTATTTTGCTGCAATTGGCAGAAACAAGCATATTTGCTCATTCGGCCTGAAAATGCTTTTAAGCGCATAAAAACTTACACTCTTGATTTCTGGCTAAATAAAAGCTGTTGCAATGATATTTCCATGCTGAACTGAGTTGTTCTGGGTCAAATATGAAGGCAAACCCACTTTCCTTTCAGTATTTTGCTGCAATTGGCAGAAACAAGCATATTTGCTCATTCGGCCTGAAAATGCTTTTAAGCGCATAAAAACTTACACTCTTAATTTCTGGCTAAATAAAAGCTGTTGCAATGATATTTCCATGCTGAACTGAGTTGTTCTGGGTCAAATAAGAAGGCAAACCCACTTTCCTTTCAGTATTTTGCTGCAATTGGCAGAAACAAGCATATTTGCTCATTCGGCCTGAAAATGCTTTTAAGCGCATAAAAACTTACACTCTTGATTTCTGGCTAAATAAAAGCTGTTGCAATGATATTTCCATGCTGAACTGAGTTGTTCTGGGTCAAATATGAAGGCAAACCCACTTTCCTTTCAGTATTTTGCTGCAATTGGCAGAAACAAGCATATTTGCTCATTCGGCCTGAAAATGCTTTTAAGCGCATAAAAACTTACACTCTTAATTTCTGGCTAAATAAAAGCTGTTGCAATGATATTTCCATGCTGAACTGAGTTGTTCTGGGTCAAATATGAAGGGAAACCCACTTTCCTTTCAGTATTTTGCTGCAATTGGCAGAAACAAGCATATTTGCTTATTCGGCCTGAAAATGCTTTTAAGCGCATAAAAACTTACACTCTTGATTTCTGGCTAAATAAAAGCTGTTGCAATGATATTTCCATGCTGAACTGAGTTGTTCTGGGTCAAATATGAAGGCAAACCCCCTTTCCTTTCAGTATTTTGCTGCAATTGGCAGAAACAAGCATATTTGCTCATTCGGCCTGAAAATGCTTTTAAGCGCATAAAAACTTACACTCTTGATTTCTGACTAAATAAAAGCTGTTGCAATGATATTTCCATGCTGAACTGAGTTGTTCTGGGTCAAATATGAAGGCAAACCCACTTTCCTTTCAGTATTTTGCTGCAATTGGCAGAAACAAGCATATTTGCTCATTCGGCCTGAAAATGCTTTTAAGCGCATAAAAACTTACACTCTTGATTTCTGGCTAAATAAAAGCTGTTGCAATGATATTTCCATGCTGAACTGAGTTGTTCTGGGTCAAATATGAAGGCAAACCCACTTTCCTTTCAGTATTTTGCTGCAATTGGCAGAAACAAGCATATTTGCTCATTCGGCCTGAAAATGCTTTTAAGCACATAAAAACTTACACTCTTGATTTCTGGCTAAATAAAAGCTGTTGCAATGATATTTCCATGCTGAACTGAGTTGTTCTGGGTCAAATATGAAGGCAAACCCACTTTCCTTTCAGTATTTTGCTGCAATTGGAAGATATCAGCTCATTTGGCCTGAAAATGCTTTTAAGCGCATAAAAACTTACACTCTTGATTTCTGGCTAAATAAAAGCTGTTGCAATGATATTTCCATGCTGAACTGAGTTGTTCTGGGTCAAATATGAAGGCAAACCCACTTTCCTTTCAGTATTTTGCTGCAATTGGCAGAAACAAGCATATTTGCTCATTCGGCCTGAAAATGCTTTTAAGCGCATAAAAACTTACACTCTTGATTTCTGGCTAAATAAAAGCTGTTGCAATGATATTTCCATGCTGAACTGAGTTGTTCTGGGTCAAATATGAAGTCAAGCCCACTTTCCTTTCAGTATTTTGCTGTAATTGGCAGAAACAAGCATATTTGCTCATTCGGCCTGAAAATGCTTTTAAGCGCATAAAAACTTACACTCTTGATTTCTGGCTAAATAAAAGCTGTTGCAATGATATTTCCATGCTGAACTGAGTTGCTCTGGGTCAAATATGAAGGCAAACCCACTGTCCTTTCAGTATTTTGCTGCAATTGGAAGATATCAGCTCATTTGGCCTGAAAATGCTTTTAAGCGCATAAAAACTTACACTCTTGATTTCTGGCTAAATAAAAGCTGTTGCAATGATATTTCCATGCTGAACTGAGTTGTTCTGGGTCAAATATGAAGGCAAACCCACTTTCCTTTCAGTATTTTGCTGCAATTGGCAGAAACAAGCATATTTGCTCATTCGGCCTGAAAATGGTTTTAAGCGCATACAAACTTACACTCTTGATTTCTGGCTAAATAAAAGCTGTTGCAATGATATTTCCATGCTGAACTGAGTTGTTCTGGGTCAAATATGAAGGCAAACCCACTTTCCTTTCAGTATTTTGCTGCAATTGGAAGATATCAGCTCATTTGGCCTGAAAATACTTTTAAGCGCATAAAAACTTACACTCTTGATTTCTGGCTAAATAAAAGCTGTTGCAATGATATTTCCATGCTGAACTGAGTTGTTCTGGGTCAAATATGAAGGCAAACCCACTTTCCTTTCAGTATTTTGCTGCAATTGGCAGAAACAAGCCTATTTGCTCATTCGGCCTAAAAATGCTTTTAAGCGCATAAAAACTTACACTCTTGATTTCTGACTAAATAAAAGCTGTTGCAATGATATTTCCATGCTGAAATGAGTTGTTCTGGGTCAAATATGAAGGCAAACCCACTTTCCTTTCAGTATTTTGCTGCAATTGACAGAAACAAGCATATTTGCTCATTCGGCCTGAAAATGATTTTAAGCGCATAAAAACTTACACTCTTGATTTCTGGCTAAATAAAAGCTGTTGCAATGATATTTCCATGCTGAACTGAGTTGTTCTGGGTCAAATATGAAGGCAAACCCACTGTCCTTTCAGTATTTTGCTGCAATTGGAAGATATCAGCTCATTTGGCCTGAAAATGTTTTTAAGCGCATAAAAACTTACACTCTTGATTTCTGACTAAATAAAAGCTGTTGCAATGATATTTCCATGCTGAACTGAGTTGTTCTGGGTCAAATATGAAGGCAAACCCACTTTCCTTTCAGTATTTTGCTGCAATTGGCAGAAACAAGCATATTTGCTCATTCGGCCTGAAAATGCTTTTAAGCGCATAAAAACTTACACTCTTGATTTCTGGCTAAATAAAAGCTGTTGCAATGATATTTCCATGCTGAACTGAGTTGTTCTGGGTCAAATATGAAGGCAAACCCACTTTCCTTTCAGTATTTTGCTGCAATTGGAAGATATCAGCTCATTTGGCCTGAAAATGCTTTTAAGCGCATAAAAACTTACACTCTTGATTTCTGGCTAAATAAAAGCTGTTGCAATGATATTTCCATGCTGAACTGAGTTGTTCTGGGTCAAATATGAAGGCAAACCCACTTTCCTTTCAGTATTTTGCTGCAATTGGCAGAAACAAGCATATTTGCTCATTCGGCCTGAAAATGCTTTTAAGCGCATAAAAACTTACACTCTTGATTTCTGGCTAAATAAAAGCTGTTGCAATGATATTTCCATGCTGAAATGAGTTGTTCTGGGTCAAATATGAAGGAAAACCCACTTTCCTTTCAGTATTTTGCTGCAATTGGCAGAAACAAGCATATTTGCTCATTCGGCCTGAAAATGCTTTTAAGCGCATAAAAACTTACACTCTTGATTTCTGGCTAAATAAAAGCTGTTGCAATGATATTTCCATGCTGAACTGAGTTGTTCGGGGTCAAATATGAAGGCAAACCCACTTTCCTTTCAGTATTTTGCTGCAATTGGAAGATATCAGCTCATTTGGCCTGAAAATGCTTTTAAGCGCATAAAAACTTACACTCTTGATTTCTGGCTAAATAAAAGCTGTTGCAATGATATTTCCATGCTGAAATGAGTTGTTCTGGGTCAAATATGAAGGCAAACCCACTTTCCTTTCAGTATTTTGCTGCAATTGGAAGATATCAGCTCATTTGGCCTGAAAATGCTTTTAAGCGCATAAAAACTTACACTCTTGATTTCTGGCTAAATAAAAGCTGTTGCAATGATATTTCCATGCTGAACTGAGTTGTTCTGGGTCAAATATGAAGGCAAACCCACTTTCCTTTCAGTATTTTGCTGCAATTGGCAGAAACAAGCATATTTGCTCATTCGGCCTGTAAATGCTTTTAAGCGCATAAAAACTTACACTCTTGATTTCTGGCTAAATAAAAGCTGTTGCAATGATATTTCCATGCTGAACTGAGTTGTTCTGGGGCAAATATGAAGGCAAACCCACTTTCCTTTCAGTATTTTGCTGCAATTGGCAGAAACAAGCATATTTGCTCATTCGGCCTGAAAATGCTTTTAAGCGCATAAAAACTTACACTCTTGATTTCTGGCTAAATAAAAGCTGTTGCAATGATATTTCCATGCTGAACTGAGTTGTTCTGGGTCAAATATGAAGGCAAACCCACTTTCCTTTCAGTATTTTGCTGCAATTGGCAGAAACAAGCATATTTGCTCATTCGGCCTGAAAATGCTTTTAAGCGCATAAAAACTTACACTCTTGATTTCTGGCTAAATAAAAGCTGTTGCAATGATATTTCCATGCTGAACTGAGTTGTTCTGGGTCAAATATGAAGGCAAACCCACTTTCCTTTCAGTATTTTGCTGCAATTGGCAGAAACAAGCATATTTGCTCATTCGGCCTGAAAATGCTTTTAAGCGCATAAAAACTTACACTCTTGATTTCTGGCTAAATAAAAGCTGTTGCAATGATATTTCCATGCTGAACTGAGTTGTTCTGGGTCAAATATGAAGGCAAACCCACTTTCCTTTCAGTATTTTGCTGCAATTGGCAGAAACAAGCATATTTGCTCATTCGGCCTGAAAATGATTTTCAGCGCATAAAAACTTACACTCTTGATTTCTGGCTAAATAAAAGCTGTTGCAATGATATTTCCATGCTGAACTGAGTTGTTCTGGGTCAAATATGAAGGCAAACCCACTGTCCTTTCAGTATTTTGCTGCAATTGGAAGATATCAGCTCATTTGGCCTGAAAATGTTTTTAAGCGCATAAAAACTTACACTCTTGATTTCTGACTAAATAAAAGCTGTTGCAATGATATTTCCATGCTGAACTGAGTTGTTCTGGGTCAAATATGAAGGCAAACCCACTTTCCTTTCAGTATTTTGCTGCAATTGGCAGAAACAAGCATATTTGCTCATTCGGCCTGAAAATGCTTTTAAGCGCATAAAAACTTACACTCTTGATTTCTGGCTAAATAAAAGCTGTTGCAATGATATTTCCATGCTGAACTGAGTTGTTCTGGGTCAAATATGAAGGCAAACCCACTTTCCTTTCAGTATTTTGCTGCAATTGGCAGAAACAAGCATATTTGCTCAATCGGCCTGAAAATGCTTTTAAGCGCATAAAAACTTACACTCTTGATTTCTGGCTAAATAAAAGCTGTTGCAATGATATTTCCATGCTGAACTGAGTTGTTCTGGGTCAAATATGAAGGCAAACCCACTTTCCTTTCAGTATTTTACTGCAATTGGCAGAAACAAGCATATTTGCTCATTCGGCCTGAAAATGCTTTTAAGCGCATAAAAACTTACACTCTTGATTTCTGGCTAAATAAAAGCTGTTGCAATGATATTTCCATGCTGAACTGAGTTTTTCTGGGTCAAATATGAAGGCAAACCCACTTTCCTTTCAGTATTTTGCTGCAATTGGCAGAAACAAGCATATTTGCTCATTCGGCCTGAAAATGCTTTTAAGCGCATAAAAACTTACACTCTTGATTTCTGGCTAAATAAAAGCTGTTGCAATGATATTTCCATGCTGAACTGAGTTGTTCTGGGTCAAATATGAAGGCAAACCCACTTTCCTTTCAGTATTTTGCTGCAATTGGCAGAAACAAGCATATTTGCTCATTCGGCCTGAAAATGCTTTTAAGCGCATAAAAACTTACACTCTTGATTTCTGACTAAATAAAAGCTGTTGCAATGATATTTCCATGCTGAAATGAGTTGTTCTGGGTCAAATATGAAGGCAAACCCACTTTCCTTTCAGTATTTTGCTGCAATTGGAAGATATCAGCTCATTTGGCCTGAAAATGATTTTAAGCGCATAAAAACTTACACTCTTGATTTCTGGCTAAATAAAAGCTGTTGCAATGATATTTCCATGCTGAACTGAGTTGTTCTGGGTCAAATATGAAGGCAAACCCACTGTCCTTTCAGTATTTTGCTGCAATTGGCAGAAACAAGCATATTTGGCCTGAAAATGTTTTTAAGCGCATAAAAACTTACACTCTTGATTTCTGACTAAATAAAAGCTGTTGCAATGATATTTCCATGCTGAACTGAGTTGTTCTGGGTCAAATATGAAGGCAAACCCACTTTCCTTTCAGTATTTTGCTGCAATTGGCAGAAACAAGCATATTTGCTCATTCGGCCTGAAAATGCTTTTAAGCGCATAAAAACTTACACTCTTGATTTCTGGCTAAATAAAAGCTGTTGCAATGATATTTCCATGCTGAACTGAGTTGTTCTGGGTCAAATATGAAGGCAAACCCACTTTCCTTTCAGTATTTTGCTGCAATTGGAAGATATCAGCTCATTTGGCCTGAAAATGCTTTTAAGCGCATAAAAACTTACACTCTTGATTTCTGACTAAATAAAAGCTGTTGCAATGATATTTCCATGCTGAACTGAGTTGTTCTGGGTCAAATATGAAGGAAAACCCACTTTCCTTTCAGTATTTTGCTGCAATTGGCAGAAACAAGCATATTTGCTCATTCGGCCTGAAAATGCTTTTAAGCGCATAAAAACTTACACTCTTGATTTCTGGCTAAATAAAAGCTGTTGCAATGATATTTCCATGCTGAACTGAGTTGTTCGGGGTCAAATATGAAGGCAAACCCACTTTCCTTTCAGTATTTTGCTGCAATTGGAAGATATCAGCTCATTTGGCCTGAAAATGCTTTTAAGCGCATAAAAACTTACACTCTTGATTTCTGGCTAAATAAAAGCTGTTGCAATGATATTTCCATGCTGAAATGAGTTGTTCTGGGTCAAATATGAAGGCAAACCCACTTTCCTTTCAGTATTTTGCTGCAATTGGAAGATATCAGCTCATTTGGCCTGAAAATGCTTTTAAGCGCATAAAAACTTACACTCTTGATTTCTGGCTAAATAAAAGCTGTTGCAATGATATTTCCATGCTGAACTGAGTTGTTCTGGGTCAAATATGAAGGCAAACCCACTTTCCTTTCAGTATTTTGCTGCAATTGGCAGAAACAAGCATATTTGCTCATTCGGCCTGAAAATGCTTTTAAGCGCATAAAAACTTACACTCTTGATTTCTGGCTAAATAAAAGCTGTTGCAATGATATTTCCATGCTGAACTGAGTTGTTCTGGGTCAAATATGAAGGCAAACCCACTTTCCTTTCAGTATTTTGCTGCAATTGGCAGAAACAAGCATATTTGCTCATTTGGCCTGAAAATGCTTTTAAGCGCATAAAAACTTACACTCTTGATTTCTGGCTAAATAAAAGCTGTTGCAATGATATTTCCATGCTGAACTGAGTTGTTCTGGGTCAAATATGAAGGCAAACCCACTTTCCTTTCAGTATTTTGCTGCAATTGGCAGAAACAAGCATATTTGCTCATTCGGCCTGAAAATGCTTTTAAGCGCATAAAAACTTACACTCTTGATTTCTGGCTAAATAAAAGCTGTTGCAATGATATTTCCATGCTGAACTGAGTTGTTCTGGGTCAAATATGAAGGCAAACCCACTTTCCTTTCAGTATTTTGCTGCAATTGGCAGAAACAAGCATATTTGGCCTGAAAATGCTTTTAAGCGCATAAAAACTTACACTCTTGATTTCTGACTAAATAAAAGCTGTTGCAATGATATTTCCATGCTGAACTGAGTTGTTCTGGGTCAAATATGAAGGCAAACCCACTGTCCTTTCAGTATTTTGCTGCAATTGGCAGAAACAAGCATATTTGGCCTGAAAATGTTTTTAAGCGCATAAAAACTTACACTCTTGATTTCTGACTAAATAAAAGCTGTTGCAATGATATTTCCATGCTGAACTGAGTTGTTCTGGGTCAAATATGAAGGCAAACCCACTTTCCTTTCAGTATTTTGCTGCAATTGGCAGAAACAAGCATATTTGCTCATTCGGCCTGAAAATGCTTTTAAGCGCATAAAAACTTACACTCTTGATTTCTGGCTAAATAAAAGCTGTTGCAATGATATTTCCATGCTGAACTGAGTTGTTCTGGGTCAAATATGAAGGCAAACCCACTTTCCTTTCAGTATTTTGCTGCAATTGGAAGATATCAGCTCATTTGGCCTGAAAATGCTTTTAAGCGCATAAAAACTTACACTCTTGATTTCTGACTAAATAAAAGCTGTTGCAATGATATTTCCATGCTGAACTGAGTTGTTCTGGGTCAAATATGAAGGAAAACCCACTTTCCTTTCAGTATTTTGCTGCAATTGGCAGAAACAAGCATATTTGCTCATTCGGCCTGAAAATGCTTTTAAGCGCATAAAAACTTACACTCTTGATTTCTGGCTAAATAAAAGCTGTTGCAATGATATTTCCATGCTGAACTGAGTTGTTCGGGGTCAAATATGAAGGAAAACCCACTTTCCTTTCAGTATTTTGCTGCAATTGGAAGATATCAGCTCATTTGGCCTGAAAATGCTTTTAAGCGCATAAAAACTTACACTCTTGATTTCTGGCTAAATAAAAGCTGTTGCAATGATATTTCCATGCTGAAATGAGTTGTTCTGGGTCAAATATGAAGGCAAACCCACTTTCCTTTCAGTATTTTGCTGCAATTGGAAGATATCAGCTCATTTGGCCTGAAAATGCTTTTAAGCGCATAAAAACTTACACTCTTGATTTCTGGCTAAATAAAAGCTGTTGCAATGATATTTCCATGCTGAACTGAGTTGTTCTGGGTCAAATATGAAGGCAAACCCACTTTCCTTTCAGTATTTTGCTGCAATTGGCAGAAACAAGCATATTTGCTCATTCGGCCTGAAAATGCTTTTAAGCACATAAAAACTTACACTCTTGATTTCTGGCTAAATAAAAGCTGTTGCAATGATATTTCCATGCTGAACTGAGTTGTTCTGGGTCAAATATGAAGGCAAACCCACTTTCCTTTCAGTATTTTGCTGCAATTGGCAGAAACAAGCATATTTGCTCATTTGGCCTGAAAATGCTTTTAAGCGCATAAAAACTTACACTCTTGATTTCTGGCTAAATAAAAGCTGTTGCAATGATATTTCCATGCTGAACTGAGTTGTTCTGGGTCAAATATGAAGGCAAACCCACTTTCCTTTCAGTATTTTGCTGCAATTGGCAGAAACAAGCATATTTGCTCATTCGGCCTGAAAATGCTTTTAAGCGCATAAAAACTTACACTCTTGATTTCTGGCTAAATAAAAGCTGTTGCAATGATATTTCCATGCTGAACTGAGTTGTTCTGGGTCAAATATGAAGGCAAACCCACTTTCCTTTCAGTATTTTGCTGCAATTGGCAGAAACAAGCATATTTGCTCATTAGGCCTGAAAATGCTTTTAAGCGCATAAAAACTTACACTCTTAATTTCTGGCTAAATAAAAGCTGTTGCAATGATATTTCCATGCTGAACTGAGTTGTTCTGGGTCAAATAAGAAGGCAAACCCACTTTCCTTTCAGTATTTTGCTGCAATTGGCAGAAACAAGCATATTTGCTCATTCGGCCTGAAAATGCTTTTAAGCGCATAAAAACTTACACTCTTGATTTCTGGCTAAATAAAAGCTGTTGCAATGATATTTCCATGCTGAACTGAGTTGTTCTGGGTCAAATATGAAGGCAAACCCACTTTCCTTTCAGTATTTTGCTGCAATTGGCAGAAACAAGCATATTTGCTCATTCGGCCTGAAAATGCTTTTAAGCGCATAAAAACTTACACTCTTAATTTCTGGCTAAATAAAAGCTGTTGCAATGATATTTCCATGCTGAACTGAGTTGTTCTGGGTCAAATATGAAGGGAAACCCACTTTCCTTTCAGTATTTTGCTGCAATTGGCAGAAACAAGCATATTTGCTTATTCGGCCTGAAAATGCTTTTAAGCGCATAAAAACTTACACTCTTGATTTCTGGCTAAATAAAAGCTGTTGCAATGATATTTCCATGCTGAACTGAGTTGTTCTGGGTCAAATATGAAGGCAAACCCCCTTTCCTTTCAGTATTTTGCTGCAATTGGCAGAAACAAGCATATTTGCTCATTCGGCCTGAAAATGCTTTTAAGCGCATAAAAACTTACACTCTTGATTTCTGACTAAATAAAAGCTGTTGCAATGATATTTCCATGCTGAACTGAGTTGTTCTGGGTCAAATATGAAGGCAAACCCACTTTCCTTTCAGTATTTTGCTGCAATTGGCAGAAACAAGCATATTTGCTCATTCGGCCTGAAAATGCTTTTAAGCGCATAAAAACTTACACTCTTGATTTCTGGCTAAATAAAAGCTGTTGCAATGATATTTCCATGCTGAACTGAGTTGTTCTGGGTCAAATATGAAGGCAAACCCACTTTCCTTTCAGTATTTTGCTGCAATTGGCAGAAACAAGCATATTTGCTCATTCGGCCTGAAAATGCTTTTAAGCACATAAAAACTTACACTCTTGATTTCTGGCTAAATAAAAGCTGTTGCAATGATATTTCCATGCTGAACTGAGTTGTTCTGGGTCAAATATGAAGGCAAACCCACTTTCCTTTCAGTATTTTGCTGCAATTGGAAGATATCAGCTCATTTGGCCTGAAAATGCTTTTAAGCGCATAAAAACTTACACTCTTGATTTCTGGCTAAATAAAAGCTGTTGCAATGATATTTCCATGCTGAACTGAGTTGTTCTGGGTCAAATATGAAGGCAAACCCACTTTCCTTTCAGTATTTTGCTGCAATTGGCAGAAACAAGCATATTTGCTCATTCGGCCTGAAAATGCTTTTAAGCGCATAAAAACTTACACTCTTGATTTCTGGCTAAATAAAAGCTGTTGCAATGATATTTCCATGCTGAACTGAGTTGTTCTGGGTCAAATATGAAGTCAAGCCCACTTTCCTTTCAGTATTTTGCTGTAATTGGCAGAAACAAGCATATTTGCTCATTCGGCCTGAAAATGCTTTTAAGCGCATAAAAACTTACACTCTTGATTTCTGGCTAAATAAAAGCTGTTGCAATGATATTTCCATGCTGAACTGAGTTGCTCTGGGTCAAATATGAAGGCAAACCCACTGTCCTTTCAGTATTTTGCTGCAATTGGAAGATATCAGCTCATTTGGCCTGAAAATGCTTTTAAGCGCATAAAAACTTACACTCTTGATTTCTGGCTAAATAAAAGCTGTTGCAATGATATTTCCATGCTGAACTGAGTTGTTCTGGGTCAAATATGAAGGCAAACCCACTTTCCTTTCAGTATTTTGCTGCAATTGGCAGAAACAAGCATATTTGCTCATTCGGCCTGAAAATGGTTTTAAGCGCATACAAACTTACACTCTTGATTTCTGGCTAAATAAAAGCTGTTCTAATGATATTTCCATGCTGAACTGAGTTGTTCTGGGTCAAATATGAAGGCAAACCCACTTTCCTTTCAGTATTTTGCTGCAATTGGCAGAAACAAGCATATTTGCTCATTCGGCCTGAAAATGCTTTTAAGCGCATAAAAACTTACACTCTTAATTTCTGGCTAAATAAAAGCTGTTGCAATGATATTTCCATGCTGAACTGAGTTGTTCTGGGTCAAATATGAAGGGAAACCCACTTTCCTTTCAGTATTTTGCTGCAATTGGCAGAAACAAGCATATTTGCTTATTCGGCCTGAAAATGCTTTTAAGCGCATAAAAACTTACACTCTTGATTTCTGGCTAAATAAAAGCTGTTGCAATGATATTTCCATGCTGAACTGAGTTGTTCTAGGTCAAATATGAAGGCAAACCCCCTTTCCTTTCAGTATTTTGCTGCAATTGGCAGAAACAAGCATATTTGCTCATTCGGCCTGAAAATGCTTTTAAGCGCATAAAAACTTACACTCTTGATTTCTGACTAAATAAAAGCTGTTGCAATGATATTTCCATGCTGAACTGAGTTGTTCTGGGTCAAATATGAAGGCAAACCCACTTTCCTTTCAGTATTTTGCTGCAATTGGCAGAAACAAGCATATTTGCTCATTCGGCCTGAAAATGCTTTTAAGCGCATAAAAACTTACACTCTTGATTTCTGGCTAAATAAAAGCTGTTGCAATGATATTTCCATGCTGAACTGAGTTGTTCTGGGTCAAATATGAAGGCAAACCCACTTTCCTTTCAGTATTTTGCTGCAATTGGCAGAAACAAGCATATTTGCTCATTCGGCCTGAAAATGCTTTTAAGCACATAAAAACTTACACTCTTGATTTCTGGCTAAATAAAAGCTGTTGCAATGATATTTCCATGCTGAACTGAGTTGTTCTGGGTCAAATATGAAGGCAAACCCACTTTCCTTTCAGTATTTTGCTGCAATTGGAAGATATCAGCTCATTTGGCCTGAAAATGCTTTTAAGCGCATAAAAACTTACACTCTTGATTTCTGGCTAAATAAAAGCTGTTGCAATGATATTTCCATGCTGAACTGAGTTGTTCTGGGTCAAATATGAAGGCAAACCCACTTTCCTTTCAGTATTTTGCTGCAATTGGCAGAAACAAGCATATTTGCTCATTCGGCCTGAAAATGCTTTTAAGCGCATAAAAACTTACACTCTTGATTTCTGGCTAAATAAAAGCTGTTGCAATGATATTTCCATGCTGAACTGAGTTGTTCTGGGTCAAATATGAAGTCAAGCCCACTTTCCTTTCAGTATTTTGCTGTAATTGGCAGAAACAAGCATATTTGCTCATTCGGCCTGAAAATGCTTTTAAGCGCATAAAAACTTACACTCTTGATTTCTGGCTAAATAAAAGCTGTTGCAATGATATTTCCATGCTGAACTGAGTTGCTCTGGGTCAAATATGAAGGCAAACCCACTGTCCTTTCAGTATTTTGCTGCAATTGGAAGATATCAGCTCATTTGGCCTGAAAATGCTTTTAAGCGCATAAAAACTTACACTCTTGATTTCTGGCTAAATAAAAGCTGTTGCAATGATATTTCCATGCTGAACTGAGTTGTTCTGGGTCAAATATGAAGGCAAACCCACTTTCCTTTCAGTATTTTGCTGCAATTGGCAGAAACAAGCATATTTGCTCATTCGGCCTGAAAATGGTTTTAAGCGCATACAAACTTACACTCTTGATTTCTGGCTAAATAAAAGCTGTTGCAATGATATTTCCATGCTGAACTGAGTTGTTCTGGGTCAAATATGAAGGCAAACCCACTTTCCTTTCAGTATTTTGCTGCAATTGGAAGATATCAGCTCATTTGGCCTGAAAATACTTTTAAGCGCATAAAAACTTACACTCTTGATTTCTGGCTAAATAAAAGCTGTTGCAATGATATTTCCATGCTGAACTGAGTTGTTCTGGGTCAAATATGAAGGCAAACCCACTTTCCTTTCAGTATTTTGCTGCAATTGGCAGAAACAAGCCTATTTGCTCATTCGGCCTGAAAATGCTTTTAAGCGCATAAAAACTTACACTCTTGATTTCTGACTAAATAAAAGCTGTTGCAATGATATTTCCATGCTGAAATGAGTTGTTCTGGGTCAAATATGAAGGCAAACCCACTTTCCTTTCAGTATTTTGCTGCAATTGACAGAAACAAGCATATTTGCTCATTCGGCCTGAAAATGATTTTAAGCGCATAAAAACTTACACTCTTGATTTCTGGCTAAATAAAAGCTGTTGCAATGATATTTCCATGCTGAACTGAGTTGTTCTGGGTCAAATATGAAGGCAAACCCACTGTCCTTTCAGTATTTTGCTGCAATTGGAAGATATCAGCTCATTTGGCCTGAAAATGTTTTTAAGCGCATAAAAACTTACACTCTTGATTTCTGACTAAATAAAAGCTGTTGCAATGATATTTCCATGCTGAACTGAGTTGTTCTGGGTCAAATATGAAGGCAAACCCACTTTCCTTTCAGTATTTTGCTGCAATTGGCAGAAACAAGCATATTTGCTCATTCGGCCTGAAAATGCTTTTAAGCGCATAAAAACTTACACTCTTGATTTCTGGCTAAATAAAAGCTGTTGCAATGATATTTCCATGCTGAACTGAGTTGTTCTGGGTCAAATATGAAGGCAAACCCACTTTCCTTTCAGTATTTTGCTGCAATTGGAAGATATCAGCTCATTTGGCCTGAAAATGCTTTTAAGCGCATAAAAACTTACACTCTTGATTTCTGGCTAAATAAAAGCTGTTGCAATGATATTTCCATGCTGAACTGAGTTGTTCTGGGTCAAATATGAAGGCAAACCCACTTTCCTTTCAGTATTTTGCTGCAATTGGCAGAAACAAGCATATTTGCTCATTCGGCCTGAAAATGCTTTTAAGCGCATAAAAACTTACACTCTTGATTTCTGGCTAAATAAAAGCTGTTGCAATGATATTTCCATGCTGAAATGAGTTGTTCTGGGTCAAATATGAAGGAAAACCCACTTTCCTTTCAGTATTTTGCTGCAATTGGCAGAAACAAGCATATTTGCTCATTCGGCCTGAAAATGCTTTTAAGCGCATAAAAACTTACACTCTTGATTTCTGGCTAAATAAAAGCTGTTGCAATGATATTTCCATGCTGAACTGAGTTGTTCGGGGTCAAATATGAAGGCAAACCCACTTTCCTTTCAGTATTTTGCTGCAATTGGAAGATATCAGCTCATTTGGCCTGAAAATGCTTTTAAGCGCATAAAAACTTACACTCTTGATTTCTGGCTAAATAAAAGCTGTTGCAATGATATTTCCATGCTGAAATGAGTTGTTCTGGGTCAAATATGAAGGCAAACCCACTTTCCTTTCAGTATTTTGCTGCAATTGGAAGATATCAGCTCATTTGGCCTGAAAATGCTTTTAAGCGCATAAAAACTTACACTCTTGATTTCTGGCTAAATAAAAGCTGTTGCAATGATATTTCCATGCTGAACTGAGTTGTTCTGGGTCAAATATGAAGGCAAACCCACTTTCCTTTCAGTATTTTGCTGCAATTGGCAGAAACAAGCATATTTGCTCATTCGGCCTGTAAATGCTTTTAAGCGCATAAAAACTTACACTCTTGATTTCTGGCTAAATAAAAGCTGTTGCAATGATATTTCCATGCTGAACTGAGTTGTTCTGGGGCAAATATGAAGGCAAACCCACTTTCCTTTCAGTATTTTGCTGCAATTGGCAGAAACAAGCATATTTGCTCATTCGGCCTGAAAATGCTTTTAAGCGCATAAAAACTTACACTCTTGATTTCTGGCTAAATAAAAGCTGTTGCAATGATATTTCCATGCTGAACTGAGTTGTTCTGGGTCAAATATGAAGGCAAACCCACTTTCCTTTCAGTATTTTGCTGCAATTGGCAGAAACAAGCATATTTGCTCATTCGGCCTGAAAATGCTTTTAAGCGCATAAAAACTTACACTCTTGATTTCTGGCTAAATAAAAGCTGTTGCAATGATATTTCCATGCTGAACTGAGTTGTTCTGGGTCAAATATGAAGGCAAACCCACTTTCCTTTCAGTATTTTGCTGCAATTGGCAGAAACAAGCATATTTGCTCATTCGGCCTGAAAATGCTTTTAAGCGCATAAAAACTTACACTCTTGATTTCTGGCTAAATAAAAGCTGTTGCAATGATATTTCCATGCTGAACTGAGTTGTTCTGGGTCAAATATGAAGGCAAACCCACTTTCCTTTCAGTATTTTGCTGCAATTGGCAGAAACAAGCATATTTGCTCATTCGGCCTGAAAATGATTTTCAGCGCATAAAAACTTACACTCTTGATTTCTGGCTAAATAAAAGCTGTTGCAATGATATTTCCATGCTGAACTGAGTTGTTCTGGGTCAAATATGAAGGCAAACCCACTGTCCTTTCAGTATTTTGCTGCAATTGGAAGATATCAGCTCATTTGGCCTGAAAATGTTTTTAAGCGCATAAAAACTTACACTCTTGATTTCTGACTAAATAAAAGCTGTTGCAATGATATTTCCATGCTGAACTGAGTTGTTCTGGGTCAAATATGAAGGCAAACCCACTTTCCTTTCAGTATTTTGCTGCAATTGGCAGAAACAAGCATATTTGCTCATTCGGCCTGAAAATGCTTTTAAGCGCATAAAAACTTACACTCTTGATTTCTGGCTAAATAAAAGCTGTTGCAATGATATTTCCATGCTGAACTGAGTTGTTCTGGGTCAAATATGAAGGCAAACCCACTTTCCTTTCAGTATTTTGCTGCAATTGGCAGAAACAAGCATATTTGCTCATTCGGCCTGAAAATGCTTTTAAGCGCATAAAAACTTACACTCTTGATTTCTGGCTAAATAAAAGCTGTTGCAATGATATTTCCATGCTGAACTGAGTTGTTCTGGGTCAAATATGAAGGCAAACCCACTTTCCTTTCAGTATTTTACTGCAATTGGCAGAAACAAGCATATTTGCTCATTCGGCCTGAAAATGCTTTTAAGCGCATAAAAACTTACACTCTTGATTTCTGGCTAAATAAAAGCTGTTGCAATGATATTTCCATGCTGAACTGAGTTTTTCTGGGTCAAATATGAAGGCAAACCCACTTTCCTTTCAGTATTTTGCTGCAATTGGCAGAAACAAGCATATTTGCTCATTCGGCCTGAAAATGCTTTTAAGCGCATAAAAACTTACACTCTTGATTTCTGGCTAAATAAAAGCTGTTGCAATGATATTTCCATGCTGAACTGAGTTGTTCTGGGTCAAATATGAAGGCAAACCCACTTTCCTTTCAGTATTTTGCTGCAATTGGCAGAAACAAGCATATTTGCTCATTCGGCCTGAAAATGCTTTTAAGCGCATAAAAACTTACACTCTTGATTTCTGGCTAAATAAAAGCTGTTGCAATGATATTTCCATGCTGAACTGAGTTGTTCTGGGTCAAATATGAAGGCAAACCCACTTTCCTTTCAGTATTTTGCTGCAATTGGAAGATATCAGCTCATTTGGCCTGAAAATGCTTTTAAGCGCATAAAAACTTACACTCTTGATTTCTGGCTAAATAAAAGCTGTTGCAATGATATTTCCATGCTGAACTGAGTTGTTCTGGGTCAAATATGAAGGCAAACCCAGTTTCCTTTCAGTATTTTGCTGCAATTGGAAGATATCAGCTCATTTGGCCTGAAAATGCTTTTAAGCGCATAAAAACTTACACTCTTGATTTCTGGCTAAATAAAAGCTGTTGCAATGATATTTCCATGCTGAACTGAGTTGTTCTGGGTCAAATATGAAGGAAAACCCACTTTCCTTTCAGTATTTTGCTGCAATTGGAAGATATCAGCTCATTTGGCCTGAAAATGCTTTTAAGCGCATAAAAACTTACACTCTTGATTTCTGGCTAAATAAAAGCTGTTGCAATGATATTTCCATGCTGAACTGAGTTGTTCTGGCTCAAATATGAAGGCAAACCCACTTTCCTTTCAGTATTTTGCTGCAATTGGCAGAAACAAGCATATTTGCTCATTCGGCCTGAAAATACTTTTAAGCGCATAAAAACTTACACTCTTGATTTCTGGCTAAATAAAAGCTGTTGCAATGATATTTCCATGCTGAACTGAGTTGTTCTGGGTCAAATATGAAGGCAAACCCACTTTCCTTTCAGTATTTTGCTGCAATTGGCAGAAACAAGCATATTTGCTCATTCGGCCTGAAAATGCTTTTAAGCGCATAAAAACTTACACTCTTGATTTCTGGCTAAATAAAAGCTGTTGCAATGATATTTCCATGCTGAACTGAGTTGTTCTGGGTCAAATATGAAGGCAAACCCACTTTCCTTTCAGTATTTTGCTGCAATTGGCAGAAACAAGCATATTTGCTCATTCGGCCTGAAAATGCTTTTAAGCGCATAAAAACTTACACTCTTGATTTCTGGCTAAATAAAAGCTGTTGCAATTATATTTCCATGCTGAACTGAGTTGTTCTGGGTCAAATATGAAGGCAAACCCACTTTCCTTTCAGTATTTTGCTGCAATTGGCAGAAACAAGCATATTTGCTCATTCGGCCTGAAAATGCTTTTAAGCGCATAAAAACTTACACTCTTGATTTCTGGCTAAATAAAAGCTCTTGCAATGATATTTCCATGCTGAAATGAGTTGTTCTGGGTCAAATATGAAGGCAAACCCACTTTCCTTTCAGTATTTTGCTGCAATTGGAAGATATCAGCTCATTTGGCCTGAAAATGCTTTTAAGCGCATAAAAACTTACACTCTTGATTTCTGACTAAATAAAAGCTGTTGCAATGATATTTCCATGCTGAACTGAGTTGTTCTGGGTCAAATATGAAGGCAAACCCACTTTCCTTTCAGTATTTTGCTGCAATTGGCAGAAACAAGCATATTTGCTCATTCGGCCTGAAAATGCTTTTAAGCGCATAAAAACTTACACTCTTGATTTCTGGCTAAATAAAAGCTGTTGCAATGATATTTCCATGCTGAACTGAGTTGTTCTGGGTCAAATCTGAAGGCAAACCCACTTTCCTTTCAGTATTTTGCTGCAATTGGCAGAAACAAGCATATTTGCTCATTCGGCCTGAAAATGCTTTTAAGCGCATAAAAACTTACACTCTTGATTTCTGGCTAAATAAAAGCTGTTGCAATGATATTTCCATGCTGAACTGAGTTGTTCTGGGTCAAATATGAAGGCAAACCCACTTTCCTTTCAGTATTTTGCTGCAATTGGCAGAAACAAGCATATTTGCTCATTCGGCCTGAAAATGCTTTTAAGCGCATAAAAACTTACACTCTTGATTTCTGGCTAAATAAAAGCTGTTGCAATGATATTTCCATGCTGAACTGAGTTGTTCTGGGTCAAATATGAAGGCAAACCCACTTTCCTTTCAGTATTTTGCTGTAATTGGCAGAAACAAGCATATTTGCTCATTCGGCCTGAAAATGCTTTTAAGCGCATAAAAACTTACACTCTTGATTTCTGGCTAAATAAAAGCTGTTGCAATGATATTTCCATGCTGAACTGAGTTGCTCTGGGTCAAATATGAAGGCAAACCCACTGTCCTTTCAGTATTTTGCTGCAATTGGAAGATATCAGCTCATTTGGCCTGAAAATGCTTTTAAGCGCATAAAAACTTACACTCTTGATTTCTGGCTAAATAAAAGCTGTTGCAATGATATTTCCATGCTGAACTGAGTTGTTCTGGGTCAAATATGAAGGCAAACCCACTTTCCTTTCAGTATTTTGCTGCAATTGGCAGAAACAAGCATATTTGCTCATTCGGCCTGAAAATGCTTTTAAGCGCATAAAAACTTACACTCTTGATTTCTGGCTAAATAAAAGCTGTTGCAATGATATTTCCATGCTGAACTGAGTTGTTCTGGGTCAAATATGAAGGCAAACCCACTTTCCTTTCAGTATTTTGCTGCAATTGGAAGATATCAGCTCATTTGGCCTGAAAATACTTTTAAGCGCATAAAAACTTACACTCTTGATTTCTGGCTAAATAAAAGCTGTTGCAATGATATTTCCATGCTGAACTGAGTTGTTCTGGGTCAAATATGAAGGCAAACCCACTTTCCTTTCAGTATTTTGCTGCAATTGGCAGAAACAAGCATATTTGCTCATTCGGCCTGAAAATGCTTTTAAGCGCATAAAAACTTACACTCTTGATTTCTGACTAAATAAAAGCTGTTGCAATGATATTTCCATGCTGAAATGAGTTGTTCTGGGTCAAATATGAAGGCAAACCCACTTTCCTTTCAGTATTTTGCTGCAATTGGCAGAAACAAGCATATTTGCTCATTCGGCCTGAAAATGATTTTAAGCGCATAAAAACTTACACTCTTGATTTCTGGCTAAATAAAAGCTGTTGCAATGATATTTCCATGCTGAACTGAGTTGTTCTGGGTCAAATATGAAGGCAAACCCACTGTCCTTTCAGTATTTTGCTGCAATTGGAAGATATCAGCTCATTTGGCCTGAAAATGTTTTTAAGCGCATAAAAACTTACACTCTTGATTTCTGACTAAATAAAAGCTGTTGCAATGATATTTCCATGCTGAACTGAGTTGTTCTGGGTCAAATATGAAGGCAAACCCACTTTCCTTTCAGTATTTTGCTGCAATTGGCAGAAACAAGCATATTTGCTCATTCGGCCTGAAAATGCTTTTAAGCGCATAAAAACTTACACTCTTGATTTCTGGCTAAATAAAAGCTGTTGCAATGATATTTCCATGCTGAACTGAGTTGTTCTGGGTCAAATATGAAGGAAAACCCACTTTCCTTTCAGTATTTTGCTGCAATTGGAAGATATCAGCTCATTTGGCCTGAAAATGCTTTTAAGCGCATAAAAACTTACACTCTTGATTTCTGGCTAAATAAAAGCTGTTGCAATGATATTTCCATGCTGAACTGAGTTGTTCTGGGTCAAATATGAAGGCAAACCCACTTTCCTTTCAGTATTTTGCTGCAATTGGCAGAAACAAGCATATTTGCTCATTCGGCCTGAAAATGCTTTTAAGCGCATAAAAACTTACACTCTTGATTTCTGGCTAAATAAAAGCTGTTGCAATGATATTTCCATGCTGAAATGAGTTGTTCTGGGTCAAATATGAAGGCAAACCCACTTTCCTTTCAGTATTTTGCTGCAATTGGAAGATATCAGCTCATTTGGCCTGAAAATGCTTTTAAGCGCATAAAAACTTACACTCTTGATTTCTGGCTAAATAAAAGCTGTTGCAATGATATTTCCATGCTGAACTGAGTTGTTCTGGGTCAAATATGAAGGCAAACCCACTTTCCTTTCAGTATTTTGCTGCAATTGGCAGAAACAAGCATATTTGCTCATTCGGCCTGAAAATGCTTTTAAGCGCATAACAACTTACACTCTTGATTTCTGGCTAAATAAAAGCTGTTGCAATGATATTTCCATGCTGAACTGAGTTGTTCTGGGTCAAATATGAAGGCAAACCCACTTTCCTTTCAGTATTTTGCTGCAATTGGCAGAAACAAGCATATTTGCTCATTCGGCCTGAAAATGCTTTTAAGCGCATAAAAACTTACACTCTTGATTTCTGGCTAAATAAAAGCTCTTGCAATGATATTTCCATGCTGAACTGAGTTGTTCTGGGTCAAATATGAAGGCAAACCCACTTTCCTTTCAGTATTTTGCTGCAATTGGCAGAAACAAGCATATTTGCTCATTCGGCCTGAAAATGCTTTTAAGCGCATAAAAACTTACACTCTTGATTTCTGGCTAAATAAAAGCTGTTGCAATGATATTTCCATGCTGAACTGAGTTGTTCTGGGGCAAATATGAAGGCAAACCCACTTTCCTTTCAGTATTTTGCTGCAATTGGCAGAAACAAGCATATTTGCTCATTCGGCCTGAAAATGCTTTTAAGCGCATAAAAACTTACACTCTTGATTTCTGGCTAAATAAAAGCTGTTGCAATGATATTTCCATGCTGAACTGAGTTGTTCTGGGTCAAATATGAAGGCAAACCCACTTTCCTTTCAGTATTTTGCTGCAATTGGCAGAAACAAGCATATTTGCTCATTCGGCCTGAAAATGCTTTTAAGCGCATAAGAACTTACACTCTTGATTTCTGGCTAAATAAAAGCTGTTGCAATGATATTTCCATGCTGAACTGAGTTGTTCTGGGGCAAATATGAAGGCAAACCCACTTTCCTTTCAGTATTTTGCTGCAATTGGCAGAAACAAGCATATTTGCTCATTCGGCCTGAAAATGCTTTTAAGCGCATAAAAACTTACACTCTTGATTTCTGGCTAAATAAAAGCTGTTGCAATGATATTTCCATGCTGAACTGAGTTGTTCTGGGTCAAATATGAAGGCAAACCCACTTTCCTTTCAGTATTTTGCTGCAATTGGCAGAAACAAGCATATTTGCTCATTCGGCCTGAAAATGCTTTTAAGCGCATAAAAACTTACACTCTTGATTTCTGGCTAAATAAAAGCTGTTGCAATGATATTTCCATGCTGAACTGAGTTGTTCTGGGTCAAATATGAAGGCAAACCCACTGTCCTTTCAGTATTTTGCTGCAATTGGAAGATATCAGCTCATTTGGCCTGAAAATGTTTTTAAGCGCATAAAAACTTACACTCTTGATTTCTGGCTAAATAAAAGCTGTTGCAATGATATTTCCATGCTGAACTGAGTTGTTCTGGGTCAAATATGAAGGCAAACCCACTTTCCTTTCAGTATTTTGCTGCAATTGGCAGAAACAAGCATATTTGCTCATTCGGCCTGAAAATGCTTTTAAGCGCATAAAAACTTACACTCTTGATTTCTGGCTAAATAAAAGCTGTTGCAATGATATTTCCATGCTGAACTGAGTTGTTCTGGGTCAAATATGAAGGCAAACCCACTTTCCTTTCAGTATTTTGCTGCAATTGGAAGATATCAGCTCATTTGGCCTGAAAATACTTTTAAGCGCATAAAAACTTACACTCTTGATTTCTGGCTAAATAAAAGCTGTTGCAATGATATTTCCATGCTGAACTGAGTTGTTCTGGGTCAAATATGAAGGCAAACCCACTTTCCTTTCAGTATTTTGCTGCAATTGGCAGAAACAAGCATATTTGCTCATTCGGCCTGAAAATGCTTTTAAGCGCATAAAAACTTACACTCTTGATTTCTGACTAAATAAAAGCTGTTGCAATGATATTTCCATGCTGAAATGAGTTGTTCTGGGTCAAATATGAAGGCAAACCCACTTTCCTTTCAGTATTTTGCTGCAATTGGCAGAAACAAGCATATTTGCTCATTCGGCCTGAAAATGCTTTTAAGCGCATAAAAACTTACACTCTTGATTTCTGGCTAAATAAAAGCTGTTGCAATGATATTTCCATGCTGAACTGAGTTGTTCTGGGTCAAATATGAAGGCAAACCCACTGTCCTTTCAGTATTTTGCTGCAATTGGAAGATATCAGCTCATTTGGCCTGAAAATGTTTTTAAGCGCATAAAAACTTACACTCTTGATTTCTGACTAAATAAAAGCTGTTGCAATGATATTTCCATGCTGAACTGAGTTGTTCTGGGTCAAATATGAAGGCAAACCCACTTTCCTTTCAGTATTTTGCTGCAATTGGCAGAAACAAGCATATTTGCTCATTCGGCCTGAAAATGCTTTTAAGCGCATAAAAACTTACACTCTTGATTTCTGGCTAAATAAAAGCTGTTGCAATGATATTTCCATGCTGAACTGAGTTGTTCTGGGTCAAATATGAAGGAAAACCCACTTTCCTTTCAGTATTTTGCTGCAATTGGAAGATATCAGCTCATTTGGCCTGAAAATGCTTTTAAGCGCATAAAAACTTACACTCTTGATTTCTGGCTAAATAAAAGCTGTTGCAATGATATTTCCATGCTGAACTGAGTTGTTCTGGGTCAAATATGAAGGCAAACCCACTTTCCTTTCAGTATTTTGCTGCAATTGGCAGAAACAAGCATATTTGCTCATTCGGCCTGAAAATGCTTTTAAGCGCATAAAAACTTACACTCTTGATTTCTGGCTAAATAAAAGCTGTTGCAATGATATTTCCATGCTGAAATGAGTTGTTCTGGGTCAAATATGAAGGCAAACCCACTTTCCTTTCAGTATTTTGCTGCAATTGGAAGATATCAGCTCATTTGGCCTGAAAATGCTTTTAAGCGCATAAAAACTTACACTCTTGATTTCTGGCTAAATAAAAGCTGTTGCAATGATATTTCCATGCTGAACTGAGTTGTTCTGGGTCAAATATGAAGGCAAACCCACTTTCCTTTCAGTATTTTGCTGCAATTGGCAGAAACAAGCATATTTGCTCATTCGGCCTGAAAATGCTTTTAAGCGCATAACAACTTACACTCTTGATTTCTGGCTAAATAAAAGCTGTTGCAATGATATTTCCATGCTGAACTGAGTTGTTCTGGGTCAAATATGAAGGCAAACCCACTTTCCTTTCAGTATTTTGCTGCAATTGGCAGAAACAAGCATATTTGCTCATTCGGCCTGAAAATGCTTTTAAGCGCATAAAAACTTACACTCTTGATTTCTGGCTAAATAAAAGCTCTTGCAATGATATTTCCATGCTGAACTGAGTTGTTCTGGGTCAAATATGAAGGCAAACCCACTTTCCTTTCAGTATTTTGCTGCAATTGGCAGAAACAAGCATATTTGCTCATTCGGCCTGAAAATGCTTTTAAGCGCATAAAAACTTACACTCTTGATTTCTGGCTAAATAAAAGCTGTTGCAATGATATTTCCATGCTGAACTGAGTTGTTCTGGGTCAAATATGAAGGCAAACCCACTTTCCTTTCAGTATTTTGCTGCAATTGGCAGAAACAAGCATATTTGCTCATTCGGCCTGAAAATGCTTTTAAGCGCATAAAAACTTACACTCTTGATTTCTGGCTAAATAAAAGCTGTTGCAATGATATTTCCATGCTGAACTGAGTTGTTCTGGGGCAAATATGAAGGCAAACCCACTTTCCTTTCAGTATTTTGCTGCAATTGGCAGAAACAAGCATATTTGCTCATTCGGCCTGAAAATGCTTTTAAGCGCATAAAAACTTACACTCTTGATTTCTGGCTAAATAAAAGCTGTTGCAATGATATTTCCATGCTGAACTGAGTTGTTCTGGGTCAAATATGAAGGCAAACCCACTTTCCTTTCAGTATTTTGCTGCAATTGGCAGAAACAAGCATATTTGCTCATTCGGCCTGAAAATGCTTTTAAGCGCATAAAAACTTACACTC
This sequence comes from Channa argus, assembly GCF_033026475.1. Classification (NCBI taxonomy): domain Eukaryota; kingdom Metazoa; phylum Chordata; class Actinopteri; order Anabantiformes; family Channidae; genus Channa; species Channa argus. The sequence continues at coordinate 740,346 of NW_027125225.1, forward strand.
TTGATTTCTGGCTAAATAAAAGCTGTTGCAATGATATTTCCATGCTGAAATGAGTTGTTCTGGGTCAAATATGAAGGCAAACCCACTTTCCTTTCAGTATTTTGCTGCAATTGGCAGAAACAAGCATATTTGCTCATTCGGCCTGAAAATGCTTTTAAGTGCATAAAAACTTACACTCTTGATTTCTGGCTAAATAAAAGCTGTTGCAATGATATTTCCATGCTGAACTGAGTTGTTCTGGGTCAAATATGAAGGCAAACCCACTGTCCTTTCAGTATTTTGCTGCAATTGGAAGATATCAGCTCATTTGGCCTGAAAATGTTTTTAAGCGCATAAAAACTTACACTCTTGATTTCTGACTAAATAAAAGCTGTTGCAATGATATTTCCATGCTGAACTGAGTTGTTCTGGGTCAAATATGAAGGCAAACCCACTTTCCTTTCAGTATTTTGCTGCAATTGGCAGAAACAAGCATATTTGCTCATTCGGCCTGAAAATGCTTTTAAGCGCATAAAAACTTACACTCTTGATTTCTGGCTAAATAAAAGCTGTTGCAATGATATTTCCATGCTGAACTGAGTTGTTCTGGGTCAAATATGAAGGAAAACCCACTTTCCTTTCAGTATTTTGCTGCAATTGGAAGATATCAGCTCATTTGGCCTGAAAATGCTTTTAAGCGCATAAAAACTTACACTCTTGATTTCTGGCTAAATAAAAGCTGTTGCAATGATATTTCCATGCTGAACTGAGTTGTTCTGGGTCAAATATGAAGGCAAACCCACTTTCCTTTCAGTATTTTGCTGCAATTGGCAGAAACAAGCATATTTGCTCATTCGGCCTGAAAATGCTTTTAAGCGCATAAAAACTTACACTCTTGATTTCTGGCTAAATAAAAGCTGTTGCAATGATATTTCCATGCTGAAATGAGTTGTTCTGGGTCAAATATGAAGGCAAACCCACTTTCCTTTCAGTATTTTGCTGCAATTGGAAGATATCAGCTCATTTGGCCTGAAAATGCTTTTAAGCGCATAAAAACTTACACTCTTGATTTCTGGCTAAATAAAAGCTGTTGCAATGATATTTCCATGCTGAACTGAGTTGTTCTGGGTCAAATATGAAGGCAAACCCACTTTCCTTTCAGTATTTTGCTGCAATTGGCAGAAACAAGCATATTTGCTCATTCGGCCTGAAAATGCTTTTAAGCGCATAACAACTTACACTCTTGATTTCTGGCTAAATAAAAGCTGTTGCAATGATATTTCCATGCTGAACTGAGTTGTTCTGGGTCAAATATGAAGGCAAACCCACTTTCCTTTCAGTATTTTGCTGCAATTGGCAGAAACAAGCATATTTGCTCATTCGACCTGAAAATGCTTTTAAGCGCATAAAAACTTACACTCTTGATTTCTGGCTAAATAAAAGCTCTTGCAATGATATTTCCATGCTGAACTGAGTTGTTCTGGGTCAAATATGAAGGCAAACCCACTTTCCTTTCAGTATTTTGCTGCAATTGGCAGAAACAAGCATATTTGCTCATTCGGCCTGAAAATGCTTTTAAGCGCATAAAAACTTACACTCTTGATTTCTGGCTAAATAAAAGCTGTTGCAATGATATTTCCATGCTGAACTGAGTTGTTCTGGGTCAAATATGAAGGCAAACCCACTTTCCTTTCAGTATTTTGCTGCAATTGGCAGAAACAAGCATATTTGCTCATTCGGCCTGAAAATGCTTTTAAGCGCATAAAAACTTACACTCTTGATTTCTGGCTAAATAAAAGCTGTTGCAATGATATTTCCATGCTGAACTGAGTTGTTCTGGGGCAAATATGAAGGCAAACCCACTTTCCTTTCAGTATTTTGCTGCAATTGGCAGAAACAAGCATATTTGCTCATTCGGCCTGAAAATGCTTTTAAGCGCATAAAAACTTACACTCTTGATTTCTGGCTAAATAAAAGCTGTTGCAATGATATTTCCATGCTGAACTGAGTTGTTCTGGGTCAAATATGAAGGCAAACCCACTTTCCTTTCAGTATTTTGCTGCAATTGGCAGAAACAAGCATATTTGCCCATTCGGCCTGTAAATGCTTTTAAGCGCATAAAAACTTACACTCTTGATTTCTGGCTAAATAAAAGCTGTTGCAATGATATTTCCATGCTGAACTGAGTTGTTCTGGGGCAAATATGAAGGCAAACCCACTTTCCTTTCAGTATTTTGCTGCAATTGGCAGAAACAAACATATTTGCTCATTCGGCCTGAAAATGCTTTTAAGCGCATAAAAACTTACACTCTTGATTTCTGGCTAAATAAAAGCTGTTGCAATGATATTTCCATGCTGAACTGAGTTGTTCTGGGTCAAATATGAAGGCAAACCCACTTTCCTTTCAGTATTTTGCTGCAATTGGCAGAAACAAGCATATTTGCTCATTCGGCCTGAAAATGCTTTTAAGCGCATAAAAACTTACACTCTTGATTTCTGACTAAATAAAAGCTGTTGCAATGATATTTCCATGCTGAAATGAGTTGTTCTGTGTCAAATATGAAGGCAAACCCACTTTCCTTTCAGTATTTTGCTGCAATTGGCAGAAACAAGCATATTTGCTCATTCGGCCTGAAAATGATTTTAAGCGCATAAAAACTTACACTCTTGATTTCTGGCTAAATAAAAGCTGTTGCAATGATATTTCCATGCTGAACTGAGTTGTTCTGGGTCAAATATGAAGGCAAACCCACTGTCCTTTCAGTATTTTGCTGCAATTGGAAGATATCAGCTCATTTGGCCTGAAAATGTTTTTAAGCGCATAAAAACTTACACTCTTGATTTCTGACTAAATAAAAGCTGTTGCAATGATATTTCCATGCTGAACTGAGTTGTTCTGGGTCAAATATGAAGGCAAACCCACTTTCCTTTCAGTATTTTGCTGCAATTGGCAGAAACAAGCATATTTGCTCATTCGGCCTGAAAATGCTTTTAAGCGCATAAAAACTTACACTCTTGATTTCTGGCTAAATAAAAGCTGTTGCAATGATATTTCCATGCTGAACTGAGTTGTTCTGGGTCAAATATGAAGGAAAACCCACTTTCCTTTCAGTATTTTGCTGCAATTGGAAGATATCAGCTCATTTGGCCTGAAAATGCTTTTAAGCGCATAAAAACTTACACTCTTGATTTCTGGCTAAATAAAAGCTGTTGCAATGATATTTCCATGCTGAACTGAGTTGTTCTGGGTCAAATATGAAGGCAAACCCACTTTCCTTTCAGTATTTTGCTGCAATTGGCAGAAACAAGCATATTTGCTCATTCGGCCTGAAAATGCTTTTAAGCGCATAAAAACTTACACTCTTGATTTCTGGCTAAATAAAAGCTGTTGCAATGATATTTCCATGCTGAAATGAGTTGTTCTGGGTCAAATATGAAGGCAAACCCACTTTCCTTTCAGTATTTTGCTGCAATTGGAAGATATCAGCTCATTTGGCCTGAAAATGCTTTTAAGCGCATAAAAACTTACACTCTTGATTTCTGGCTAAATAAAAGCTGTTGCAATGATATTTCCATGCTGAACTGAGTTGTTCTGGGTCAAATATGAAGGCAAACCCACTTTCCTTTCAGTATTTTGCTGCAATTGGCAGAAACAAGCATATTTGCTCATTCGGCCTGAAAATGCTTTTAAGCGCATAACAACTTACACTCTTGATTTCTGGCTAAATAAAAGCTGTTGCAATGATATTTCCATGCTGAACTGAGTTGTTCTGGGTCAAATATGAAGGCAAACCCACTTTCCTTTCAGTATTTTGCTGCAATTGGCAGAAACAAGCATATTTGCTCATTCGGCCTGAAAATGCTTTTAAGCGCATAAAAACTTACACTCTTGATTTCTGGCTAAATAAAAGCTGTTGCAATGATATTTCCATGCTGAACTGAGTTGTTCTGGGTCAAATATGAAGGCAAACCCACTTTCCTTTCAGTATTTTGCTGCAATTGGCAGAAACAAGCATATTTGCTCATTCGGCCTGAAAATGCTTTTAAGCGCATAAAAACTTACACTCTTGATTTCTGGCTAAATAAAAGCCGTTGCAATGATATTTCCATGCTGAACTGAGTTGTTCTGGGTCAAATATGAAGGCAAACCCACTTTCCTTTCAGTATTTTGCTGCAATTGGCAGAAACAAGCATATTTGCTCATTCGGCCTGAAAATGCTTTTAAGCGCATAAAAACTTACACTCTTGATTTCTGGCTAAATAAAAGCTGTTGCAATGATATTTCCATGCTGAACTGAGTTGTTCTGGGGCAAATATGAAGGCAAACCCACTTTCCTTTCAGTATTTTGCTGCAATTGGCAGAAACAAGCATATTTGCTCATTCGGCCTGAAAATGCTTTTAAGCGCATAAAAACTTACACTCTTGATTTCTGGCTAAATAAAAGCTGTTGCAATGATATTTCCATGCTGAACTGAGTTGTTCTGGGTCAAATATGAAGGCAAACCCACTTTCCTTTCAGTATTTTGCTGCAATTGGCAGAAACAAGCATATTTGCTCATTCGGCCTGTAAATGCTTTTAAGCGCATAAAAACTTACACTCTTGATTTCTGGCTAAATAAAAGCTGTTGCAATGATATTTCCATGCTGAACTGAGTTGTTCTGGGGCAAATATGAAGGCAAACCCACTTTCCTTTCAGTATTTTGCTGCAATTGGCAGAAACAAGCATATTTGCTCATTCGGCCTGAAAATGCTTTTAAGCGCATAAAAACTTACACTCTTGATTTCTGGCTAAATAAAAGCTGTTGCAATGATATTTCCATGCTGAACTGAGTTGTTCTGGGGCAAATATGAAGGCAAACCCACTTTCCTTTCAGTATTTTGCTGCAATTGGCAGAAACAAGCATATTTGCTTATTCGGCCTCAAAATGCTTTTAAGCGCATAAAAACTTACACTCTTGATTTCTGGCTAAATAAAAGCTGTTGCAATGATATTTCCATGCTGAACTGAGTTGTTCTGGGTCAAATATGAAGGCAAACCCAATTTCCTTTCAGTATTTTGCTGCAATTGGCAGAAACAAGCATATTTGCTCATTTTGCCTGAAAATGCTTTTAAGCGCATAAAAACTTACACTCTTGATTTCTGGCTAAATAAAAGCTGTTGCAATGATATTTCCATGCTGAACTGAGTTGTTCTGGGTCAAATATGAAGGCAAACCCACTTTCCTTTCAGTATTTTGCTGCAATTGGCAGAAACAAGCATATTTGCTCATTCGGCCTGAAAATGCTTTTAAGCGCATAAAAACTTACACTCTTGATTTCTGGCTAAATAAAAGCTGTTGCAATGATATTTCCATGCTGAACTGAGTTGTTCTGGGTCAAATATGAAGGCAAACCCACTTTCCTTTCAGTATTTTGCTGCAATTGGCAGAAACAAGCATATTTGCTCATTCGGCCTGAAAATGCTTTTAAGCGCATAAAAACTTACACTCTTGATTTCTGGCTAAATAAAAGCTGTTGCAATGATATTTCCATGCTGAACTGAGTTGTTCTGGGTCAAATATGAAGGCAAACCCACTTTCCTTTCAGTATTTTGCTGCAATTGGAAGATATCAGCTCATTTGGCCTGAAAATGCTTTTAAGCGCATAAAAACTTACACTCTTGATTTCTGGCTAAATAAAAGCTGTTGCAATGATATTTCCATGCTGAACTGAGTTGTTCTGGGTCAAATATGAAGGAAAACCCACTTTCCTTTCAGTATTTTGCTGCAATTGGAAGATATCAGCTCATTTGGCCTGAAAATGCTTTTAAGCGCATAAAAACTTACACTCTTGATTTCTGGCTAAATAAAAGCTGTTGCAATGATATTTCCATGCTGAACTGAGTTGTTCTGGGTCAAATATGAAGGCAAACCCACTTTCCTTTCAGTATTTTGCTGCAATTGGCAGAAACAAGCATATTTGCTCATTCGGCCTGAAAATACTTTTAAGCACATAAAAACTTACACTCTTGATTTCTGGCTAAATAAAAGCTGTTGCAATGATATTTCCATGCTGAACTGAGTTGTTCTGGGTCAAACATGAAGGCAAACCCACTTTCCTTTCAGTATTTTGCTGCAATTGGCAGAAACAAGCATATTTGCTCATTCGGCCTGAAAATGATTTTAAGCGCATAAAAACTTACACTCTTGATTTCTGGCTAAATAAAAGCTGTTGCAATGATATTTCCATGCTGAACTGAGTTGTTCTGGGTCAAATATGAAGGCAAACCCACTGTCCTTTCAGTATTTTGCTGCAATTGGAAGATATCAGCTCATTTGGCCTGAAAATGTTTTTAAGCGCATAAAAACTTACACTCTTGATTTCTGACTAAATAAAAGCTGTTGCAATGATATTTCCATGCTGAACTGAGTTGTTCTGGGTCAAATATGAAGGCAAACCCACTTTCCTTTCAGTATTTTGCTGCAATTGGCAGAAACAAGCATATTTGCTCATTCGGCCTGAAAATGCTTTTAAGCGCATAAAAACTTACACTCTTGATTTCTGGCTAAATAAAAGCTGTTGCAATGATATTTCCATGCTGAACTGAGTTGTTCTGGGTCAAATATGAAGGCAAACCCACTTTCCTTTCAGTATTTTGCTGCAATTGGCAGAAACAAGCATATTTGCTCATTCGGCCTGAAAATGCTTTTAAGCGCATAAAAACTTACACTCTTGATTTCTGGCTAAATAAAAGCTGTTGCAATGATATTTCCATGCTGAACTGAGTTGTTCTGGGTCAAATATGAAGGCAAACCCGCTTTCCTTTCAGTATTTTGCTGCAATTGGCAGAAACAAGCATAATTGCTCATTCGGCCTGAAAATGCTTTTAAGCGCATAAAAACTTACACTCTTGATTTCTGGCTAAATAAAAGCTGTTGCAATGATATTTCCACGCTGAACTGAGTTGTTCTGGGTCAAATATGAAGGCAAACCCACTGTCCTTTCAGTATTTTGCTGCAATTGGAAGATATCAGCTCATTTGGCCTGAAAATGCTTTTAAGCGCATAAAAACTTACACTCTTGATTTCTGGCTAAATAAAAGCTGTTGCAATGATATTTCCATGCTGAACTGAGTTGTTCTGGGTCAAATATGAAGGCAAACCCACTTTCCTTTCAGTATTTTGCTGCAATTGGCAGAAACAAGCATATTTGCTCATTCGGCCTGAAAATGCTTTTAAGCGCATAAAAACTTACACTCTTGATTTCTGGCTAAATAAAAGCTGTTGCAATGATATTTCCATGCTGAACTGAGTTGTTCTGGGTCAAATATGAAGGCAAACCCACTTTCCTTTCAGTATTTTGCTGCAATTGGCAGAAACAAGCATATTTGCTCATTCGGCCTGAAAATGCTTTTAAGCGCATAAAAACTTACACTCTTGATTTCTGGCTAAATAAAAGCTGTTGCAATGATATTTCCATGCTGAACTGAGTTGTTCTGGGTCAAATATGAAGGCAAACCCACTTTCCTTTCAGTATTTTGCTGCAATTGGCAGAAACAAGCATATTTGCTCATTCGGCCTGAAAATGCTTTTAAGCGCATAAAAACTTACACTCTTGATTTCTGGCTAAATAAAAGCTGTTGCAATGATATTTCCATGCTGAACTGAGTTGTTCTGGGTCAAATATGAAGGCAAACCCACTTTCCTTTCAATATTTTGCTGCAATTGGCAGAAACAAGCATATTTGCTCATTCGGCCTGAAAATGCTTTTAAGCGCATAAAAACTTACACTCTCGATTTCTGGCTAAATAAAAGCTGTTGCAATGATATTTCCATGCTGAACTGAGTTGTTCTGGGTCAAATATGAAGGAAAACCCACTTTCCTTTCAGTATTTTGCTGCAATTGGCAGAAACAAGCATATTTGCTCATTCGGCCTGAAAATGCTTTTAAGCGCATAAAAACTTACACTCTCGATTTCTGGCTAAATAAAAGCTGTTGCAATGATATTTCCATGCTGAACTGAGTTGTTCTGGGTCAAATATGAAGGAAAACCCACTTTCCTTTCAGTATTTTGCTGCAATTGGCAGAAACAAGCATATTTGCTCATTCGGCCTGAAAATGCTTTTAAGCGCATAAAAACTTACACTCTTGATTTCTGGCTAAATAAAAGCTGTTGCAATGATATTTCCATGCTGAACTGAGTTGTTCTGGGTCAAATATGAAGGCAAACCCACTTTCCTTTCAGTATTTTGCTGCAATTGGCAGAAACAAGCATATTTGCTCATTCGGCCTGAAAATGCTTTTAAGCGCATAAAAACTTACACTCTCGATTTCTGGCTAAATAAAAGCTGTTGCAATGATATTTCCATGCTGAACTGAGTTGTTCTGGGTCAAATATGAAGGAAAACCCACTTTCCTTTCAGTATTTTGCTGCAATTGGAAGATATCAGCTCATTTGGCCTGAAAATGCTTTTAAGCGCATAAAAACTTACACTCTTGATTTCTGGCTAAATAAAAGCTGTTGCAATGATATTTCCATGCTGAACTGAGTTGTTCTGGGTCAAATATGAAGGAAAACCCACTTTCCTTTCAGTATTTTGCTGCAATTGGAAGATATCAGCTCATTTGGCCTGAAAATGCTTTTAAGCGCATAAAAACTTACACTCTTGATTTCTGGCTAAATAAAAGCTGTTGCAATGATATTTCCATGCTGAACTGAGTTGTTCTGGGTCAAATATGAAGGCAAACCCACTGTCCTTTCAGTATTTTGCTGCAATTGGAAGATATCAGCTCATTTGGCCTGAAAATGTTTTTAAGCGCATAAAAACTTACACTCTTGATTTCTGACTAAATAAAAGGTGTTGCAATGATATTTCCATGCTGAACTGAGTTGTTCTGGGTCAAATATGAAGGCAAACCCACTTTCCTTTCAGTATTTTGCTGCAATTGGCAGAAACAAGCATATTTGCTCATTCGGCCTGAAAATGCTTTTAAGCGCATAAAAACTTACACTCTTGATTTCTGGCTAAATAAAAGCTGTTGCAATGATATTTCCATGCTGAACTGAGTTGTTCTGGGTCAAATATGAAGGCAAACCCACTTTCCTTTCAGTATTTTGCTGCAATTGGCAGAAACAAGCATATTTGCTCATTCGGCCTGAAAATGCTTTTAAGCGCATAAAAACTTACACTCTTGATTTCTGGCTAAATAAAAGCTGTTGCAATGATATTTCCACGCTGAACTGAGTTGTTCTGGGTCAAATATGAAGGCAAACCCACTGTCCTTTCAGTATTTTGCTGCAATTGGAAGATATCAGCTCATTTGGCCTGAAAATGCTTTTAAGCGCATAAAAACTTACACTCTTGATTTCTGACTAAATAAAAGCTGTTGCAATGATATTTCCATGCTGAACTGAGTTGTTCTGGGTCAAATATGAAGGCAAACCCACTTTCCTTTCAGTATTTTGCTGCAATTGGCAGAAACAAGCATATTTGCTCATTCGGCCTGAAAATGCTTTTAAGCGCATAAAAACTTACACTCTTGATTTCTGGCTAAATAAAAGCTCTTGCAATGATATTTCCATGCTGAACTGAGTTGTTCTGGGTCAAATATGAAGGCAAACCCACTTTCCTTTCAGTATTTTGCTGCAATTGGCAGAAACAAGCATATTTGCTCATTCGGCCTGAAAATGCTTTTAAGCGCATAAAAACTTACACTCTTGATTTCTGGCTAAATAAAAGCTGTTGCAATGATATTTCCATGCTGAACTGAGTTGTTCTGGGGCAAATATGAAGGCAAACCCATTTTCCTTTCAGTATTTTGCTGCAATTGGCAGAAACAAGCATATTTGCTCATTCGGCCTGAAAATGCTTTTAAACGCATAAAAACTTACACTGTTGATTTCTGGCTAAATAAAAGCTGTTGCAATGATATTTCCATGCTGAACTGAGATGTTCTGGGTCAAATATGAAGGAAAACCCACTTTCCTTTCAGTATTTTGCTGCAATTGGCAGAAACAAGCATATTTGCTCATTCGGCCTGAAAATGCTTTTAAGCGCATATAAACTTACACTCTTGATTTCTGGCTAAATAAAAGCTGTTGCAATGATATTTCCATGCTGAACTGAGTTGTTCTGGGTCAAATATGAAGGCAAACCCACTTTCCTTTCAGTATTTTGCTGCAATTGGCAGAAACAAGCATATTTGCTCATTCGGCCTGAAAATGCTTTTAAGCGCATAAAAACTTACACTCTTGATTTCTGGCTAAATAAAAGCTGTTGCAATGATATTTCCATGCTGAACTGAGTTGTTCTGGGTCAAATATGAAGGCAAACCCACTTTCCTTTCAGTATTTTGCTGCAATTGGCAGAAACAAGCATATTTGCTCATTCGGCCTGAAAATGCTTTTAAGCGCATAAAAACTTACACTCTTGATATCTGGCTAAATAAAAGCTGTTGCAATGATATTTCCATGCTGAACTGAGTTGTTCTGGGTCAAATATGAAGGCAAACCCACTTTCCTTTCAGTATTTTGCTGCAATTGGCAGAAACAAGCATATTTGCTCATTCGGCCTGAAAATGCTTTTAAGCGCATAAAAACTTACACTCTTGATTTCTGGCTAAATAAAAGCTGTTGCAATGATATTTCCATGCTGAACTGAGTTGTTCTGGGTCAAATATGAAGGCAAACCCACTTTCCTTTCAGTATTTTGCTGCAATTGGAAGATATCAGCTCATTTGGCCTGAAAATGCTTTTAAGCGCATAAAAACGTACACTCTTGATTTCTGGCTAAATAAAAACTGTTGCAATGATATTTCCATGCTGAAATGAGTTGTTCTGGGTCAAATATGAAGGCAAACCCACTTTCCTTTCAGTATTTTGCTGCAATTGGAAGATATCAGCTCATTTGGCCTGAAAATGCTTTTAAGCGCATAAAAACTTACACTCTTGATTTCTGGCTAAATAAAAGCTCTTGCAATGATATTTCCATGCTGAACTGAGTTGTTCTGGGTCAAATATGAAGGCAAACCCACTTTCCTTTCAGTATTTTGCTGCAATTGGCAGAAACAAACATATTTGCTCATTCGGCCTGAAAATGCTTTTAAGCGCATAAAAACTTACACTCTTGATTTCTGGCTAAATAAAAGCTGTTGCAATGATATTTCCATGCTGAACTGAGTTGTTCTGGGTCAAATATGAAGGCAAACCCACTTTCCTTTCAGTATTTTGCTGCAATTGGCAGAAACAAGCATATTTGCTCATTCGGCCTGAAAATGCTTTTAAGCGCATAAAAACTTACACTCTTGATTTCTGGCTAAATAAAAGCTCTTGCAATGATATTTCCATGCTGAACTGAGTTGTTCTGGGTCAAATATGAAGGCAAACCCACTGTCCTTTCAGTATTTTGCTGCAATTGGAAGATATCAGCTCATTTGGCCTGAAAATGCTTTTAAGCGCATAAAAACTTACACTCTTGATTTCTGGCTAAATAAAAGCTGTTGCAATGATATTTCCATGCTGAACTGAGATGTTCTGGGTCAAATATGAAGGAAAACCCACTTTCCTTTCAGTATTTTGCTGCAATTGGAAGATATCAGCTCATTTGGCCTGAAAATGCTTTTAAGCGCATAAAAACTTACACTCTTGATTTCTGGCTAAATAAAAGCTGTTGCAATGATATTTCCATGCTGAACTGAGTTGTTCTGGGTCAAATATGAAGGCAAACCCACTTTCCTTTCAGTATTTTGCTGCAATTGGCAGAAACAAGCATATTTGCTCATTCGGCCTGAAAATGCTTTTAAGCGCATAAAAACTTACACTCTTGATTTCTGGCTAAATAAAAGCTGTTGCAATGATATTTCCATGCTGAACTGAGTTGTTCTGGGTCAAATATGAAGGCAAACCCACTTTCCTTTCAGTATTTTGCTGCAATTGGCAGAAACAAGCATATTTGCTTATTCGGCCTGAAAATGCTTTTAAGCGCATAAAAACTTACACTCTTGATTTCTGGCTAAATAAAAGCTGTTGCAATGATATTTCCATGCTGAACTGAGTTGTTCTGGGTCAAATATGAAGGCAAACCCAATTTTCTTTCAGTATTTTGCTGCAATTGGCAGAAACAAGCATATTTGCTCATTCGGCCTGAAAATGCTTTTAAGCGCATAAAAACTTACACTCTTGATTTCTGGCTAAATAAAAGCTGTTGCAATGATATTTCCATGCTGAACTGAGTTGTTCTGGGTCAAATATGAAGGCAAACCCACTTTCCTTTCAGTATTTTGCTGCAATTGGCAGAAACAAGCATATTTGCTCATTCGGCCTGAAAATGCTTTTAAGCGCATAAAAACTTACACTCTTGATTTCTGGCTAAATAAAAGCTGTTGCAATGATATTTCCATGCTGAACTGAGTTGTTCTGGGTCAAATATGAAGGCAAACCCACTTTCCTTTCAGTATTTTGCTGCAATTGGAAGATATCAGCTCATTTGGCCTGAAAATGCTTTTAAGCGCATAAAAACTTACACTCTTGATTTCTGGCTAAATAAAAGCTGTTGCAATGATATTTCCATGCTGAACTGAGTTGTTCTGGGTCAAATATGAAGGCAAACCCAGTTTCCTTTCAGTATTTTGCTGCAATTGGAAGATATCAGCTCATTTGGCCTGAAAATGCTTTTAAGCGCATAAAAACTTACACTCTTGATTTCTGGCTAAATAAAAGCTGTTGCAATGATATTTCCATGCTGAACTGAGTTGTTCTGGGTCAAATATGAAGGAAAACCCACTTTCCTTTCAGTATTTTGCTGCAATTGGAAGATATCAGCTCATTTGGCCTGAAAATGCTTTTAAGCGCATAAAAACTTACACTCTTGATTTCTGGCTAAATAAAAGCTGTTGCAATGATATTTCCATGCTGAACTGAGTTGTTCTGGGTCAAATATGAAGGCAAACCCACTTTCCTTTCAGTATTTTGCTGCAATTGGCAGAAACAAGCATATTTGCTCATTCGGCCTGAAAATGATTTTAAGCGCATAAAAACTTACACTCTTGATTTCTGGCTAAATAAAAGCTGTTGCAATGATATTTCCATGCTGAACTGAGTTGTTCTGGGTCAAATATGAAGGCAAACCCACTGTCCTTTCAGTATTTTGCTGCAATTGGAAGATATCAGCTCATTTGGCCTGAAAATGTTTTTAAGCGCATAAAAACTTACACTCTTGATTTCTGACTAAATAAAAGCTGTTGCAATGATATTTCCATGCTGAACTGAGTTGTTCTGGGTCAAATATGAAGGCAAACCCACTTTCCTTTCAGTATTTTGCTGCAATTGGCAGAAACAAGCATATTTGCTCATTCGGCCTGAAAATGCTTTTAAGCGCATAAAAACTTACACTCTTGATTTCTGGCTAAATAAAAGCTGTTGCAATAATATTTCCATGCTGAACTGAGTTGTTCTGGGTCAAATATGAAGGCAAACCCACTTTCCTTTCAGTATTTTGCTGCAATTGGCAGAAACAAGCATATTTGCTCATTCGGCCTGAAAATGCTTTTAAGCGCATAAAAACTTACACTCTTGATTTCTGGCTAAATAAAAGCTGTTGCAATGATATTTCCACGCTGAACTGAGTTGTTCTGGGTCAAATATGAAGGCAAACCCACTGTCCTTTCAGTATTTTGCTGCAATTGGAAGATATCAGCTCATTTGGCCTGAAAATGCTTTTAAGCGCATAAAAACTTACACTCTTGATTTCTGACTAAATAAAAGCTGTTGCAATGATATTTCCATGCTGAACTGAGTTGTTCTGGGTCAAATATGAAGGCAAACCCACTTTCCTTTCAGTATTTTGCTGCAATTGGCAGAAACAAGCATATTTGCTCATTCGGCCTGAAAATGCTTTTAAGCGCATAAAAACTTACATTCTTGATTTCTGGCTAAATAAAAGCTGTTGCAATGATATTTCCATGCTGAACTGAGTTGTTCTGGGTCAAATATGAAGGCAAACCCACTTTCCTTTCAGTATTTTGCTGCAATTGGCAGAAACAAGCATATTTGCTCATTCGGCCTGAAAATGCTTTTAAGCGCATAAAAACTTACACTCTTGATTTCTGGCTAAATAAAAGCTGTTGCAATGATATTTCCATGCTGAACTGAGTTGTTCTGGGTCAAATATGAAGGCAAACCCACTTTCCTTTCAGTATTTTGCTGCAATTGGCAGAAACAAGCATATTTGCTCATTCGGCCTGAAAATGCTTTTAAGCGCATAAAAACTTACACTCTTGATTTCTGGCTAAATAAAAGCTGTTGCAATGATATTTCCATGCTGAACTGAGTTGTTCTGGGTCAAATATGAAGGCAAACCCACTGTCCTTTCAGTATTTTGCTGCAATTGGAAGATATCAGCTCATTTGGCCTGAAAATGCTTTTAAGCGCATAAAAACTTACACTCTTGATTTCTGGCTAAATAAAAGCTGTTGCAATGATATTTCCATGCTGAACTGAGTTGTTCTGGGGCAAATATGAAGGCAAACCCACTTTCCTTTCAGTATTTTGCTGCAATTGGCAGAAACAAGCATATTTGCTCATTCGGCCTGAAAATGCTTTTAAGCGCATAAAAACTTACACTCTTGATTTCTGGCTAAATAAAAGCTGTTGCAATGATATTTCCATGCTGAACTGAGTTGTTCTGGGTCAAATATGAAGGCAAACCCACTTTCCTTTCAGTTTTTTGCTGCAATTGGCAGAAACAAGCATATTTGCCCATTCGGCCTGTAAATGCTTTTAAGCGCATAAAAACTTACACTCTTGATTTCTGGCTAAATAAAAGCTGTTGCAATGATATTTCCATGCTGAACTGAGTTGTTCTGGGGCAACTATGAAGGCAAACCCACTTTCCTTTCAGTATTTTGCTGCAATTGGCAGAAACAAGCATATTTGCTCATTCGGCCTGAAAATGCTTTTAAGCGCATAAAAACTTACACTCTTGATTTCTGGCTAAATAAAAGCTGTTGCAATGATATTTCCATGCTGAACTGAGTTGTTCTGGGTCAAATATGAAGGCAAACCCACTTTCCTTTCAGTATTTTGCTGCAATTGGCAGAAACAAGCATATTTGCTTATTCGGCCTGAAAATGCTTTTAAGCGCATAAAAACTTACACTCTTGATTTCTGGCTAAATAAAAGCTGTTGCAATGATATTTCCATGCTGAACTGAGTTGTTCTGGGTCAAATATGAAGGCAAACCCAATTTCCTTTCAGTATTTTGCTGCAATTGGCAGAAACAAGCATATTTGCTCATTCGGCCTGAAAATGCTTTTAAGCGCATAAAAACTTACACTCTTGATTTCTGGCTAAATAAAAGCTGTTGCAATGATATTTCCATGCTGAACTGAGTTGCTCTGGGTCAAATATGAAGGCAAACCCACTGTCCTTTCAGTATTTTGCTGCAATTGGAAGATATCAGCTCATTTGGCCTGAAAATGCTTTTAAGCGCATAAAAACTTACACTCTTGATTTCTGGCTAAATAAAAGCTGTTGCAATGATATTTCCATGCTGAACTGAGTTGTTCTGGGTCAAATATGAAGGCAAACCCACTTTCCTTTCAGTATTTTGCTGCAATTGGCAGAAACAAGCATATTTGCTCATTCGGCCTTAAAATGCTTTTAAGCGCATAAAAACTTACACTCTTGATTTCTGGCTAAATAAAAGCTGTTGCAATGATATTTCCATGCTGAACTGAGTTGTTCTGGGTCAAATATGAAGGCAAACCCACTTTCCTTTCAGTATTTTGCTGCAATTGGAAGATATCAGCTCATTTGGCCTGAAAATACTTTTAAGCGCATAAAAACTTACACTCTTGATTTCTGGCTAAATAAAAGCTGTTGCAATGATATTTCCATGCTGAACTGAGTTGTTCTGGGTCAAATATGAAGGCAAACCCACTTTCCTTTCAGTATTTTGCTGCAATTGGCAGAAACAAGCATATTTGCTCATTCGGCCTGAAAATGATTTTAAGCGCATAAAAACTTACACTCTTGATTTCTGGCTAAATAAAAGCTGTTGCAATGATATTTCCATGCTGAACTGAGTTGTTCTGGGTCAAATATGAAGGCAAACCCACTGTCCTTTCAGTATTTTGCTGCAATTGGAAGATATCAGCTCATTTGGCCTGAAAATGTTTTTAAGCGCATAAAAACTTACACTCTTGATTTCTGACTAAATAAAAGCTGTTGCAATGATATTTCCATGCTGAACTGAGTTGTTCTGGGTCAAATATGAAGGCAAACCCACTTTCCTTTCAGTATTTTGCTGAAATTGGCAGAAACAAGCATATTTGCTCATTCGGCCTGAAAATGCTTTTAAGCGCATAAAAACTTACACTCTTGATTTCTGGCTAAATAAAAGCTGTTGCAATGATATTTCCATGCTGAACTGAGTTGTTCTGGGTCAAATATGAAGGCAAACCCACTTTCCTTTCAGTATTTTGCTGCAATTGGCAGAAACAAGCATATTTGCTCATTCGGCCTGAAAATGCTTTTAAGCGCATAAAAACTTACACTCTTGATTTCTGGCTAAATAAAAGCTGTTGCAATGATATTTCCATGCTGAACTGAGTTGTTCTGGGTCAAATATGAAGGCAAACCCACTTTCCTTTCAGTATTTTGCTGCAATTGGCAGAAACAAGCATATTTGCTCATTCGGCCTGAAAATGCTTTTAAGCGCATAAAAACTTACACTCTTGATTTCTGGCTAAATAAAAGCTGTTGCAATGATATTTCCATGCTGAACTGAGTTGTTCTGGGTCAAATATGAAGGCAAACCCACTTTCCTTTCAGTATTTTGCTGCAATTGGCACAAACAAGCATATTTGCTCATTCGGCCTGAAAATGCTTTTAAGCGCATAAAAACTTACACTCTTGATTTCTGGCTAAATAAAAGCTGTTGCAATGATATTTCCATGCTGAACTGAGTTGTTCTGGGTCAAATATGAAGGCAAACCCACTTTCCTTTCAGTATTTTGCTGCAATATGCAGAAACAAGCATATTTGCTCATTCGGCCTGAAAATGCTTTTAAGCGCATAAAAACTTACACTCTTGATTTCTGGCTAAATAAAAGCTGTTGCAATGATATTTCCATGCTGAACTGAGTTGTTCTGGGGCAAATATGAAGGCAAACCCACTTTCCTTTCAGTATTTTGCTGCAATTGGCAGAAACAAGCATATTTGCCCATTCGGCCTGTAAATGCTTTTAAGCGCATAAAAACTTACACTCTTGATTTCTGGCTAAATAAAAGCTGTTGCAATGATATTTCCATGCTGAACTGAGTTGTTCTGGGGCAAATATGAAGGCAAACCCACTTTCCTTTCAGTATTTTGCTGCAATTGGCAGAAACAAGCATATTTGCTCATTCGGCCTGAAAATGCTTTTAAGCGCATAAAAACTTACACTCTTGATTTCTGGCTAAATAAAAGCTGTTGCAATGATATTTCCATGCTGAACTGAGTTGTTCTGGGTCAAATATGAAGGCAAACCCACTTTCCTTTCAGTATTTTGCTGCAATTGGCAGAAACAAGCATATTTGCTCATTCGGCCTGAAAATGCTTTTAAGCGCATAAAAACTTACACTCTTGATTTCTGGCTAAATAAAAGCTGTTGCAATGATATTTCCATGCTGAAATGAGTTGTTCTGGGTCAAATATGAAGGCAAACCCACTTTCCTTTCAGTATTTTGCTGCAATTGGCAGAAACAAGCATATTTGCTCATTCGGCCTGAAAATGCTTTTAAGCGCATAAAAACTTACACTCTTGATTTCTGGCTAAATAAAAGCTGTTGCAATGATATTTCCATGCTGAACTGAGTTGTTCTGGGTCAAATATGAAGGCAAACCCACTGTCCTTTCAGTATTTTGCTGCAATTGGAAGATATCAGCTCATTTGGCCTGAAAATGTTTTTAAGCGCATAAAAACTTACACTCTTGATTTCTGGCTAAATAAAAGCTGTTGCAATGATATTTCCATGCTGAACTGAGTTGTTCTGGGTCAAATATGAAGGCAAACCCACTTTCCTTTCAGTATTTTGCTGCAATTGGCAGAAACAAGCATATTTGCTCATTCGGCCTGAAAATGCTTTTAAGCGCATAAAAACTTACACTCTTGATTTCTGGCTAAATAAAAGCTGTTGCAATGATATTTCCATGCTGAACTGAGTTGTTCTGGGTCAAATATGAAGGCAAACCCACTTTCCTTTCAGTATTTTGCTGCAATTGGCACAAACAAGCATATTTGCTCATTCGGCCTGAAAATGCTTTTAAGCGCATAAAAACTTACACTCTTGATTTCTGGCTAAATAAAAGCTGTTGCAATGATATTTCCATGCTGAACTGAGTTGTTCTGGGTCAAATATGAAGGCAAACCCACTTTCCTTTCAGTATTTTGCTGCAATATGCAGAAACAAGCATATTTGCTCATTCGGCCTGAAAATGCTTTTAAGCGCATAAAAACTTACACTCTTGATTTCTGGCTAAATAAAAGCTGTTGCAATGATATTTCCATGCTGAACTGAGTTGTTCTGGGGCAAATATGAAGGCAAACCCACTTTCCTTTCAGTATTTTGCTGCAATTGGCAGAAACAAGCATATTTGCCCATTCGGCCTGTAAATGCTTTTAAGCGCATAAAAACTTACACTCTTGATTTCTGGCTAAATAAAAGCTGTTGCAATGATATTTCCATGCTGAACTGAGTTGTTCTGGGGCAAATATGAAGGCAAACCCACTTTCCTTTCAGTATTTTGCTGCAATTGGCAGAAACAAGCATATTTGCTCATTCGGCCTGAAAATGCTTTTAAGCGCATAAAAACTTACACTCTTGATTTCTGGCTAAATAAAAGCTGTTGCAATGATATTTCCATGCTGAACTGAGTTGTTCTGGGTCAAATATGAAGGCAAACCCACTTTCCTTTCAGTATTTTGCTGCAATTGGCAGAAACAAGCATATTTGCTCATTCGGCCTGAAAATGCTTTTAAGCGCATAAAAACTTACACTCTTGATTTCTGGCTAAATAAAAGCTGTTGCAATGATATTTCCATGCTGAAATGAGTTGTTCTGGGTCAAATATGAAGGCAAACCCACTTTCCTTTCAGTATTTTGCTGCAATTGGCAG
This sequence comes from Channa argus, assembly GCF_033026475.1. NCBI lineage: Eukaryota > Metazoa > Chordata > Actinopteri > Anabantiformes > Channidae > Channa > Channa argus. The sequence goes on from NW_027125225.1 coordinate 759,463, forward strand.
AAACAAGCATATTTGCTCATTCGGCCTGAAAATGCTTTTAAGCGCATAAAAACTTACACTCTTGATTTCTGGCTAAATAAAAGCTGTTGCAATGATATTTCCATGCTGAACTGAGTTGTTCTGGGTCAAATATGAAGGAAAACCCACTTTCCTTTCAGTATTTTGCTGCAATTGGAAGATATCAGCTCATTTGGCCTGAAAATGCTTTTAAGCGCATAAAAACTTACACTCTTGATTTCTGGCTAAATAAAAGCTGTTGCAATGATATTTCCATGCTGAAATGAGTTGTTCTGGGTCAAATATGAAGGCAAACCCACTTTCCTTTCAGTATTTTGCTGCAATTGGCAGAAACAAGCATATTTGCTCATTTGGCCTGAAAATGCTTTTAAGCGCATAAAAACTTACACTCTTGATTTCTGGCTAAATAAAAGCTGTTGCAATGATATTTCCACGCTGAACTGAGTTGTTCTGGGTCAAATATGAAGGCAAACCCACTGTCCTTTCAGTATTTTGCTGCAATTGGAAGATATCAGCTCATTTGGCCTGAAAATGCTTTTAAGCGCATAAAAACTTACACTCTTGATTTCTGACTAAATAAAAGCTGTTGCAATGATATTTCCATGCTGAACTGAGTTTTTCTGGGTCAAATATGAAGGCAAACCCACTTTCCTTTCAGTATTTTGCTGCAATTGGCAGAAACAAGCATATTTGCTCATTCGGCCTGAAAATGCTTTTAAGCGCATAAAAACTTACACTCTTGATTTCTGGCTAAATAAAAGCTGTTGCAATGATATTTCCATGCTGAACTGAGTTGTTCTGGGTCAAATATGAAGGCAAACCCACTTTCCTTTCAGTATTTTGCTGCAATTGGCAGAAACAAGCATATTTGCTCATTCGGCATGAAAATGCTTTTAAGCGCATAAAAACTTACACTCTTGATTTCTGACTAAATAAAAGCTGTTGCAATGATATTTCCATGCTGAACTGAGTTGTTCTGGGTCAAATATGAAGGCAAACCCACTTTCCTTTCAGTATTTTGCTGCAATTGGAAGATATCAGCTCATTTGGCCTGAAAATGCTTTTAAGCGCATAAAAACTTACACTCTTGATTTCTGACTAAATAAAAGCTGTTGCAATGATATTTCCATGCTGAACTGATTTGTTCTGGGTCAAATATGAAGGCAAACCCACTTTCCTTTCAGTATTTTGCTGCAATTGGCAGAAACAAGCATATTTGCTCATTCGGCCTGAAAATGCTTTTAAGCGCATAAAAACTTACACTCTTGATTTCTGGCTAAATAAAAGCTGTTGCAATGATATTTCCATGCTGAACTGAGTTGTTCTGGGTCAAATATGAAGGCAAACCCACTTTCCTTTCAGTATTTTGCTGCAATTGGCAGAAACAAGCATATTTGCTCATTCGGCCTGGAAATGATTTTAAGCGCATAAAAACTTACACTCTTGATTTCTGGCTAAATAAAAGCTGTTGCAATGATATTTCCATGCTGAACTGAGTTGTTCTGGGTCAAATATGAAGGCAAACCCACTTTCCTTTCAGTATTTTGCTGCAATTGGCAGAAAAAAGCATATTTGCTCATTTGGCCTGAAAATGCTTTTAAGCGCATAAAAACTTACACTCTTGATTTCTGGCTAAATAAAAGCTGTTGCAATGATATTTCCATGCTGAACTGAGTTGTTCTGGGTCAAATATGAAGGCAAACCCACTTTCCTTTCAGTATTTTGCTGCAATTGGCAGAAACAAGCATATTTGCTCATTCGGCCTGAAAATGCTTTTAAGCGCATAAAAACTTACACTCTTGATTTCTGGCTAAATAAAAGCTGTTGCAATGATATTTCCATGCTGAACTGAGTTGTTCTGGGTCAAATATGAAGGCAAACCCACTTTCCTTTCAGTTTTTTGCTGCAATTGGCAGAAACAAGCATATTTGCCCATTCGGCCTGTAAATGCTTTTAAGCGCATAAAAACTTACACTCTTGATTTCTGGCTAAATAAAAGCTGTTGCAATGATATTTCCATGCTGAACTGAGTTGTTCTGGGGCAACTATGAAGGCAAACCCACTTTCCTTTCAGTATTTTGCTGCAATTGGCAGAAACAAGCATATTTGCTCATTCGGCCTGAAAATGCTTTTAAGCGCATAAAAACTTACACTCTTGATTTCTGGCTAAATAAAAGCTGTTGCAATGATATTTCCATGCTGAACTGAGTTGTTCTGGGTCAAATATGAAGGCAAACCCACTTTCCTTTCAGTATTTTGCTGCAATTGGCAGAAACAAGCATATTTGCTTATTCGGCCTGAAAATGCTTTTAAGCGCATAAAAACTTACACTCTTGATTTCTGGCTAAATAAAAGCTGTTGCAATGATATTTCCATGCTGAACTGAGTTGTTCTGGGTCAAATATGAAGGCAAACCCAATTTCCTTTCAGTATTTTGCTGCAATTGGCAGAAACAAGCATATTTGCTCATTCGGCCTGAAAATGCTTTTAAGCGCATAAAAACTTACACTCTTGATTTCTGGCTAAATAAAAGCTGTTGCAATGATATTTCCATGCTGAACTGAGTTGCTCTGGGTCAAATATGAAGGCAAACCCACTGTCCTTTCAGTATTTTGCTGCAATTGGAAGATATCAGCTCATTTGGCCTGAAAATGCTTTTAAGCGCATAAAAACTTACACTCTTGATTTCTGGCTAAATAAAAGCTGTTGCAATGATATTTCCATGCTGAACTGAGTTGTTCTGGGTCAAATATGAAGGCAAACCCACTTTCCTTTCAGTATTTTGCTGCAATTGGCAGAAACAAGCATATTTGCTCATTCGGCCTTAAAATGCTTTTAAGCGCATAAAAACTTACACTCTTGATTTCTGGCTAAATAAAAGCTGTTGCAATGATATTTCCATGCTGAACTGAGTTGTTCTGGGTCAAATATGAAGGCAAACCCACTTTCCTTTCAGTATTTTGCTGCAATTGGCAGAAACAAGCATATTTGCTCATTCGGCCTGAAAATGCTTTTAAGCGCATAAAAACTTACACTCTTGATTTCTGACTAAATAAAACCTGTTGCAATGATATTTCCATGCTGAAATGAGTTGTTCTGGGTCAAATATGAAGGCAAACCCACTTTCCTTTCAGTATTTTGCTGCAATTGGCAGAAACAAGCATATTTGCTCATTCGGCCTGAAAATGCTTTTAAGCGCATAAAAACTTACACTCTTGATTTCTGGCTAAATAAAAGCTGTTGCAATGATATTTCCATGCTGAACTGAGTTGTTCTGGGTCAAATATGAAGGCAAACCCACTGTCCTTTCAGTATTTTGCTGCAATTGGAAGATATCAGCTCATTTGGCCTGAAAATGTTTTTAAGCGCATAAAAACTTACACTCTTGATTTCTGGCTAAATAAAAGCTGTTGCAATGATATTTCCATGCTGAACTGAGTTGTTCTGGGTCAAATATGAAGGCAAACCCACTTTCCTTTCAGTATTTTGCTGCAATTGGCAGAAACAAGCATATTTGCTCATTCGGCCTGAAAATGCTTTTAAGCGCATAAAAACTTACACTCTTGATTTCTGGCTAAATAAAAGCTGTTGCAATGATATTTCCATGCTGAACTGAGTTGTTCTGGGTCAAATATGAAGGCAAACCCACTTTCCTTTCAGTATTTTGCTGCAATTGGCACAAACAAGCATATTTGCTCATTCGGCCTGAAAATGCTTTTAAGCGCATAAAAACTTACACTCTTGATTTCTGGCTAAATAAAAGCTGTTGCAATGATATTTCCATGCTGAACTGAGTTGTTCTGGGTCAAATATGAAGGCAAACCCACTTTCCTTTCAGTATTTTGCTGCAATATGCAGAAACAAGCATATTTGCTCATTCGGCCTGAAAATGCTTTTAAGCGCATAAAAACTTACACTCTTGATTTCTGGCTAAATAAAAGCTGTTGCAATGATATTTCCATGCTGAACTGAGTTGTTCTGGGGCAAATATGAAGGCAAACCCACTTTCCTTTCAGTATTTTGCTGCAATTGGCAGAAACAAGCATATTTGCCCATTCGGCCTGTAAATGCTTTTAAGCGCATAAAAACTTACACTCTTGATTTCTGGCTAAATAAAAGCTGTTGCAATGATATTTCCATGCTGAACTGAGTTGTTCTGGGGCAAATATGAAGGCAAACCCACTTTCCTTTCAGTATTTTGCTGCAATTGGCAGAAACAAGCATATTTGCTCATTCGGCCTGAAAATGCTTTTAAGCGCATAAAAACTTACACTCTTGATTTCTGGCTAAATAAAAGCTGTTGCAATGATATTTCCATGCTGAACTGAGTTGTTCTGGGTCAAATATGAAGGCAAACCCACTTTCCTTTCAGTATTTTGCTGCAATTGGCAGAAACAAGCATATTTGCTCATTCGGCCTGAAAATGCTTTTAAGCGCATAAAAACTTACACTCTTGATTTCTGGCTAAATAAAAGCTGTTGCAATGATATTTCCATGCTGAAATGAGTTGTTCTGGGTCAAATATGAAGGCAAACCCACTTTCCTTTCAGTATTTTGCTGCAATTGGCAGAAACAAGCATATTTGCTCATTCGGCCTGAAAATGCTTTTAAGCGCATAAAAACTTACACTCTTGATTTCTGGCTAAATAAAAGCTGTTGCAATGATATTTCCATGCTGAAATGAGTTGTTCTGGGTCAAATATGAAGGCAAACCCACTTTCCTTTCAGTATTTTGCTGCAATTGGCAGAAACAAGCATATTTGCTCATTCGGCCTGAAAATGCTTTTAAGCGCATAAAAACTTACACTCTTGATTTCTGGCTAAATAAAAGCTGTTGCAATGATATTTCCATGCTGAACTGAGTTGTTCTGGGTCAAATATGAAGGAAAACCCACTTTCCTTTCAGTATTTTGCTGCAATTGGAAGATATCAGCTCATTTGGCCTGAAAATGCTTTTAAGCGCATAAAAACTTACACTCTTGATTTCTGGCTAAATAAAAGCTGTTGCAATGATATTTCCATGCTGAAATGAGTTGTTCTGGGTCAAATATGAAGGCAAACCCACTTTCCTTTCAGTATTTTGCTGCAATTGGCAGAAACAAGCATATTTGCTCATTTGGCCTGAAAATGCTTTTAAGCGCATAAAAACTTACACTCTTGATTTCTGGCTAAATAAAAGCTGTTGCAATGATATTTCCACGCTGAACTGAGTTGTTCTGGGTCAAATATGAAGGCAAACCCACTGTCCTTTCAGTATTTTGCTGCAATTGGAAGATATCAGCTCATTTGGCCTGAAAATGCTTTTAAGCGCATAAAAACTTACACTCTTGATTTCTGACTAAATAAAAGCTGTTGCAATGATATTTCCATGCTGAACTGAGTTTTTCTGGGTCAAATATGAAGGCAAACCCACTTTCCTTTCAGTATTTTGCTGCAATTGGCAGAAACAAGCATATTTGCTCATTCGGCCTGAAAATGCTTTTAAGCGCATAAAAACTTACACTCTTGATTTCTGGCTAAATAAAAGCTGTTGCAATGATATTTCCATGCTGAACTGAGTTGTTCTGGGTCAAATATGAAGGCAAACCCACTTTCCTTTCAGTATTTTGCTGCAATTGGCAGAAACAAGCATATTTGCTCATTCGGCATGAAAATGCTTTTAAGCGCATAAAAACTTACACTCTTGATTTCTGACTAAATAAAAGCTGTTGCAATGATATTTCCATGCTGAACTGAGTTGTTCTGGGTCAAATATGAAGGCAAACCCACTTTCCTTTCAGTATTTTGCTGCAATTGGAAGATATCAGCTCATTTGGCCTGAAAATGCTTTTAAGCGCATAAAAACTTACACTCTTGATTTCTGACTAAATAAAAGCTGTTGCAATGATATTTCCATGCTGAACTGATTTGTTCTGGGTCAAATATGAAGGCAAACCCACTTTCCTTTCAGTATTTTGCTGCAATTGGCAGAAACAAGCATATTTGCTCATTCGGCCTGAAAATGCTTTTAAGCGCATAAAAACTTACACTCTTGATTTCTGGCTAAATAAAAGCTGTTGCAATGATATTTCCATGCTGAACTGAGTTGTTCTGGGTCAAATATGAAGGCAAACCCACTTTCCTTTCAGTATTTTGCTGCAATTGGCAGAAACAAGCATATTTGCTCATTCGGCCTGGAAATGATTTTAAGCGCATAAAAACTTACACTCTTGATTTCTGGCTAAATAAAAGCTGTTGCAATGATATTTCCATGCTGAACTGAGTTGTTCTGGGTCAAATATGAAGGCAAACCCACTTTCCTTTCAGTATTTTGCTGCAATTGGCAGAAAAAAGCATATTTGCTCATTTGGCCTGAAAATGCTTTTAAGCGCATAAAAACTTACACTCTTGATTTCTGGCTAAATAAAAGCTGTTGCAATGATATTTCCATGCTGAACTGAGTTGTTCTGGGTCAAATATGAAGGCAAACCCACTTTCCTTTCAGTATTTTGCTGCAATTGGCAGAAACAAGCATATTTGCTCATTCGGCCTGAAAATGCTTTTAAGCGCATAAAAACTTACACTCTTGATTTCTGGCTAAATAAAAGCTGTTGCAATGATATTTCCATGCTGAACTGAGTTGTTCTGGGTCAAATATGAAGGCAAACCCACTTTCCTTTCAGTTTTTTGCTGCAATTGGCAGAAACAAGCATATTTGCCCATTCGGCCTGTAAATGCTTTTAAGCGCATAAAAACTTACACTCTTGATTTCTGGCTAAATAAAAGCTGTTGCAATGATATTTCCATGCTGAACTGAGTTGTTCTGGGGCAACTATGAAGGCAAACCCACTTTCCTTTCAGTATTTTGCTGCAATTGGCAGAAACAAGCATATTTGCTCATTCGGCCTGAAAATGCTTTTAAGCGCATAAAAACTTACACTCTTGATTTCTGGCTAAATAAAAGCTGTTGCAATGATATTTCCATGCTGAACTGAGTTGTTCTGGGTCAAATATGAAGGCAAACCCACTTTCCTTTCAGTATTTTGCTGCAATTGGCAGAAACAAGCATATTTGCTTATTCGGCCTGAAAATGCTTTTAAGCGCATAAAAACTTACACTCTTGATTTCTGGCTAAATAAAAGCTGTTGCAATGATATTTCCATGCTGAACTGAGTTGTTCTGGGTCAAATATGAAGGCAAACCCAATTTCCTTTCAGTATTTTGCTGCAATTGGCAGAAACAAGCATATTTGCTCATTCGGCCTGAAAATGCTTTTAAGCGCATAAAAACTTACACTCTTGATTTCTGGCTAAATAAAAGCTGTTGCAATGATATTTCCATGCTGAACTGAGTTGTTCTGGGTCAAATATGAAGGAAAACCCACTTTCCTTTCAGTATTTTGCTGCAATTGGAAGATATCAGCTCATTTGGCCTGAAAATGCTTTTAAGCGCATAAAAACTTACACTCTTGATTTCTGGCTAAATAAAAGCTGTTGCAATGATATTTCCATGCTGAACTGAGTTGTTCTGGGTCAAATATGAAGGCAAACCCACTTTCCTTTCAGTATTTTGCTGCAATTGGCAGAAACAAGCATATTTGCTCATTCGGCCTGAAAATGCTTTTAAGCGCATAAAAACTTACACTCTTGATTTCTGGCTAAATAAAAGCTGTTGCAATGATATTTCCATGCTGAAATGAGTTGTTCTGGGTCAAATATGAAGGCAAACCCACTTTCCTTTCAGTATTTTGCTGCAATTGGAAGATATCAGCTCATTTGGCCTGAAAATGCTTTTAAGCGCATAAAAACTTACACTCTTGATTTCTGGCTAAATAAAAGCTGTTGCAATGATATTTCCATGCTGAACTGAGTTGTTCTGGGTCAAATATGAAGGCAAACCCACTTTCCTTTCAGTATTTTGCTGCAATTGGCAGAAACAAGCATATTTGCTCATTCGGCCTGAAAATGCTTTTAAGCGCATAAAAACTTACACTCTTGATTTCTGGCTAAATAAAAGCTGTTGCAATGATATTTCCATGCTGAACTGAGTTGTTCTGGGTCAAATATGAAGGCAAACCCACTTTCCTTTCAGTATTTTGCTGCAATTGGCAGAAACAAGCATATTTGCTCATTCGGCCTGAAAATGCTTTTAAGCGCATAAAAACTTACACTCTTGATTTCTGGCTAAATAAAAGCTGTTGCAATGATATTTCCATGCTGAACTGAGTTGTTCTGGGTCAAATATGAAGGCAAACCCACTTTCCTTTCAGTATTTTGCTGCAATTGGCAGAAACAAGCATATTTGCTCATTCGGCCTGAAAATGCTTTTAAGCGCATAAAAACTTACACTCTTGATTTCTGGCTAAATAAAAGCTGTTGCAATGATATTTCCATGCTGAACTGAGTTGTTCTGGGTCAAATATGAAGGCAAACCCACTTTCCTTTCAGTATTTTGCTGCAATATGCAGAAACAAGCATATTTGCTCATTCGGCCTGAAAATGCTTTTAAGCGCATAAAAACTTACACTCTTGATTTCTGGCTAAATAAAAGCTGTTGCAATGATATTTCCATGCTGAACTGAGTTGTTCTGGGGCAAATATGAAGGCAAACCCACTTTCCTTTCAGTATTTTGCTGCAATTGGCAGAAACAAGCATATTTGCCCATTCGGCCTGTAAATGCTTTTAAGCGCATAAAAACTTACACTCTTGATTTCTGGCTAAATAAAAGCTGTTGCAATGATATTTCCATGCTGAACTGAGTTGTTCTGGGGCAAATATGAAGGCAAACCCACTTTCCTTTCAGTATTTTGCTGCAATTGGCAGAAACAAGCATATTTGCTCATTCGGCCTGAAAATGCTTTTAAGCGCATAAAAACTTACACTCTTGATTTCTGGCTAAATAAAAGCTGTTGCAATGATATTTCCATGCTGAACTGAGTTGTTCTGGGTCAAATATGAAGGCAAACCCACTTTCCTTTCAGTATTTTGCTGCAATTGGCAGAAACAAGCATATTTGCTCATTCGGCCTGAAAATGCTTTTAAGCGCATAAAAACTTACACTCTTGATTTCTGGCTAAATAAAAGCTGTTGCAATGATATTTCCATGCTGAAATGAGTTGTTCTGGGTCAAATATGAAGGCAAACCCACTTTCCTTTCAGTATTTTGCTGCAATTGGCAGAAACAAGCATATTTGCTCATTCGGCCTGAAAATGCTTTTAAGCGCATAAAAACTTACACTCTTGATTTCTGGCTAAATAAAAGCTGTTGCAATGATATTTCCATGCTGAACTGAGTTGTTCTGGGTCAAATATGAAGGCAAACCCACTTTCCTTTCAGTATTTTGCTGCAATTGGCAGAAACAAGCATATTTGCTCATTCGGCCTGAAAATGCTTTTAAGCGCATAAAAACTTACACTCTTGATTTCTGGCTAAATAAAAGCTGTTGCAATGATATTTCCATGCTGAAATGAGTTGTTCTGGGTCAAATATGAAGGCAAACCCACTTTCCTTTCAGTATTTTGCTGCAATTGGCAGAAACAAGCATATTTGCTCATTCGGCCTGAAAATGCTTTTAAGCGCATAAAAACTTACACTCTTGATTTCTGGCTAAATAAAAGCTGTTGCAATGATATTTCCATGCTGAACTGAGTTGTTCTGGGTCAAATATGAAGGCAAACCCACTGTCCTTTCAGTATTTTGCTGCAATTGGAAGATATCAGCTCATTTGGCCTGAAAATGTTTTTAAGCGCATAAAAACTTACACTCTTGATTTCTGACTAAATAAAAGCTGTTGCAATGATATTTCCATGCTGAACTGAGTTGTTCTGGGTCAAATATGAAGGCAAACCCACTTTCCTTTCAGTATTTTGCTGCAATTGGCAGAAACAAGCATATTTGCTCATTCGGCCTGAAAATGCTTTTAAGCGCATAAAAACTTACACTCTTGATTTCTGGCTAAATAAAAGCTGTTGCAATGATATTTCCATGCTGAACTGAGTTGTTCTGGGTCAAATATGAAGGAAAACCCACTTTCCTTTCAGTATTTTGCTGCAATTGGAAGATATCAGCTCATTTGGCCTGAAAATGCTTTTAAGCGCATAAAAACTTACACTCTTGATTTCTGGCTAAATAAAAGCTGTTGCAATGATATTTCCATGCTGAAATGAGTTGTTCTGGGTCAAATATGAAGGCAAACCCACTTTCCTTTCAGTATTTTGCTGCAATTGGCAGAAACAAGCATATTTGCTCATTTGGCCTGAAAATGCTTTTAAGCGCATAAAAACTTACACTCTTGATTTCTGGCTAAATAAAAGCTGTTGCAATGATATTTCCACGCTGAACTGAGTTGTTCTGGGTCAAATATGAAGGCAAACCCACTGTCCTTTCAGTATTTTGCTGCAATTGGAAGATATCAGCTCATTTGGCCTGAAAATGCTTTTAAGCGCATAAAAACTTACACTCTTGATTTCTGACTAAATAAAAGCTGTTGCAATGATATTTCCATGCTGAACTGAGTTGTTCTGGGTCAAATATGAAGGCAAACCCACTTTCCTTTCAGTATTTTGCTGCAATTGGAAGATATCAGCTCATTTGGCCTGAAAATGTTTTTAAGCGCATAAAAACTTACACTCTTGATTTCTGACTAAATAAAAGCTGTTGCAATGATATTTCCATGCTGAACTGAGTTTTTCTGGGTCAAATATGAAGGCAAACCCACTTTCCTTTCAGTATTTTGCTGCAATTGGCAGAAACAAGCATATTTGCTCATTCGGCCTGAAAATGCTTTTAAGCGCATAAAAACTTACACTCTTGATTTCTGGCTAAATAAAAGCTGTTGCAATGATATTTCCATGCTGAACTGAGTTGTTCTGGGTCAAATATGAAGGCAAACCCACTGTCCTTTCAGTATTTTGCTGCAATTGGAAGATATCAGCTCATTTGGCCTGAAAATGCTTTTAAGCGCATAAAAACTTACACTCTTGATTTCTGACTAAATAAAAGCTGTTGCAATGATATTTCCATGCTGAACTGAGTTGTTCTGGGTCAAATATGAAGGCAAACCCACTTTCCTTTCAGTATTTTGCTGCAATTGGAAGATATCAGCTCATTTGGCCTGAAAATGTTTTTAAGCGCATAAAAACTTACACTCTTGATTTCTGACTAAATAAAAGCTGTTGCAATGATATTTCCATGCTGAACTGAGTTTTTCTGGGTCAAATATGAAGGCAAACCCACTTTCCTTTCAGTATTTTGCTGCAATTGGCAGAAACAAGCATATTTGCTCATTCGGCCTGAAAATGCTTTTAAGCGCATAAAAACTTACACTCTTGATTTCTGGCTAAATAAAAGCTGTTGCAATGATATTTCCATGCTGAACTGAGTTGTTCTGGGTCAAATATGAAGGCAAACCCACTTTCCTTTCAGTATTTTGCTGCAATTGGCAGAAACAAGCATATTTGCTCATTCGGCATGAAAATGCTTTTAAGCGCATAAAAACTTACACTCTTGATTTCTGACTAAATAAAAGCTGTTGCAATGATATTTCCATGCTGAACTGAGTTGTTCTGGGTCAAATATGAAGGCAAACCCACTTTCCTTTCAGTATTTTGCTGCAATTGGAAGATATCAGCTCATTTGGCCTGAAAATGCTTTTAAGCGCATAAAAACTTACACTCTTGATTTCTGACTAAATAAAAGCTGTTGCAATGATATTTCCATGCTGAACTGATTTGTTCTGGGTCAAATATGAAGGCAAACCCACTTTCCTTTCAGTATTTTGCTGCAATTGGCAGAAACAAGCATATTTGCTCATTCGGCCTGAAAATGCTTTTAAGCGCATAAAAACTTACACTCTTGATTTCTGGCTAAATAAAAGCTGTTGCAATGATATTTCCATGCTGAACTGAGTTGTTCTGGGTCAAATATGAAGGCAAACCCACTTTCCTTTCAGTATTTTGCTGCAATTGGCAGAAACAAGCATATTTGCTCATTCGGCCTGGAAATGATTTTAAGCGCATAAAAACTTACACTCTTGATTTCTGGCTAAATAAAAGCTGTTGCAATGATATTTCCATGCTGAACTGAGTTGTTCTGGGTCAAATATGAAGGCAAACCCACTTTCCTTTCAGTATTTTGCTGCAATTGGCAGAAAAAAGCATATTTGTTCATTCGGCCTGAAAATGCTTTTAAGCGCATAAAAACTTACACTCTTGATTTCTGGCTAAATAAAAGCTGTTGCAATGATATTTCCATGCTGAACTGAGTTGTTCTGGGTCAAATATGAAGGCAAACCCACTTTCCTTTCAGTATTTTGCTGCAATTGGAAGATATCAGCTCATTTGGCCTGAAAATGCTTTTAAGCGCATAAAAACTTACACTCTTGATTTCTGACTAAATAAAAGCTGTTGCAATGATATTTCCATGCTGAACTGATTTGTTCTGGGTCAAATATGAAGGCAAACCCACTTTCCTTTCAGTATTTTGCTGCAATTGGCAGAAACAAGCATATTTGCTCATTTGGCCTGAAAATGCTTTTAAGCGCATAAAAACTTACACTCTTGATTTCTGGCTAAATAAAAGCTGTTGCAATGATATTTCCATGCTGAACTGAGTTGTTCTGGGTCAAATATGAAGGCAAACCCACTTTCCTTTCAGTATTTTGCTGCAATTGGCAGAAACAAGCATATTTGCTCATTTGGCCTGAAAATGCTTTTAAGCGCATAAAAACTTACACTCTTGATTTCTGGCTAAATAAAAGCTGTTGCAATGATATTTCCATGCTGAACTGAGTTGTTCTGGGTCAAATATGAAGGCAAACCCACTTTCCTTTCAGTATTTTGCTGCAATTGGCAGAAACAAGCATATTTGCTCATTCGGCCTGAAAATGCTTTTAAGCGCATAAAAACTTACACTCTTGATTTCTGGCTAAATAAAAGCTGTTGCAATGATATTTCCATGCTGAACTGAGTTGTTCTGGGTCAAATATGAAGGCAAACCCACTTTCCTTTCAGTATTTTGCTGCAATTGGCAGAAACAAGCATATTTGCTCATTCGGCCTGAAAATGCTTTTAAGCGCATAAAAACTTACACTCTTGATTTCTGGCTAAATAAAAGCTGTTGCAATGATATTTCCATGCTGAACTGAGTTGTTCTGGGTCAAATATGAAGGCAAACCCACTTTCCTTTCAGTATTTTGCTGCAATTGGCAGAAACAAGCATATTTGCTCATTCGGCCTGAAAATGCTTATAAGCGCATAAAAACTTACACTCTTGATTTCTGGCTAAATAAAAGCTGTTGCAATGATATTTCCATGCTGAACTGAGTTGTTCTGGGGCAAATATGAAGGCAAACCCACTTTCCTTTCAGTATTTTGCTGCAATTGGCAGAAACAAGCATATTTGCTCATTTGGCCTGAAAATGCTTTTAAGCGCATAAAAACTTACACTCTTGATTTCTGGCTAAATAAAAGCTGTTGCAATGATATTTCCATGCTGAACTGAGTTGTTCTGGGTCAAATATGAAGGCAAACCCACTTTCCTTTCAGTATTTTGCTGCAATTGGCAGAAACAAGCATATTTGCTCATTCGGCCTGAAAATGCTTTTAAGCGCATAAAAACTTACACTCTTGATTTCTGGCTAAAAAAAAGCTGTTGCAATGATATTTCCATGCTGAACTGAGTTGTTCTGGGTCAAATATGAAGGCAAACCCACTTTCCTTTCAGTATTTTGCTGCAATTGGCAGAAACAAGCATATTTGCTCATTCGGCCTGAAAATGCTTTTAAGCGCATAAAAACTTACACTCTTGATTTCTGGCTAAATAAAAGCTGTTGCAATGATATTTCCATGCTGAACTGAGTTGTTCTGGGTCAAATATGAAGGCAAACCCACTTTCCTTTCAGTATTTTGCTGCAATTGGCAGAAACAACCATATTTGCTCATTCGGCCTGAAAATGCTTTTAAGCGCATAAAAACTTACACTCTTGATTTCTGGCTAAATAAAAGCTGTTGCAATGATATTTCCATGCTGAACTGAGTTGTTCTGGGGCAAATATGAAGGCAAACCCACTTTCCTTTCAGTATTTTGCTGCAATTGGCAGAAACAAGCATATTTGCTCATTCGGCCTGAAAATGCTTTTAAGCGCATAAAAACTTACACTCTTGATTTCTGGCTAAATAAAAGCTGTTGCAATGATATTTCCATGCTGAACTGAGTTGTTCTGGGTCAAATATGAAGGCAAACCCACTTTCCTTTCAGTATTTTGCTGCAATTGGCAGAAACAAGCATATTTGCTCATTCGGCCTGAAAATGCTTTTAAGCGCATAAAAACTTACACTCTTGATTTCTGGCTAAATAAAAGCTGTTGCAATGATATTTCCATGCTGAACTGAGTTGTTCTGGGTCAAATATGAAGGCAAACCCACTTTCCTTTCAGTATTTTGCTGCAATTGGCAGAAACAAGCATATTTGCTCATTCGGCCTGAAAATGCTTTTAAGCGCATAAAAACTTACACTCTTGATTTCTGGCTAAATAAAAGCTGTTGCAATGATATTTCCATGCTGAACTGAGTTGTTCTGGGTCAAATATGAAGGCAAACCCACTTTCCTTTCAGTATTTTGCTGCAATTGGCAGAAACAAGCATATTTGCTCATTCGGCCTGAAAATGCTTTTAAGCGCATAAAAACTTACACTCTTGATTTCTGGCTAAATAAAAGCTGTTGCAATGATATTTCCATGCTGAACTGAGTTGTTCTGGGTCAAATATGAAGGCAAACCCACTTTCCTTTCAGTATTTTGCTGCAATTGGAAGATATCAGCTCATTTGGCCTGAAAATACTTTTAAGCGCATAAAAACTTACACTCTTGATTTCTGGCTAAATAAAAGCTGTTGCAATGATATTTCCATGCTGAACTGAGTTGTTCTGGGTCAAATATGAAGGCAAACCCACTGTCCTTTCAGTATTTTGCTGCAATTGGAAGATATCAGCTCATTTGGCCTGAAAATGCTTTTAAGCGCATAAAAACTTACACTCTTGATTTCTGGCTAAATAAAAGCTGTTGCAATGATATTTCCATGCTGAACTGAGTTGTTCTGGGTCAAATATGAAGGCAAACCCACTTTCCTTTCAGTATTTTGCTGCAATTGGCAGAAACAAGCATATTTGCTCATTCGGCCTGAAAATGCTTTTAAGCGCATAAAAACTTACACTCTTGATTTCTGGCTAAATAAAAGCTGTTGCAATGATATTTCCATGCTGAACTGAGTTGTTCTGGGTCAAATATGAAGGCAAACCCACTTTCCTTTCAGTATTTTGCTGCAATTGGCAGAAACAAGCATATTTGCTCATTCGGCCTGAAAATGCTTTTAAGCGCATAAAAACTTACACTCTTGATTTCTGGCTAAATAAAAGCTCTTGCAATGATATTTCCATGCTGAACTGAGTTGTTCTGGGTCAAATATGAAGGCAAACCCACTTTCCTTTCAGTATTTTGCTGCAATTGGCAGAAACAAGCATATTTGCTCATTCGGCCTGAAAATGCTTTTAAGCGCATAAAAACTTACACTCTTGATTTCTGGCTAAATAAAAGCTGTTGCAATGATATTTCCATGCTGAACTGAGTTGTTCTGGGTCAAATATGAAGGCAAACCCACTTTCCTTTCAGTATTTTGCTGCAATTGGCAGAAACAAGCATATTTGCTCATTCGGCCTGAAAATGCTTTTAAGCGCATAAAAACTTACACTCTTGATTTCTGGCTAAATAAAAGCTGTTGCAATGATATTTCCATGCTGAACTGAGTTGTTCTGGGTCAAATATGAAGGCAAACCCACTTTCCTTTCAGTATTTTGCTGCAATTGGAAGATATCAGCTCATTTGGCCTGAAAATACTTTTAAGCGCATAAAAACTTACACTCTTGATTTCTGGCTAAATAAAAGCTGTTGCAATGATATTTCCATGCTGAACTGAGTTGTTCTGGGTCAAATATGAAGGCAAACCCACTTTCCTTTCAGTATTTTGCTGCAATTGGCAGAAACAAGCATATTTGCTCATTCGGCCTGAAAATGCTTTTAAGCGCATAAAAACTTACACTCTTGATTTCTGACTAAATAAAACCTGTTGCAATGATATTTCCATGCTGAAATGAGTTGTTCTGGGTCAAATATGAAGGCAAACCCACTTTCCTTTCAGTATTTTGCTGCAATTGGCAGAAACAAGCATATTTGCTCATTCGGCCTGAAAATGATTTTAAGCGCATAAAAACTTACACTCTTGATTTCTGGCTAAATAAAAGCTGTTGCAATGATATTTCCATGCTGAACTGAGTTGTTCTGGGTCAAATATGAAGGCAAACCCACTGTCCTTTCAGTATTTTGCTGCAATTGGAAGATATCAGCTCATTTGGCCTGAAAATGTTTTTAAGCGCATAAAAACTTACACTCTTGATTTCTGACTAAATAAAAGCTGTTGCAATGATATTTCCATGCTGAACTGAGTTGTTCTGGGTCAAATATGAAGGCAAACCCACTTTCCTTTCAGTATTTTGCTGCAATTGGCAGAAACAAGCATATTTGCTCATTCGGCCTGAAAATGCTTTTAAGCGCATAAAAACTTACACTCTTGATTTCTGGCTAAATAAAAGCTGTTGCAATGATATTTCCATGCTGAACTGAGTTGTTCTGGGTCAAATATGAAGGCAAACCCACTTTCCTTTCAGTATTTTGCTGCAATTGGCAGAAACAAGCATATTTGCTCATTCGGCCTGAAAATGCTTTTAAGCGCATAAAAACTTACACTCTTGATTTCTGGCTAAATAAAAGCTGTTGCAATGATATTTCCATGCTGAACTGAGTTGTTCTGGGTCAAATATGAAGGCAAACCCACTTTCCTTTCAGTATTTTGCTGCAATTGGCAGAAACAAGCATATTTGCTCATTCGGCCTGAAAATGCTTTTAAGCGCATAAAAACTTACACTCTTGATTTCTGGCTAAATAAAAGCTGTTGCAATGATATTTCCATGCTGAACTGAGTTGTTCTGGGTCAAATATGAAGGCAAACCCACTTTCCTTTCAGTATTTTGCTGCAATTGGCAGAAACAAGCATATTTGCTCATTCGGCCTGAAAATGCTTTTAAGCGCATAAAAACTTACACTCTTGATTTCTGGCTAAATAAAAGCTCTTGCAATGATATTTCCATGCTGAACTGAGTTGTTCTGGGTCAAATATGAAGGCAAACCCACTTTCCTTTCAGTATTTTGCTGCAATTGGCAGAAACAAGCATATTTGCTCATTCGGCCTGAAAATGCTTTTAAGCGCATAAAAACTTACACTCTTGATTTCTGGCTAAATAAAAGCTGTTGCAATGATATTTCCATGCTGAACTGAGTTGTTCTGGGGCAAATATGAAGGCAAACCCACTTTCCTTTCAGTATTTTGCTGCAATTGGCAGAAACAAGCATATTTGCCCATTCGGCCTGTAAATGCTTTTAAGCGCATAAAAACTTACACTCTTGATTTCTGGCTAAATAAAAGCTGTTGCAATGATATTTCCATGCTGAACTGAGTTGTTCTGGGGCAAATATGAAGGCAAACCCACTTTCCTTTCAGTATTTTGCTGCAATTGGCAGAAACAAGCATATTTGCTCATTCGGCCTGAAAATGCTTTTAAGCGCATAAAAACTTACACTCTTGATTTCTGGCTAAATAAAAGCTGTTGCAATGATATTTCCATGCTGAACTGAGTTGTTCTGGGTCAAATATGAAGGCAAACCCACTTTCCTTTCAGTATTTTGCTGCAATTGGCAGAAACAAGCATATTTGCTCATTCGGCCTGAAAATGCTTTTAAGCGCATAAAAACTTACACTCTTGATTTCTGGCTAAATAAAAGCTGTTGCAATGATATTTCCATGCTGAAATGAGTTGTTCTGGGTCAAATATGAAGGCAAACCCACTTTCCTTTCAGTATTTTGCTGCAATTGGCAGAAACAAGCATATTTGCTCATTCGGCCTGAAAATGCTTTTAAGTGCATAAAAACTTACACTCTTGATTTCTGGCTAAATAAAAGCTGTTGCAATGATATTTCCATGCTGAACTGAGTTGTTCTGGGTCAAATATGAAGGCAAACCCACTGTCCTTTCAGTATTTTGCTGCAATTGGAAGATATCAGCTCATTTGGCCTGAAAATGTTTTTAAGCGCATAAAAACTTACACTCTTGATTTCTGACTAAATAAAAGCTGTTGCAATGATATTTCCATGCTGAACTGAGTTGTTCTGGGTCAAATATGAAGGCAAACCCACTTTCCTTTCAGTATTTTGCTGCAATTGGCAGAAACAAGCATATTTGCTCATTCGGCCTGAAAATGCTTTTAAGCGCATAAAAACTTACACTCTTGATTTCTGGCTAAATAAAAGCTGTTGCAATGATATTTCCATGCTGAACTGAGTTGTTCTGGGTCAAATATGAAGGAAAACCCACTTTCCTTTCAGTATTTTGCTGCAATTGGAAGATATCAGCTCATTTGGCCTGAAAATGCTTTTAAGCGCATAAAAACTTACACTCTTGATTTCTGGCTAAATAAAAGCTGTTGCAATGATATTTCCATGCTGAAATGAGTTGTTCTGGGTCAAATATGAAGGCAAACCCACTTTCCTTTCAGTATTTTGCTGCAATTGGCAGAAACAAGCATATTTGCTCATTTGGCCTGAAAATGCTTTTAAGCGCATAAAAACTTACACTCTTGATTTCTGGCTAAATAAAAGCTGTTGCAATGATATTTCCACGCTGAACTGAGTTGTTCTGGGTCAAATATGAAGGCAAACCCACTGTCCTTTCAGTATTTTGCTGCAATTGGAAGATATCAGCTCATTTGGCCTGAAAATGCTTTTAAGCGCATAAAAACTTACACTCTTGATTTCTGACTAAATAAAAGCTGTTGCAATGATATTTCCATGCTGAACTGAGTTGTTCTGGGTCAAATATGAAGGCAAACCCACTTTCCTTTCAGTATTTTGCTGCAATTGGCAGAAACAAGCATATTTGCTCATTCGGCCTGAAAATGCTTTTAAGCGCATAAAAACTTACACTCTTGATTTCTGGCTAAATAAAAGCTGTTGCAATGATATTTCCATGCTGAACTGAGTTGTTCTGGGTCAAATATGAAGGCAAACCCACTTTCCTTTCAGTATTTTGCTGCAATTGGCAGAAAGAAGCATATTTGCTCATTCGGCATGAAAATGCTTTTAAGCGCATAATAACTTACACTCTTGATTTCTGGCTAAATAAAAGCTGTTGCAATGATATTTCCATGCTGAACTGAGTTGTTCTGGGTCAAATATGAAGGCAAACCCACTTTCCTTTCAGTATTTTGCTGCAATTGGCAGAAACAAGCATATTTGCTCATTCGGCCTGAAAATGCTTTTAAGCCCATAAAAACTTACACTCTTGATTTCTGGCTAAATAAAAGCTGTTGCAATGACATTTCCATGCTGAACTGAGTTGTTCTGGGTCAAATATGAAGGCAAACCCACTTTCCTTTCAGTATTTTGCTGCAATTGGCAGAAACAAGCATATTTGCTCATTTGGCCTGAAAATGCTTTTAAGCGCCTAAAAACTTACACTCTTGATTTCTGGCTAAATAAAAGCTGTTGCAATGATATTTCCATGCTGAACTGAGTTGTTCTGGGTCAAATATGAAGGCAAACCCACTTTCCTTTCAGTATTTTGCTGCAATTGGCAGAAACAAGCATATTTGCTCATTCGGCCTGAAAATGCTTTTAAGCGCATAAAAACTTACACTCTTGATTTCTGGCTAAATAAAAGCTGTTGCAATGATATTTCCATGCTGAACTGAGTTGTTCTGGGTCAAATATGAAGGCAAACCCACTTTCCTTTCAGTATTTTGCTGCAATTGGCAGAAACAAGCATATTTGCTCATTCGGCCTGAAAATGCTTTTAAGCGCATAAAAACTTACACTCTTGATTTCTGGCTAAATAAAAGCTGTTGCAATGATATTTCCATGCTGAACTGAGTTGTTCTGGGTCAAATATGAAGGCAAACCCACTTTCCTTTCAGTATTTTGCTGCAATTGGCAGAAACAAGCATATTTGCTCATTCGGCCTGAAAATGCTTTTAAGCGCATAAAAACTTACACTCTTGATTTCTGGCTAAATAAAAGCTGTTGCAATGATATTTCCATGCTGAACTGAGTTGTTCTGGGTCAAATATGAAGGCAAACCCACTTTCCTTTCAGTATTTTGCTGCAATTGGCAGAAACAAGCATATTTGCTCATTCGGCCTGAAAATGCTTTTAAGCGCATAAAAACTTACACTCTTGATTTCTGGCTAAATAAAAGCTGTTGCAATGATATTTCCATGCTGAACTGAGTTGTTCTGGGGCAAATATGAAGGCAAACCCACTTTCCTTTCAGTATTTTGCTGCAATTGGCAGAAACAAGCATATTTGCTCATTTGGCCTGAAAATGCTTTTAAGCGCATAAAAACTTACACTCTTGATTTCTGGCTAAATAAAAGCTGTTGCAATGATATTTCCATGCTGAACTGAGTTGTTCTGGGTCAAATATGAAGGCAAACCCACTTTCCTTTCAGTATTTTGCTGCAATTGGCAGAAACAAGCATATTTGCTCATTCGGCCTGAAAATGCTTTTAAGCGCATAAAAACTTACACTCTTGATTTCTGGCTAAAAAAAAGCTGTTGCAATGATATTTCCATGCTGAACTGAGTTGTTCTTTGTCAAATATGAAGGCAAACCCACTTTCCTTTCAGTATTTTGCTGCAATTGGCAGAAACAAGCATATTTGCTCATTCGGCCTGAAAATGCTTTTAAGCGCATAAAAACTTACACTCTTGATTTCTGGCTAAATAAAAGCTGTTGCAATGATATTTCCATGCTGAACTGAGTTGTTCTGGGTCAAATATGAAGGCAAACCCACTTTCCTTTCAGTATTTTGCTGCAATTGGCAGAAACAAGCATATTTGCTCATTCGGCCTGAAAATGCTTTTAAGCGCATAAAAACTTACACTCTTGATTTCTGGCTAAATAAAAGCTGTTGCAATGATATTTCCATGCTGAACTGAGTTGTTCTGGGGCAAATATGAAGGCAAACCCACTTTCCTTTCAGTATTTTGCTGCAATTGGCAGAAACAAGCATATTTGCTCATTCGGCCTGAAAATGCTTTTAAGCGCATAAAAACTTACACTCTTGATTTCTGGCTAAATAAAAGCTGTTGCAATGATATTTCCATGCTGAACTGAGTTGTTCTGGGTCAAATATGAAGGCAAACCCACTTTCCTTTCAGTATTTTGCTGCAATTGGCAGAAACAAGCATATTTGCTCATTCGGCCTGAAAATGCTTTTAAGCGCATAAAAACTTACACTCTTGATTTCTGGCTAAATAAAAGCTGTTGCAATGATATTTCCATGCTGAACTGAGTTGTTCTGGGTCAAATATGAAGGCAAACCCACTTTCCTTTCAGTATTTTGCTGCAATTGGCAGAAACAAGCATATTTGCTCATTCGGCCTGAAAATGCTTTTAGGCGCATAAAAACTTACACTCTTGATTTCTGGCTAAATAAAAGCTGTTGCAATGATATTTCCATGCTGAACTGAGTTGTTCTGGGTCAAATATGAAGGCAAACCCACTTTCCTTTCAGTATTTTGCTGCAATTGGCAGAAACAAGCATATTTGCTCATTCGGCCTGAAAATGCTTTTAAGCGCATAAAAACTTACACTCTTGATTTCTGGCTAAATAAAAGCTGTTGCAATGATATTTCCATGCTGAACTGAGTTGTTCTGGGTCAAATATGAAGGCAAACCCACTTTCCTTTCAGTATTTTGCTGCAATTGGAAGATATCAGCTCATTTGGCCTGAAAATACTTTTAAGCGCATAAAAACTTACACTCTTGATTTCTGGCTAAATAAAAGCTGTTGCAATGATATTTCCATGCTGAACTGAGTTGTTCTGGGTCAAATATGAAGGAAAACCCACTTTCCTTTCAGTATTTTGCTGCAATTGGAAGATATCAGCTCATTTGGCCTGAAAATACTTTTAAGCGCATAAAAACTTACACTCTTGATTTCTGGCTAAATAAAAGCTGTTGCAATGATATTTCCATGCTGAACTGAGTTGTTCTGGGTCAAATATGAAGGCAAACCCACTTTCCTTTCAGTATTTTGCTGCAATTGGCAGAAACAAGCATATTTGCTCATTCGGCCTGAAAATGATTTTAAGCGCATAAAAACTTACACTCTTGATTTCTGGCTAAATAAAAGCTGTTGCAATGATATTTCCATGCTGAACTGAGTTGTTCTGGGTCAAATATGAAGGCAAACCCACTGTCCTTTCAGTATTTTGCTGCAATTGGAAGATATCAGCTCATTTGGCCTGAAAATGTTTTTAAGCGCATAAAAACTTACACTCTTGATTTCTGACTAAATAAAAGCTGTTGCAATGATATTTCCATGCTGAACTGAGTTGTTCTGGGTCAAATATGAAGGCAAACCCACTTTCCTTTCAGTATTTTGCTGCAATTGGCAGAAACAAGCATATTTGCTCATTCGGCCTGAAAATGCTTTTAAGCGCATAAAAACTTACACTCTTGATTTCTGGCTAAATAAAAGCTGTTGCAATGATATTTCCATGCTGAACTGAGTTGTTCTGGGTCAAATATGAAGGAAAACCCACTTTCCTTTCAGTATTTTGCTGCAATTGGAAGATATCAGCTCATTTGGCCTGAAAATGCTTTTAAGCGCATAAAAACTTACACTCTTGATTTCTGGCTAAATAAAAGCTGTTGCAATGATATTTCCATGCTGAACTGAGTTGTTCTGGGTCAAATATGAAGGCAAACCCACTTTCCTTTCAGTATTTTGCTGCAATTGGCAGAAACAAGCATATTTGCTCATTCGGCCTGAAAATGCTTTTAAGCGCATAAAAACTTACACTCTTGATTTCTGGCTAAATAAAAGCTGTTGCAATGATATTTCCATGCTGAAATGAGTTGTTCTGGGTCAAATATGAAGGCAAACCCACTTTCCTTTCAGTATTTTGCTGCAATTGGAAGATATCAGCTCATTTGGCCTGAAAATGCTTTTAAGCGCATAAAAACTTACACTCTTGATTTCTGGCTAAATAAAAGCTGTTGCAATGATATTTCCATGCTGAACTGAGTTGTTCTGGGTCAAATATGAAGGCAAACCCACTTTCCTTTCAGTATTTTGCTGCAATTGGCAGAAACAAGCATATTTGCTCATTCGGCCTGAAAATGCTTTTAAGCGCATAAAAACTTACACTCTTGATTTCTGGCTAAATAAAAGCTGTTGCAATGATATTTCCATGCTGAACTGAGTTGTTCTGGGTCAAATATGAAGGCAAACCCACTTTCCTTTCAGTATTTTGCTGCAATTGGCAGAAACAAGCATATTTGCTCATTCGGCCTGAAAATGCTTTTAAGCGCATAAAAACTTACACTCTTGATTTCTGGCTAAATAAAAGCTCTTGCAATGATATTTCCATGCTGAACTGAGTTGTTCTGGGTCAAATATGAAGGCAAACCCACTTTCCTTTCAGTATTTTGCTGCAATTGGCAGAAACAAGCATATTTGCTCATTCGGCCTGAAAATGCTTTTAAGCGCATAAAAACTTACACTCTTGATTTCTGGCTAAATAAAAGCTGTTGCAATGATATTTCCATGCTGAACTGAGTTGTTCTGGGTCAAATATGAAGGCAAACCCACTTTCCTTTCAGTATTTTGCTGCAATTGGCAGAAACAAGCATATTTGCTCATTCGGCCTGAAAATGCTTTTAAGCGCATAAAAACTTACACTCTTGATTTCTGGCTAAATAAAAGCTGTTGCAATGATATTTCCATGCTGAACTGAGTTGTTCTGGGTCAAATATGAAGGCAAACCCACTTTCCTTTCAGTATTTTGCTGCAATTGGAAGATATCAGCTCATTTGGCCTGAAAATACTTTTAAGCGCATAAAAACTTACACTCTTGATTTCTGGCTAAATAAAAGCTGTTGCAATGATATTTCCATGCTGAACTGAGTTGTTCTGGGTCAAATATGAAGGCAAACCCACTTTCCTTTCAGTATTTTGCTGCAATTGGCAGAAACAAGCATATTTGCTCATTCGGCCTGAAAATGCTTTTAAGCGCATAAAAACTTACAATCTTGATTTCTGGCTAAATAAAAGCTGTTGCAATGATATTTCCATGCTGAACTGAGTTGTTCTGGGTCAAATATGAAGGCAAACCCACTTTCCTTTCAGTATTTTGCTGCAATTGGCAGAAACAAGCATATTTGCTCATTCGGCCTGAAAATGCTTTTAAGCGCATAAAAACTTACACTCTTGATTTCTGGCTAAATAAAAGCTGTTGCAATGATATTTCCATGCTGAACTGAGTTGTTCTGGGGCAAATATGAAGGCAAACCCACTTTCCTTTCAGTATTTTGCTGCAATTGGCAGAAACAAGCATATTTGCTCATTCGGCCTGAAAATGCTTTTAAGCGCATAAAAACTTACACTCTTGATTTCTGGCTAAATAAAAGCTGTTGCAATGATATTTCCATGCTGAACTGAGTTGTTCTGGGTCAAATATGAAGGCAAACCCACTTTCCTTTCAGTATTTTGCTGCAATTGGCAGAAACAAGCATATTTGCTCATTCGGCCTGAAAATGCTTTTAAGCGCATAAAAACTTACACTCTTGATTTCTGGCTAAATAAAAGCTGTTGCAATGATATTTCCATGCTGAACTGAGTTGTTCTGGGTCAAATATGAAGGCAAACCCACTTTCCTTTCAGTATTTTGCTGCAATTGGCAGAAACAAGCATATTTGCTCATTCGGCCTGAAAATGCTTTTAGGCGCATAAAAACTTACACTCTTGATTTCTGGCTAAATAAAAGCTGTTGCAATGATATTTCCATGCTGAACTGAGTTGTTCTGGGTCAAATATGAAGGCAAACCCACTTTCCTTTCAGTATTTTGCTGCAATTGGCAGAAACAAGCATATTTGCTCATTCGGCCTGAAAATGCTTTTAAGCGCATAAAAACTTACACTCTTGATTTCTGGCTAAATAAAAGCTGTTGCAATGATATTTCCATGCTGAACTGAGTTGTTCTGGGTCAAATATGAAGGCAAACCCACTTTCCTTTCAGTATTTTGCTGCAATTGGAAGATATCAGCTCATTTGGCCTGAAAATACTTTTAAGCGCATAAAAACTTACACTCTTGATTTCTGGCTAAATAAAAGCTGTTGCAATGATATTTCCATGCTGAACTGAGTTGTTCTGGGTCAAATATGAAGGAAAACCCACTTTCCTTTCAGTATTTTGCTGCAATTGGAAGATATCAGCTCATTTGGCCTGAAAATACTTTTAAGCGCATAAAAACTTACACTCTTGATTTCTGGCTAAATAAAAGCTGTTGCAATGATATTTCCATGCTGAACTGAGTTGTTCTGGGTCAAATATGAAGGCAAACCCACTTTCCTTTCAGTATTTTGCTGCAATTGGCAGAAACAAGCATATTTGCTCATTCGGCCTGAAAATGCTTTTAAGCGCATAAAAACTTACACTCTTGATTTCTGACTAAATAAAAGCTGTTGCAATGATATTTCCATGCTGAAATGAGTTGTTCTGGGTCAAATATGAAGGCAAACCCACTTTCCTTTCAGTATTTTGCTGCAATTGGCAGAAACAAGCATATTTGCTCATTCGGCCTGAAAATGATTTTAAGCGCATAAAAACTTACACTCTTGATTTCTGGCTAAATAAAAGCTGTTGCAATGATATTTCCATGCTGAACTGAGTTGTTCTGGGTCAAATATGAAGGCAAACCCACTGTCCTTTCAGTATTTTGCTGCAATTGGAAGATATCAGCTCATTTGGCCTGAAAATGTTTTTAAGCGCATAAAAACTTACACTCTTGATTTCTGACTAAATAAAAGCTGTTGCAATGATATTTCCATGCTGAACTGAGTTGTTCTGGGTCAAATATGAAGGCAAACCCACTTTCCTTTCAGTATTTTGCTGCAATTGGCAGAAACAAGCATATTTGCTCATTCGGCCTGAAAATGCTTTTAAGCGCATAAAAACTTACACTCTTGATTTCTGGCTAAATAAAAGCTGTTGCAATGATATTTCCATGCTGAACTGAGTTGTTCTGGGTCAAACATGAAGGAAAACCCACTTTCCTTTCAGTATTTTGCTGCAATTGGAAGATATCAGCTCATTTGGCCTGAAAATGCTTTTAAGCGCATAAAAACTTACACTCTTGATTTCTGGCTAAATAAAAGCTGTTGCAATGATATTTCCATGCTGAACTGAGTTGTTCTGGGTCAAATATGAAGGCAAACCCACTTTCCTTTCAGTATTTTGCTGCAATTGGCAGAAACAAGCATATTTGCTCATTCGGCCTGAAAATGCTTTTAAGCGCATAAAAACTTACACTCTTGATTTCTGGCTAAATAAAAGCTGTTGCAATGATATTTCCATGCTGAAATGAGTTGTTCTGGGTCAAATATGAAGGCAAACCCACTTTCCTTTCAGTATTTTGCTGCAATTGGAAGATATCAGCTCATTTGGCCTGAAAATGCTTTTAAGCGCATAAAAACTTACACTCTTGATTTCTGGCTAAATAAAAGCTGTTGCAATGATATTTCCATGCTGAACTGAGTTGTTCTGGGTCAAATATGAAGGCAAACCCACTTTCCTTTCAGTATTTTGCTGCAATTGGCAGAAACAAGCATATTTGCTCATTCGGCCTGAAAATGCTTTTAAGCGCATAAAAACTTACACTCTTGATTTCTGGCTAAATAAAAGCTGTTGCAATGATATTTCCATGCTGAACTGAGTTGTTCTGGGTCAAATATGAAGGCAAACCCACTTTCCTTTCAGTATTTTGCTGCAATTGGCAGAAACAAGCATATTTGCTCATTCGGCCTGAAAATGCTTTTAAGCGCATAAAAACTTACACTCTTGATTTCTGGCTAAATAAAAGCTCTTGCAATGATATTTCCATGCTGAACTGAGTTGTTCTGGGTCAAATATGAAGGCAAACCCACTTTCCTTTCAGTATTTTGCTGCAATTGGCAGAAACAAGCATATTTGCTCATTCGGCCTGAAAATGCTTTTAAGCGCATAAAAACTTACACTCTTGATTTCTGGCTAAATAAAAGCTGTTGCAATGATATTTCCATGCTGAACTGAGTTGTTCTGGGTCAAATATGAAGGCAAACCCACTTTCCTTTCAGTATTTTGCTGCAATTGGCAGAAACAAGCATATTTGCTCATTCGGCCTGAAAATGCTTTTAAGCGCATAAAAACTTACACTCTTGATTTCTGGCTAAATAAAAGCTGTTGCAATGATATTTCCATGCTGAACTGAGTTGTTCTGGGTCAAATATGAAGGCAAACCCACTTTCCTTTCAGTATTTTGCTGCAATTGGAAGATATCAGCTCATTTGGCCTGAAAATACTTTTAAGCGCATAAAAACTTACACTCTTGATTTCTGGCTAAATAAAAGCTGTTGCAATGATATTTCCATGCTGAACTGAGTTGTTCTGGGTCAAATATGAAGGCAAACCCACTTTCCTTTCAGTATTTTGCTGCAATTGGCAGAAACAAGCATATTTGCTCATTCGGCCTGAAAATGCTTTTAAGCGCATAAAAACTTACACTCTTGATTTCTGACTAAATAAAACCTGTTGCAATGATATTTCCATGCTGAAATGAGTTGTTCTGGGTCAAATATGAAGGCAAACCCACTTTCCTTTCAGTATTTTGCTGCAATTGGCAGAAACAAGCATATTTGCTCATTCGGCCTGAAAATGATTTTAAGCGCATAAAAACTTACACTCTTGATTTCTGGCTAAATAAAAGCTGTTGCAATGATATTTCCATGCTGAACTGAGTTGTTCTGGGTCAAATATGAAGGCAAACCCACTGTCCTTTCAGTATTTTGCTGCAATTGGAAGATATCAGCTCATTTGGCCTGAAAATGTTTTTAAGCGCATAAAAACTTACACTCTTGATTTCTGACTAAATAAAAGCTGTTGCAATGATATTTCCATGCTGAACTGAGTTGTTCTGGGTCAAATATGAAGGCAAACCCACTTTCCTTTCAGTATTTTGCTGCAATTGGCAGAAACAAGCATATTTGCTCATTCGGCCTGAAAATGCTTTTAAGCGCATAAAAACTTACACTCTTGATTTCTGGCTAAATAAAAGCTGTTGCAATGATATTTCCATGCTGAACTGAGTTGTTCTGGGTCAAATATGAAGGCAAACCCACTTTCCTTTCAGTATTTTGCTGCAATTGGCAGAAACAAGCATATTTGCTCATTCGGCCTGAAAATGCTTTTAAGCGCATAAAAACTTACACTCTTGATTTCTGGCTAAATAAAAGCTGTTGCAATGATATTTCCATGCTGAACTGAGTTGTTCTGGGTCAAATATGAAGGCAAACCCACTTTCCTTTCAGTATTTTGCTGCAATTGGCAGAAACAAGCATATTTGCTCATTCGGCCTGAAAATGCTTTTAAGCGCATAAAAACTTACACTCTTGATTTCTGGCTAAATAAAAGCTGTTGCAATGATATTTCCATGCTGAACTGAGTTGTTCTGGGTCAAATATGAAGGCAAACCCACTTTCCTTTCAGTATTTTGCTGCAATTGGCAGAAACAAGCATATTTGCTCATTCGGCCTGAAAATGCTTTTAAGCGCATAAAAACTTACACTCTTGATTTCTGGCTAAATAAAAGCTCTTGCAATGATATTTCCATGCTGAACTGAGTTGTTCTGGGTCAAATATGAAGGCAAACCCACTTTCCTTTCAGTATTTTGCTGCAATTGGCAGAAACAAGCATATTTGCTCATTCGGCCTGAAAATGCTTTTAAGCGCATAAAAACTTACACTCTTGATTTCTGGCTAAATAAAAGCTGTTGCAATGATATTTCCATGCTGAACTGAGTTGTTCTGGGGCAAATATGAAGGCAAACCCACTTTCCTTTCAGTATTTTGCTGCAATTGGCAGAAACAAGCATATTTGCCCATTCGGCCTGTAAATGCTTTTAAGCGCATAAAAACTTACACTCTTGATTTCTGGCTAAATAAAAGCTGTTGCAATGATATTTCCATGCTGAACTGAGTTGTTCTGGGGCAAATATGAAGGCAAACCCACTTTCCTTTCAGTATTTTGCTGCAATTGGCAGAAACAAGCATATTTGCTCATTCGGCCTGAAAATGCTTTTAAGCGCATAAAAACTTACACTCTTGATTTCTGGCTAAATAAAAGCTGTTGCAATGATATTTCCATGCTGAACTGAGTTGTTCTGGGTCAAATATGAAGGCAAACCCACTTTCCTTTCAGTATTTTGCTGCAATTGGCAGAAACAAGCATATTTGCTCATTCGGCCTGAAAATGCTTTTAAGCGCATAAAAACTTACACTCTTGATTTCTGGCTAAATAAAAGCTGTTGCAATGATATTTCCATGCTGAAATGAGTTGTTCTGGGTCAAATATGAAGGCAAACCCACTTTCCTTTCAGTATTTTGCTGCAATTGGCAGAAACAAGCATATTTGCTCATTCGGCCTGAAAATGCTTTTAAGTGCATAAAAACTTACACTCTTGATTTCTGGCTAAATAAAAGCTGTTGCAATGATATTTCCATGCTGAACTGAGTTGTTCTGGGTCAAATATGAAGGCAAACCCACTGTCCTTTCAGTATTTTGCTGCAATTGGAAGATATCAGCTCATTTGGCCTGAAAATGTTTTTAAGCGCATAAAAACTTACACTCTTGATTTCTGACTAAATAAAAGCTGTTGCAATGATATTTCCATGCTGAACTGAGTTGTTCTGGGTCAAATATGAAGGCAAACCCACTTTCCTTTCAGTATTTTGCTGCAATTGGCAGAAACAAGCATATTTGCTCATTCGGCCTGAAAATGCTTTTAAGCGCATAAAAACTTACACTCTTGATTTCTGGCTAAATAAAAGCTGTTGCAATGATATTTCCATGCTGAACTGAGTTGTTCTGGGTCAAATATGAAGGAAAACCCACTTTCCTTTCAGTATTTTGCTGCAATTGGAAGATATCAGCTCATTTGGCCTGAAAATGCTTTTAAGCGCATAAAAACTTACACTCTTGATTTCTGGCTAAATAAAAGCTGTTGCAATGATATTTCCATGCTGAAATGAGTTGTTCTGGGTCAAATATGAAGGCAAACCCACTTTCCTTTCAGTATTTTGCTGCAATTGGCAGAAACAAGCATATTTGCTCATTTGGCCTGAAAATGCTTTTAAGCGCATAAAAACTTACACTCTTGATTTCTGGCTAAATAAAAGCTGTTGCAATGATATTTCCACGCTGAACTGAGTTGTTCTGGGTCAAATATGAAGGCAAACCCACTGTCCTTTCAGTATTTTGCTGCAATTGGAAGATATCAGCTCATTTGGCCTGAAAATGCTTTTAAGCGCATAAAAACTTACACTCTTGATTTCTGACTAAATAAAAGCTGTTGCAATGATATTTCCATGCTGAACTGAGTTGTTCTGGGTCAAATATGAAGGCAAACCCACTTTCCTTTCAGTATTTTGCTGCAATTGGCAGAAACAAGCATATTTGCTCATTCGGCCTGAAAATGCTTTTAAGCGCATAAAAACTTACACTCTTGATTTCTGGCTAAATAAAAGCTGTTGCAATGATATTTCCATGCTGAACTGAGTTGTTCTGGGTCAAATATGAAGGCAAACCCACTTTCCTTTCAGTATTTTGCTGCAATTGGCAGAAAGAAGCATATTTGCTCATTCGGCATGAAAATGCTTTTAAGCGCATAATAACTTACACTCTTGATTTCTGGCTAAATAAAAGCTGTTGCAATGATATTTCCATGCTGAACTGAGTTGTTCTGGGTCAAATATGAAGGCAAACCCACTTTCCTTTCAGTATTTTGCTGCAATTGGCAGAAACAAGCATATTTGCTCATTCGGCCTGAAAATGCTTTTAAGCCCATAAAAACTTACACTCTTGATTTCTGGCTAAATAAAAGCTGTTGCAATGACATTTCCATGCTGAACTGAGTTGTTCTGGGTCAAATATGAAGGCAAACCCACTTTCCTTTCAGTATTTTGCTGCAATTGGCAGAAACAAGCATATTTGCTCATTTGGCCTGAAAATGCTTTTAAGCGCCTAAAAACTTACACTCTTGATTTCTGGCTAAATAAAAGCTGTTGCAATGATATTTCCATGCTGAACTGAGTTGTTCTGGGTCAAATATGAAGGCAAACCCACTTTCCTTTCAGTATTTTGCTGCAATTGGCAGAAACAAGCATATTTGCTCATTCGGCCTGAAAATGCTTTTAAGCGCATAAAAACTTACACTCTTGATTTCTGGCTAAATAAAAGCTGTTGCAATGATATTTCCATGCTGAACTGAGTTGTTCTGGGTCAAATATGAAGGCAAACCCACTTTCCTTTCAGTATTTTGCTGCAATTGGCAGAAACAAGCATATTTGCTCATTCGGCCTGAAAATGCTTTTAAGCGCATAAAAACTTACACTCTTGATTTCTGGCTAAATAAAAGCTGTTGCAATGATATTTCCATGCTGAACTGAGTTGTTCTGGGTCAAATATGAAGGCAAACCCACTTTCCTTTCAGTATTTTGCTGCAATTGGCAGAAACAAGCATATTTGCTCATTCGGCCTGAAAATGCTTTTAAGCGCATAAAAACTTACACTCTTGATTTCTGGCTAAATAAAAGCTGTTGCAATGATATTTCCATGCTGAACTGAGTTGTTCTGGGGCAAATATGAAGGCAAACCCACTTTCCTTTCAGTATTTTGCTGCAATTGGCAGAAACAAGCATATTTGCTCATTTGGCCTGAAAATGCTTTTAAGCGCATAAAAACTTACACTCTTGATTTCTGGCTAAATAAAAGCTGTTGCAATGATATTTCCATGCTGAACTGAGTTGTTCTGGGTCAAATATGAAGGCAAACCCACTTTCCTTTCAGTATTTTGCTGCAATTGGCAGAAACAAGCATATTTGCTCATTCGGCCTGAAAATGCTTTTAAGCGCATAAAAACTTACACTCTTGATTTCTGGCTAAAAAAAAGCTGTTGCAATGATATTTCCATGCTGAACTGAGTTGTTCTGGGTCAAATATGAAGGCAAACCCACTTTCCTTTCAGTATTTTGCTGCAATTGGCAGAAACAAGCATATTTGCTCATTCGGCCTGAAAATGCTTTTAAGCGCATAAAAACTTACACTCTTGATTTCTGGCTAAATAAAAGCTGTTGCAATGATATTTCCATGCTGAACTGAGTTGTTCTGGGTCAAATATGAAGGCAAACCCACTTTCCTTTCAGTATTTTGCTGCAATTGGCAGAAACAAGCATATTTGCTCATTCGGCCTGAAAATGCTTTTAAGCGCATAAAAACTTACACTCTTGATTTCTGGCTAAATAAAAGCTGTTGCAATGATATTTCCATGCTGAACTGAGTTGTTCTGGGGCAAATATGAAGGCAAACCCACTTTCCTTTCAGTATTTTGCTGCAATTGGCAGAAACAAGCATATTTGCTCATTCGGCCTGAAAATGCTTTTAAGCGCATAAAAACTTACACTCTTGATTTCTGGCTAAATAAAAGCTGTTGCAATGATATTTCCATGCTGAACTGAGTTGTTCTGGGTCAAATATGAAGGCAAACCCACTTTCCTTTCAGTATTTTGCTGCAATTGGCAGAAACAAGCATATTTGCTCATTCGGCCTGAAAATGCTTTTAAGCGCATAAAAACTTACACTCTTGATTTCTGGCTAAATAAAAGCTGTTGCAATGATATTTCCATGCTGAACTGAGTTGTTCTGGGTCAAATATGAAGGCAAACCCACTTTCCTTTCAGTATTTTGCTGCAATTGGCAGAAACAAGCATATTTGCTCATTCGGCCTGAAAATGCTTTTAGGCGCATAAAAACTTACACTCTTGATTTCTGGCTAAATAAAAGCTGTTGCAATGATATTTCCATGCTGAACTGAGTTGTTCTGGGTCAAATATGAAGGCAAACCCACTTTCCTTTCAGTATTTTGCTGCAATTGGCAGAAACAAGCATATTTGCTCATTCGGCCTGAAAATGCTTTTAAGCGCATAAAAACTTACACTCTTGATTTCTGGCTAAATAAAAGCTGTTGCAATGATATTTCCATGCTGAACTGAGTTGTTCTGGGTCAAATATGAAGGCAAACCCACTTTCCTTTCAGTATTTTGCTGCAATTGGAAGATATCAGCTCATTTGGCCTGAAAATACTTTTAAGCGCATAAAAACTTACACTCTTGATTTCTGGCTAAATAAAAGCTGTTGCAATGATATTTCCATGCTGAACTGAGTTGTTCTGGGTCAAATATGAAGGAAAACCCACTTTCCTTTCAGTATTTTGCTGCAATTGGAAGATATCAGCTCATTTGGCCTGAAAATACTTTTAAGCGCATAAAAACTTACACTCTTGATTTCTGGCTAAATAAAAGCTGTTGCAATGATATTTCCATGCTGAACTGAGTTGTTCTGGGTCAAATATGAAGGCAAACCCACTTTCCTTTCAGTATTTTGCTGCAATTGGCAGAAACAAGCATATTTGCTCATTCGGCCTGAAAATGATTTTAAGCGCATAAAAACTTACACTCTTGATTTCTGGCTAAATAAAAGCTGTTGCAATGATATTTCCATGCTGAACTGAGTTGTTCTGGGTCAAATATGAAGGCAAACCCACTGTCCTTTCAGTATTTTGCTGCAATTGGAAGATATCAGCTCATTTGGCCTGAAAATGTTTTTAAGCGCATAAAAACTTACACTCTTGATTTCTGACTAAATAAAAGCTGTTGCAATGATATTTCCATGCTGAACTGAGTTGTTCTGGGTCAAATATGAAGGCAAACCCACTTTCCTTTCAGTATTTTGCTGCAATTGGCAGAAACAAGCATATTTGCTCATTCGGCCTGAAAATGCTTTTAAGCGCATAAAAACTTACACTCTTGATTTCTGGCTAAATAAAAGCTGTTGCAATGATATTTCCATGCTGAACTGAGTTGTTCTGGGTCAAATATGAAGGAAAACCCACTTTCCTTTCAGTATTTTGCTGCAATTGGAAGATATCAGCTCATTTGGCCTGAAAATGCTTTTAAGCGCATAAAAACTTACACTCTTGATTTCTGGCTAAATAAAAGCTGTTGCAATGATATTTCCATGCTGAACTGAGTTGTTCTGGGTCAAATATGAAGGCAAACCCACTTTCCTTTCAGTATTTTGCTGCAATTGGCAGAAACAAGCATATTTGCTCATTCGGCCTGAAAATGCTTTTAAGCGCATAAAAACTTACACTCTTGATTTCTGGCTAAATAAAAGCTGTTGCAATGATATTTCCATGCTGAAATGAGTTGTTCTGGGTCAAATATGAAGGCAAACCCACTTTCCTTTCAGTATTTTGCTGCAATTGGAAGATATCAGCTCATTTGGCCTGAAAATGCTTTTGAGCGCATAAAAACTTACACTCTTGATTTCTGGCTAAATAAAAGCTGTTGCAATGATATTTCCATGCTGAACTGAGTTGTTCTGGGTCAAATATGAAGGCAAACCCACTTTCCTTTCAGTATTTTGCTGCAATTGGCAGAAACAAGCATATTTGCTCATTCGGCCTGAAAATGCTTTTAAGCGCATAAAAACTTACACTCTTGATTTCTGGCTAAATAAAAGCTGTTGCAATGATATTTCCATGCTGAACTGAGTTGTTCTGGGTCAAATATGAAGGCAAACCCACTTTCCTTTCAGTATTTTGCTGCAATTGGCAGAAACAAGCATATTTGCTCATTCGGCCTGAAAATGCTTTTAAGCGCATAAAAACTTACACTCTTGATTTCTGGCTAAATAAAAGCTCTTGCAATGATATTTCCATGCTGAACTGAGTTGTTCTGGGTCAAATATGAAGGCAAACCCACTTTCCTTTCAGTATTTTGCTGCAATTGGCAGAAACAAGCATATTTGCTCATTCGGCCTGAAAATGCTTTTAAGCGCATAAAAACTTACACTCTTGATTTCTGGCTAAATAAAAGCTGTTGCAATGATATTTCCATGCTGAACTGAGTTGTTCTGGGTCAAATATGAAGGCAAACCCACTTTCCTTTCAGTATTTTGCTGCAATTGGCAGAAACAAGCATATTTGCTCATTCGGCCTGAAAATGCTTTTAAGCGCATAAAAACTTACACTCTTGATTTCTGGCTAAATAAAAGCTGTTGCAATGATATTTCCATGCTGAACTGAGTTGTTCTGGGTCAAATATGAAGGCAAACCCACTTTCCTTTCAGTATTTTGCTGCAATTGGAAGATATCAGCTCATTTGGCCTGAAAATACTTTTAAGCGCATAAAAACTTACACTCTTGATTTCTGGCTAAATAAAAGCTGTTGCAATGATATTTCCATGCTGAACTGAGTTGTTCTGGGTCAAATATGAAGGCAAACCCACTTTCCTTTCAGTATTTTGCTGCAATTGGCAGAAACAAGCATATTTGCTCATTCGGCCTGAAAATGCTTTTAAGCGCATAAAAACTTACAATCTTGATTTCTGGCTAAATAAAAGCTGTTGCAATGATATTTCCATGCTGAACTGAGTTGTTCTGGGTCAAATATGAAGGCAAACCCACTTTCCTTTCAGTATTTTGCTGCAATTGGCAGAAACAAGCATATTTGCTCATTCGGCCTGAAAATGCTTTTAAGCGCATAAAAACTTACACTCTTGATTTCTGGCTAAATAAAAGCTGTTGCAATGATATTTCCATGCTGAACTGAGTTGTTCTGGGGCAAATATGAAGGCAAACCCACTTTCCTTTCAGTATTTTGCTGCAATTGGCAGAAACAAGCATATTTGCTCATTCGGCCTGAAAATGCTTTTAAGCGCATAAAAACTTACACTCTTGATTTCTGGCTAAATAAAAGCTGTTGCAATGATATTTCCATGCTGAACTGAGTTGTTCTGGGTCAAATATGAAGGCAAACCCACTTTCCTTTCAGTATTTTGCTGCAATTGGCAGAAACAAGCATATTTGCTCATTCGGCCTGAAAATGCTTTTAAGCGCATAAAAACTTACACTCTTGATTTCTGGCTAAATAAAAGCTGTTGCAATGATATTTCCATGCTGAACTGAGTTGTTCTGGGTCAAATATGAAGGCAAACCCACTTTCCTTTCAGTATTTTGCTGCAATTGGCAGAAACAAGCATATTTGCTCATTCGGCCTGAAAATGCTTTTAGGCGCATAAAAACTTACACTCTTGATTTCTGGCTAAATAAAAGCTGTTGCAATGATATTTCCATGCTGAACTGAGTTGTTCTGGGTCAAATATGAAGGCAAACCCACTTTCCTTTCAGTATTTTGCTGCAATTGGCAGAAACAAGCATATTTGCTCATTCGGCCTGAAAATGCTTTTAAGCGCATAAAAACTTACACTCTTGATTTCTGGCTAAATAAAAGCTGTTGCAATGATATTTCCATGCTGAACTGAGTTGTTCTGGGTCAAATATGAAGGCAAACCCACTTTCCTTTCAGTATTTTGCTGCAATTGGAAGATATCAGCTCATTTGGCCTGAAAATACTTTTAAGCGCATAAAAACTTACACTCTTGATTTCTGGCTAAATAAAAGCTGTTGCAATGATATTTCCATGCTGAACTGAGTTGTTCTGGGTCAAATATGAAGGAAAACCCACTTTCCTTTCAGTATTTTGCTGCAATTGGAAGATATCAGCTCATTTGGCCTGAAAATACTTTTAAGCGCATAAAAACTTACACTCTTGATTTCTGGCTAAATAAAAGCTGTTGCAATGATATTTCCATGCTGAACTGAGTTGTTCTGGGTCAAATATGAAGGCAAACCCACTTTCCTTTCAGTATTTTGCTGCAAT
Source organism: Channa argus (assembly GCF_033026475.1). NCBI lineage: Eukaryota > Metazoa > Chordata > Actinopteri > Anabantiformes > Channidae > Channa > Channa argus. Next base: position 796,445 of record NW_027125225.1, read on the forward strand.
TGGCAGAAACAAGCATATTTGCTCATTCGGCCTGAAAATGCTTTTAAGCGCATAAAAACTTACACTCTTGATTTCTGACTAAATAAAAGCTGTTGCAATGATATTTCCATGCTGAAATGAGTTGTTCTGGGTCAAATATGAAGGCAAACCCACTTTCCTTTCAGTATTTTGCTGCAATTGGCAGAAACAAGCATATTTGCTCATTCGGCCTGAAAATGATTTTAAGCGCATAAAAACTTACACTCTTGATTTCTGGCTAAATAAAAGCTGTTGCAATGATATTTCCATGCTGAACTGAGTTGTTCTGGGTCAAATATGAAGGCAAACCCACTGTCCTTTCAGTATTTTGCTGCAATTGGAAGATATCAGCTCATTTGGCCTGAAAATGTTTTTAAGCGCATAAAAACTTACACTCTTGATTTCTGACTAAATAAAAGCTGTTGCAATGATATTTCCATGCTGAACTGAGTTGTTCTGGGTCAAATATGAAGGCAAACCCACTTTCCTTTCAGTATTTTGCTGCAATTGGCAGAAACAAGCATATTTGCTCATTCGGCCTGAAAATGCTTTTAAGCGCATAAAAACTTACACTCTTGATTTCTGGCTAAATAAAAGCTGTTGCAATGATATTTCCATGCTGAACTGAGTTGTTCTGGGTCAAATATGAAGGAAAACCCACTTTCCTTTCAGTATTTTGCTGCAATTGGAAGATATCAGCTCATTTGGCCTGAAAATGCTTTTAAGCGCATAAAAACTTACACTCTTGATTTCTGGCTAAATAAAAGCTGTTGCAATGATATTTCCATGCTGAACTGAGTTGTTCTGGGTCAAATATGAAGGCAAACCCACTTTCCTTTCAGTATTTTGCTGCAATTGGCAGAAACAAGCATATTTGCTCATTCGGCCTGAAAATGCTTTTAAGCGCATAAAAACTTACACTCTTGATTTCTGGCTAAATAAAAGCTGTTGCAATGATATTTCCATGCTGAAATGAGTTGTTCTGGGTCAAATATGAAGGCAAACCCACTTTCCTTTCAGTATTTTGCTGCAATTGGAAGATATCAGCTCATTTGGCCTGAAAATGCTTTTAAGCGCATAAAAACTTACACTCTTGATTTCTGGCTAAATAAAAGCTGTTGCAATGATATTTCCATGCTGAACTGAGTTGTTCTGGGTCAAATATGAAGGCAAACCCACTTTCCTTTCAGTATTTTGCTGCAATTGGCAGAAACAAGCATATTTGCTCATTCGGCCTGAAAATGCTTTTAAGCGCATAAAAACTTACACTCTTGATTTCTGGCTAAATAAAAGCTGTTGCAATGATATTTCCATGCTGAACTGAGTTGTTCTGGGTCAAATATGAAGGCAAACCCACTTTCCTTTCAGTATTTTGCTGCAATTGGCAGAAACAAGCATATTTGCTCATTCGGCCTGAAAATGCTTTTAAGCGCATAAAAACTTACACTCTTGATTTCTGGCTAAATAAAAGCTCTTGCAATGATATTTCCATGCTGAACTGAGTTGTTCTGGGTCAAATATGAAGGCAAACCCACTTTCCTTTCAGTATTTTGCTGCAATTGGCAGAAACAAGCATATTTGCTCATTCGGCCTGAAAATGCTTTTAAGCGCATAAAAACTTACACTCTTGATTTCTGGCTAAATAAAAGCTGTTGCAATGATATTTCCATGCTGAACTGAGTTGTTCTGGGTCAAATATGAAGGCAAACCCACTTTCCTTTCAGTATTTTGCTGCAATTGGCAGAAACAAGCATATTTGCTCATTCGGCCTGAAAATGCTTTTAAGCGCATAAAAACTTACACTCTTGATTTCTGGCTAAATAAAAGCTGTTGCAATGATATTTCCATGCTGAACTGAGTTGTTCTGGGTCAAATATGAAGGCAAACCCACTTTCCTTTCAGTATTTTGCTGCAATTGGAAGATATCAGCTCATTTGGCCTGAAAATACTTTTAAGCGCATAAAAACTTACACTCTTGATTTCTGGCTAAATAAAAGCTGTTGCAATGATATTTCCATGCTGAACTGAGTTGTTCTGGGTCAAATATGAAGGCAAACCCACTTTCCTTTCAGTATTTTGCTGCAATTGGCAGAAACAAGCATATTTGCTCATTCGGCCTGAAAATGCTTTTAAGCGCATAAAAACTTACACTCTTGATTTCTGACTAAATAAAACCTGTTGCAATGATATTTCCATGCTGAAATGAGTTGTTCTGGGTCAAATATGAAGGCAAACCCACTTTCCTTTCAGTATTTTGCTGCAATTGGCAGAAACAAGCATATTTGCTCATTCGGCCTGAAAATGATTTTAAGCGCATAAAAACTTACACTCTTGATTTCTGGCTAAATAAAAGCTGTTGCAATGATATTTCCATGCTGAACTGAGTTGTTCTGGGTCAAATATGAAGGCAAACCCACTGTCCTTTCAGTATTTTGCTGCAATTGGAAGATATCAGCTCATTTGGCCTGAAAATGTTTTTAAGCGCATAAAAACTTACACTCTTGATTTCTGACTAAATAAAAGCTGTTGCAATGATATTTCCATGCTGAACTGAGTTGTTCTGGGTCAAATATGAAGGCAAACCCACTTTCCTTTCAGTATTTTGCTGCAATTGGCAGAAACAAGCATATTTGCTCATTCGGCCTGAAAATGCTTTTAAGCGCATAAAAACTTACACTCTTGATTTCTGGCTAAATAAAAGCTGTTGCAATGATATTTCCATGCTGAACTGAGTTGTTCTGGGTCAAATATGAAGGCAAACCCACTTTCCTTTCAGTATTTTGCTGCAATTGGCAGAAACAAGCATATTTGCTCATTCGGCCTGAAAATGCTTTTAAGCGCATAAAAACTTACACTCTTGATTTCTGGCTAAATAAAAGCTGTTGCAATGATATTTCCATGCTGAACTGAGTTGTTCTGGGTCAAATATGAAGGCAAACCCACTTTCCTTTCAGTATTTTGCTGCAATTGGCAGAAACAAGCATATTTGCTCATTCGGCCTGAAAATGCTTTTAAGCGCATAAAAACTTACACTCTTGATTTCTGGCTAAATAAAAGCTGTTGCAATGATATTTCCATGCTGAACTGAGTTGTTCTGGGTCAAATATGAAGGCAAACCCACTTTCCTTTCAGTATTTTGCTGCAATTGGCAGAAACAAGCATATTTGCTCATTCGGCCTGAAAATGCTTTTAAGCGCATAAAAACTTACACTCTTGATTTCTGGCTAAATAAAAGCTCTTGCAATGATATTTCCATGCTGAACTGAGTTGTTCTGGGTCAAATATGAAGGCAAACCCACTTTCCTTTCAGTATTTTGCTGCAATTGGCAGAAACAAGCATATTTGCTCATTCGGCCTGAAAATGCTTTTAAGCGCATAAAAACTTACACTCTTGATTTCTGGCTAAATAAAAGCTGTTGCAATGATATTTCCATGCTGAACTGAGTTGTTCTGGGGCAAATATGAAGGCAAACCCACTTTCCTTTCAGTATTTTGCTGCAATTGGAAGATATCAGCTCATTTGGCCTGAAAATGCTTTTAAGCGCATAAAAACTTACACTCTTGATTTCTGGCTAAATAAAAGCTGTTGCAATGATATTTCCATGCTGAAATGAGTTGTTCTGGGTCAAATATGAAGGCAAACCCACTTTCCTTTCAGTATTTTGCTGCAATTGGCAGAAACAAGCATATTTGCTCATTTGGCCTGAAAATGCTTTTAAGCGCATAAAAACTTACACTCTTGATTTCTGGCTAAATAAAAGCTGTTGCAATGATATTTCCACGCTGAACTGAGTTGTTCTGGGTCAAATATGAAGGCAAACCCACTGTCCTTTCAGTATTTTGCTGCAATTGGAAGATATCAGCTCATTTGGCCTGAAAATGCTTTTAAGCGCATAAAAACTTACACTCTTGATTTCTGGCTAAATAAAAGCTGTTGCAATGATATTTCCATGCTGAACTGAGTTGTTCTGGGTCAAATATGAAGGCAAACCCACTTTCCTTTCAGTATTTTGCTGCAATTGGCAGAAACAAGCATATTTGCTCATTCGGCCTGAAAATGCTTTTAAGCCCATAAAAACTTACACTCTTGATTTCTGGCTAAATAAAAGCTGTTGCAATGACATTTCCATGCTGAACTGAGTTGTTCTGGGTCAAATATGAAGGCAAACCCACTTTCCTTTCAGTATTTTGCTGCAATTGGCAGAAAAAAGCATATTTGTTCATTCGGCCTGAAAATGCTTTTAAGCGCATAAAAACTTACACTCTTGATTTCTGGCTAAATAAAAGCTGTTGCAATGATATTTCCATGCTGAACTGAGTTGTTCTGGGGCAAATATGAAGGCAAACCCACTTTCCTTTCAGTATTTTGCTGCAATTGGCAGAAACAAGCATATTTGCCCATTCGGCCTGTAAATGCTTTTAAGCGCATAAAAACTTACACTCTTGATTTCTGGCTAAATAAAAGCTGTTGCAATGATATTTCCATGCTGAACTGAGTTGTTCTGGGGCAAATATGAAGGCAATCCCACTTTCCTTTCAGTATTTTGCTGCAATTGGCAGAAACAAGCATATTTGCTCATTCGGCCTGAAAATGCTTTTAAGCGCATAAAAACTTACACTCTTGATTTCTGGCTAAATAAAAGCTGTTGCAATGATATTTCCATGCTGAACTGAGTTGTTCTGGGTCAAATATGAAGGCAAACCCACTTTCCTTTCAGTATTTTGCTGCAATTGGCAGAAACAAGCATATTTGCTCATTCGGCCTGAAAATGCTTTTAAGCGCATAAAAACTTACACTCTTGATTTCTGGCTAAATAAAAGCTGTTGCAATGATATTTCCATGCTGAAATGAGTTGTTCTGGGTCAAATATGAAGGCAAACCCACTTTCCTTTCAGTATTTTGCTGCAATTGGCAGAAACAAGCATATTTGCTCATTCGGCCTGAAAATGCTTTTAAGTGCATAAAAACTTACACTCTTGATTTCTGGCTAAATAAAAGCTGTTGCAATGATATTTCCATGCTGAACTGAGTTGTTCTGGGTCAAATATGAAGGCAAACCCACTGTCCTTTCAGTATTTTGCTGCAATTGGAAGATATCAGCTCATTTGGCCTGAAAATGTTTTTAAGCGCATAAAAACTTACACTCTTGATTTCTGACTAAATAAAAGCTGTTGCAATGATATTTCCATGCTGAACTGAGTTGTTCTGGGTCAAATATGAAGGCAAACCCACTTTCCTTTCAGTATTTTGCTGCAATTGGCAGAAACAAGCATATTTGCTCATTCGGCCTGAAAATGCTTTTAAGCGCATAAAAACTTACACTCTTGATTTCTGGCTAAATAAAAGCTGTTGCAATGATATTTCCATGCTGAACTGAGTTGTTCTGGGTCAAATATGAAGGAAAACCCACTTTCCTTTCAGTATTTTGCTGCAATTGGAAGATATCAGCTCATTTGGCCTGAAAATGCTTTTAAGCGCATAAAAACTTACAGTCTTGATTTCTGGCTAAATAAAAGCTGTTGCAATGATATTTCCATGCTGAAATGAGTTGTTCTGGGTCAAATATGAAGGCAAACCCACTTTCCTTTCAGTATTTTGCTGCAATTGGCAGAAACAAGCATATTTGCTCATTTGGCCTGAAAATGCTTTTAAGCGCATAAAAACTTACACTCTTGATTTCTGGCTAAATAAAAGCTGTTGCAATGATATTTCCACGCTGAACTGAGTTGTTCTGGGTCAAATATGAAGGCAAACCCACTGTCCTTTCAGTATTTTGCTGCAATTGGAAGATATCAGCTCATTTGGCCTGAAAATGCTTTTAAGCGCATAAAAACTTACACTCTTGATTTCTGACTAAATAAAAGCTGTTGCAATGATATTTCCATGCTGAACTGAGTTGTTCTGGGTCAAATATGAAGGCAAACCCACTTTCCTTTCAGTATTTTGCTGCAATTGGCAGAAACAAGCATATTTGCTCATTCGGCCTGAAAATGCTTTTAAGCGCATAAAAACTTACACTCTTGATTTCTGGCTAAATAAAAGCTGTTGCAATGATATTTCCATGCTGAACTGAGTTGTTCTGGGTCAAATATGAAGGCAAACCCACTTTCCTTTCAGTATTTTGCTGCAATTGGCAGAAACAAGCATATTTGCTCATTCGGCATGAAAATGCTTTTAAGCGCATAAAAACTTACACTCTTGATTTCTGGCTAAATAAAAGCTGTTGCAATGATATTTCCATGCTGAACTGAGTTGTTCTGGGTCAAATATGAAGGCAAACCCACTTTCCTTTCAGTATTTTGCTGCAATTGGCAGAAACAAGCATATTTGCCTATTCGGCCTGAAAATGCTTTTAAGCCCATAAAAACTTACACTCTTGATTTCTGGCTAAATAAAAGCTGTTGCAATGACATTTCCATGCTGAACTGAGTTGTTCTGGGTCAAATATGAAGGCAAACCCACTTTCCTTTCAGTATTTTGCTGCAATTGGCAGAAAAAAGCATATTTGTTCATTCGGCCTGAAAATGCTTTTAAGCGCATAAAAACTTACACTCTTGATTTCTGGCTAAATAAAAGCTGTTGCAATGATATTTCCATGCTGAACTGAGTTGTTCTGGGTCAAATATGAAGGCAAACCCACTTTCCTTTCAGTATTTTGCTGCAATTGGAAGATATCAGCTCATTTGGCCTGAAAATGCTTTTAAGCGCATAAAAACTTACACTCTTGATTTCTGACTAAATAAAAGCTGTTGCAATGATATTTCCATGCTGAACTGATTTGTTCTGGGTCAAATATGAAGGCAAACCCACTTTCCTTTCAGTATTTTGCTGCAATTGGCAGAAACAAGCATATTTGCTCATTTGGCCTGAAAATGCTTTTAAGCGCATAAAAACTTACACTCTTGATTTCTGGCTAAATAAAAGCTGTTGCAATGATATTTCCATGCTGAACTGAGTTGTTCTGGGTCAAATATGAAGGCAAACCCACTTTCCTTTCAGTATTTTGCTGCAATTGGCAGAAACAAGCATATTTGCTCATTCGGCCTGAAAATGCTTTTAAGCGCATAAAAACTTACACTCTTGATTTCTGGCTAAATAAAAGCTGTTGCAATGATATTTCCATGCTGAACTGAGTTGTTCTGGGTCAAATATGAAGGCAAACCCACTTTCCTTTCAGTATTTTGCTGCAATTGGCAGAAACAAGCATATTTGCTCATTCGGCCTGAAAATGCTTTTAAGCGCATAAAAACTTACACTCTTGATTTCTGGCTAAATAAAAGCTGTTACAATGATATTTCCATGCTGAACTGAGTTGTTCTGGGGCAAATATGAAGGCAAACCCACTTTCCTTTCAGTATTTTGCTGCAATTGGCAGAAACAAGCATATTTGCTCATTCGGCCTGAAAATGCTTTTAAGCGCATAAAAACTTACACTCTTGATTTCTGGCTAAATAAAAGCTGTTGCAATGATATTTCCATGCTGAACTGAGTTGTTCTGGGGCAAATATGAAGGCAAACCCACTTTCCTTTCAGTATTTTGCTGCAATTGGCAGAAACAAGCATATTTGCTCATTTGGCCTGAAAATGCTTTTAAGCGCATAAAAACTTACACTCTTGATTTCTGGCTAAAATAAAAGCTGTTGCAATGATATTTCCATGCTGAACTGAGTTGTTCTGGGTCAAATATGAAGGCAAACCCACTGTCCTTTCAGTATTTTGCTGCAATTGGCAGAAACAAGCATATTTGCTCATTCGGCCTGAAAATGCTTTTAAGCGCATAAAAACTTACACTCTTGATTTCTGGCTAAATAAAAGCTGTTGCAATGATATTTCCATGCTGAACTGAGTTGTTCTGGGTCAAATATGAAGGCAAACCCACTTTCCTTTCAGTATTTTGCTGCAATTGGCAGAAACAAGCATATTTGCTCATTCGGCCTGAAAATGCTTTTAAGCGCATAAAAACTTACACTCTTGATTTCTGGCTAAATAAAAGCTGTTGCAATGATATTTCCATGCTGAACTGAGTTGTTCTGGGTCAAATATGAAGGCAAACCCACTTTCCTTTCAGTATTTTGCTGCAATTGGCAGAAACAAGCATATTTGCTCATTCGGCCTGAAAATGCTTTTAAGCGCATAAAAACTTACACTCTTGATTTCTGGCTAAATAAAAGCTGTTGCAATGATATTTCCATGCTGAACTGAGTTGTTCTGGGTCAAATATGAAGGCAAACCCACTTTCCTTTCAGTATTTTGCTGCAATTGGCAGAAACAAGCATATTTGCTCATTCGGCCTGAAAATGCTTTTAAGCGCATAAAAACTTACACTCTTGATTTCTGGCTAAATAAAAGCTGTTGCAATGATATTTCCATGCTGAACTGAGTTGTTCTGGGTCAAATATGAAGGCAAACCCACTTTCCTTTCAGTATTTTGCTGCAATTGGCAGAAACAAGCATATTTGCTCATTCGGCCTGAAAATGCTTTTAAGCGCATAAAAACTTACACTCTTGATTTCTGGCTAAATAAAAGCTGTTGCAATGATATTTCCATGCTGAACTGAGTTGTTCTGGGTCAAATATGAAGGCAAACCCACTTTCCTTTCAGTATTTTGCTGCAATTGGCAGAAACAAGCATATTTGCTCATTCGGCCTGAAAATGCTTTTAAGCGCATAAAAACTTACACTCTTGATTTCTGGCTAAATAAAAGCTGTTGCAATGATATTTCCATGCTGAACTGAGTTGTTCTGGGTCAAATATGAAGGCAAACCCACTTTCCTTTCAGTATTTTGCTGCAATTGGCAGAAACAAGCATATTTGCTCATTCGGCCTGAAAATGCTTTTAAGCGCATAAAAACTTACACTCTTGATTTCTGGCTAAATAAAAGCTGTTGCAATGATATTTCCATGCTGAACTGAGTTGTTCTGGGTCAAATATGAAGGCAAACCCACTTTCCTTTCAGTATTTTGCTGCAATTGGAAGATATCAGCTCATTTGGCCTGAAAATACTTTTAACCGCATAAAAACTTACACTCTTGATTTCTGGCTAAATAAAAGCTGTTGCAATGATATTTCCATGCTGAACTGAGTTGTTCTGGGTCAAATATGAAGGCAAACCCACTTTCCTTTCAGTATTTTGCTGCAATTGGAAGATATCAGCTCATTTGGCCTGAAAATACTTTTAAGCGCATAAAAACTTACACTCTTGATTTCTGGCTAAATAAAAGCTGTTGCAATGATATTTCCATGCTGAACTGAGTTGTTCTGGGTCAAATATGAAGGCAAACCCACTTTCCTTTCAGTATTTTGCTGCAATTGGCAGAAACAAGCATATTTGCTCATTCGGCCTGAAAATGCTTTTAAGCGCATAAAAACTTACACTCTTGATTTCTGACTAAATAAAAGCTGTTGCAATGATATTTCCATGCTGAAATGAGTTGTTCTGGGTCAAATATGAAGGCAAACCCACTTTCCTTTCAGTATTTTGCTGCAATTGGCAGAAACAAGCATATTTGCTCATTCGGCCTGAAAATGATTTTAAGCGCATAAAAACTTACACTCTTGATTTCTGGCTAAATAAAAGCTGTTGCAATGATATTTCCATGCTGAACTGAGTTGTTCTGGGTCAAATATGAAGGCAAACCCACTGTCCTTTCAGTATTTTGCTGCAATTGGAAGATATCAGCTCATTTGGCCTGAAAATGTTTTTAAGCGCATAAAAACTTACACTCTTGATTTCTGACTAAATAAAAGCTGTTGCAATGATATTTCCATGCTGAACTGAGTTGTTCTGGGTCAAATATGAAGGCAAACCCACTTTCCTTTCAGTATTTTGCTGCAATTGGCAGAAACAAGCATATTTGCTCATTCGGCCTGAAAATGCTTTTAAGCGCATAAAAACTTACACTCTTGATTTCTGGCTAAATAAAAGCTGTTGCAATGATATTTCCATGCTGAACTGAGTTGTTCTGGGTCAAATATGAAGGAAAACCCACTTTCCTTTCAGTATTTTGCTGCAATTGGAAGATATCAGCTCATTTGGCCTGAAAATGCTTTTAAGCGCATAAAAACTTACACTCTTGATATCTGGCTAAATAAAAGCTGTTGCAATGATATTTCCATGCTGAACTGAGTTGTTCTGGGTCAAATATGAAGGCAAACCCACTTTCCTTTCAGTATTTTGCTGCAATTGGCAGAAACAAGCATATTTGCTCATTTGGCCTGAAAATGCTTTTAAGCGCATAAAAACTTACACTCTTGATTTCTGGCTAAATAAAAGCTGTTGCAATGATATTTCCATGCTGAACTGAGTTGTTCTGGGTCAAATATGAAGGCAAACCCACTTTCCTTTCAGTATTTTGCTGCAATTGGCAGAAACAAGCATATTTGCTCATTCGGCCTGAAAATGCTTTTAAGCGCATAAAAACTTACACTCTTGATTTCTGGCTAAATAAAAGCTGTTGCAATGATATTTCCATGCTGAACTGAGTTGTTCTGGGTCAAATATGAAGGCAAACCCACTTTCCTTTCAGTATTTTGCTGCAATTGGCAGAAACAAGCATATTTGCTCATTCGGCCTGAAAATGCTTTTAAGCGCATAAAAACTTACACTCTTGATTTCTGGCTAAATAAAAGCTGTTGCAATGATATTTCCATGCTGAACTGAGTTGTTCTGGGTCAAATATGAAGGCAAACCCACTTTCCTTTCAGTATTTTGCTGCAATTGGCAGAAACAAGCATATTTGCTCATTCGGCCTGAAAATGCTTTTAAGCGCATAAAAACTTACACTCTTGATTTCTGGCTAAATAAAAGCTGTTGCAATGATATTTCCATGCTGAACTGAGTTGTTCTGGGTCAAATATGAAGGCAAACCCACTTTCCTTTCAGTATTTTGCTGCAATTGGCAGAAACAAGCATATTTGCTCATTCGGCCTGAAAATGCTTTTAAGCGCATAAAAACTTACACTCTTGATTTCTGGCTAAATAAAAGCTGTTGCAATGATATTTCCATGCTGAACTGAGTTGTTCTGGGTCAAATATGAAGGCAAACCCACTTTCCTTTCAGTATTTTGCTGCAATTGGCAGAAACAAGCATATTTGCTCATTCGGCCTGAAAATGCTTTTAAGCGCATAAAAACTTACACTCTTGATTTCTGGCTAAATAAAAGCTGTTGCAATGATATTTCCATGCTGAACTGAGTTGTTCTGGGTCAAATATGAAGGCAAACCCACTTTCCTTTCAGTATTTTGCTGCAATTGGCAGAAACAAGCATATTTGCTCATTCGGCCTGAAAATGCTTTTAAGCGCATAAAAACTTACACTCTTGATTTCTGGCTAAATAAAAGCTGTTGCAATGATATTTCCATGCTGAACTGAGTTGTTCTGGGTCAAATATGAAGGCAAACCCACTTTCCTTTCAGTATTTTGCTGCAATTGGCAGAAACAAGCATATTTGCTCATTCGGCCTGAAAATGCTTTTAAGCGCATAAAAACTTACACTCTTGATTTCTGGCTAAATAAAAGCTGTTGCAATGATATTTCCATGCTGAACTGAGTTGTTCTGGGTCAAATATGAAGGCAAACCCACTTTCCTTTCAGTATTTTGCTGCAATTGGCAGAAACAAGCATATTTGCTCATTCGGCCTGAAAATGCTTTTAAGCGCATAAAAACTTACACTCTTGATTTCTGGCTAAATAAAAGCTGTTGCAATGATATTTCCATGCTGAACTGAGTTGTTCTGGGTCAAATATGAAGGCAAACCCACTTTCCTTTCAGTATTTTGCTGCAATTGGAAGATATCAGCTCATTTGGCCTGAAAATACTTTTAAGCGCATAAAAACTTACACTCTTGATTTCTGGCTAAATAAAAGCTGTTGCAATGATATTTCCATGCTGAACTGAGTTGTTCTGGGTCAAATATGAAGGCAAACCCACTTTCCTTTCAGTATTTTGCTGCAATTGGAAGATATCAGCTCATTTGGCCTGAAAATACTTTTAAGCGCATAAAAACTTACACTCTTGATTTCTGGCTAAATAAAAGCTGTTGCAATGATATTTCCATGCTGAACTGAGTTGTTCTGGGTCAAATATGAAGGCAAACCCACTTTCCTTTCAGTATTTTGCTGCAATTGGCAGAAACAAGCATATTTGCTCATTCGGCCTGAAAATGCTTTTAAGCGCATAAAAACTTACACTCTTGATTTCTGACTAAATAAAAGCTGTTGCAATGATATTTCCATGCTGAAATGAGTTGTTCTGGGTCAAATATGAAGGCAAACCCACTTTCCTTTCAGTATTTTGCTGCAATTGGCAGAAACAAGCATATTTGCTCATTCGGCCTGAAAATGATTTTAAGCGCATAAAAACTTACACTCTTGATTTCTGGCTAAATAAAAGCTGTTGCAATGATATTTCCATGCTGAACTGAGTTGTTCTGGGTCAAATATAAAGGCAAACCCACTGTCCTTTCAGTATTTTGCTGCAATTGGAAGATATCAGCTCATTTGGCCTGAAAATGTTTTTAAGCGCATAAAAACTTACACTCTTGATTTCTGACTAAATAAAAGCTGTTGCAATGATATTTCCATGCTGAACTGAGTTGTTCTGGGTCAAATATGAAGGCAAACCCACTTTCCTTTCAGTATTTTGCTGCAATTGGCAGAAACAAGCATATTTGCTCATTCGGCCTGAAAATGCTTTTAAGCGCATAAAAACTTACACTCTTGATTTCTGGCTAAATAAAAGCTGTTGCAATGATATTTCCATGCTGAACTGAGTTGTTCTGGGTCAAATATGAAGGAAAACCCACTTTCCTTTCAGTATTTTGCTGCAATTGGAAGATATCAGCTCATTTGGCCTGAAAATGCTTTTAAGCGCATAAAAACTTACACTCTTGATTTCTGGCTAAATAAAAGCTGTTGCAATGATATTTCCATGCTGAACTGAGTTGTTCTGGGTCAAATATGAAGGCAAACCCACTTTCCTTTCAGTATTTTGCTGCAATTGGCAGAAACAAGCATATTTGCTCATTCGGCCTGAAAATGCTTTTAAGCGCATAAAAACTTACACTCTTGATTTCTGGCTAAATAAAAGCTGTTGCAATGATATTTCCATGCTGAAATGAGTTGTTCTGGGTCAAATATGAAGGCAAACCCACTTTCCTTTCAGTATTTTGCTGCAATTGGAAGATATCAGCTCATTTGGCCTTAAAATGCTTTTAAGCGCATAAAAACTTACACTCTTGATTTCTGGCTAAATAAAAGCTGTTGCAATGATATTTCCATGCTGAACTGAGTTGTTCTGGGTCAAATATGAAGGCAAACCCACTTTCCTTTCAGTATTTTGCTGCAATTGGCAGAAACAAGCATATTTGCTCATTCGGCTGAAAATGCTTTTAAGCGCATAAAAACTTACACTCTTGATTTCTGGCTAAATAAAAGCTGTTGCAATGATATTTCCATGCTGAACTGAGTTGTTCTGGGTCAAATATGAAGGCAAACCCACTTTCCTTTCAGTATTTTGCTGCAATTGGCAGAAACAAGCATATTTGCTCATTCGGCCTGAAAATGCTTTTAAGCGCATAAAAACTTACACTCTTGATTTCTGGCTAAATAAAAGCTCTTGCAATGATATTTCCATGCTGAACTGAGTTGTTCTGGGTCAAATATGAAGGCAAACCCACTTTCCTTTCAGTATTTTGCTGCAATTGGCAGAAACAAGCATATTTGCTCATTCGGCCTGAAAATGCTTTTAAGCGCATAAAAACTTACACTCTTGATTTCTGGCTAAATAAAAGCTGTTGCAATGATATTTCCATGCTGAACTGAGTTGTTCTGGGTCAAATATGAAGGCAAACCCACTTTCCTTTCAGTATTTTGCTGCAATTGGCAGAAACAAGCATATTTGCTCATTCGGCCTGAAAATGCTTTTAAGCGCATAAAAACTTACACTCTTGATTTCTGGCTAAATAAAAGCTGTTGCAATGATATTTCCATGCTGAACTGAGTTGTTCTGGGGCAAATATGAAGGCAAACCCACTTTCCTTTCAGTATTTTGCTGCAATTGGCAGAAACAAGCATATTTGCTCATTCGGCCTGAAAATGCTTTTAAGCGCATAAAAACTTACACTCTTGATTTCTGGCTAAATAAAAGCTGTTGCAATGATATTTCCATGCTGAACTGAGTTGTTCTGGGTCAAATATGAAGGCAAACCCACTTTCCTTTCAGTATTTTGCTGCAATTGGCAGAAACAAGCATATTTGCCCATTCGGCCTGTAAATGCTTTTAAGCGCATAAAAACTTACACTCTTGATTTCTGGCTAAATAAAAGCTGTTGCAATGATATTTCCATGCTGAACTGAGTTGTTCTGGGGCAAATAGGAAGGCAAACCCACTTTCCTTTCAGTATTTTGCTGCAATTGGCAGAAACAAGCATATTTGCTCATTCGGCCTGAAAATGCTTTTAAGCGCATAAAAACTTACACTCTTGATTTCTGGCTAAATAAAAGCTGTTGCAATGATATTTCCATGCTGAACTGAGTTGTTCTGGGTCAAATATGAAGGCAAACCCACTTTCCTTTCAGTATTTTGCTGCAATTGGCAGAAACAAGCATATTTGCTCATTCGGCCTGAAAATGCTTTTAAGCGCATAAAAACTTACACTCTTGATTTCTGACTAAATAAAAGCTGTTGCAATGATATTTCCATGCTGAAATGAGTTGTTCTGGGTCAAATATGAAGGCAAACCCACTTTCCTTTCAGTATTTTGCTGCAATTGGCAGAAACAAGCATATTTGCTCATTCGGCCTGAAAATGATTTTAAGCGCATAAAAACTTACACTCTTGATTTCTGGCTAAATAAAAGCTGTTGCAATGATATTTCCATGCTGAACTGAGTTGTTCTGGGTCAAATATGAAGGCAAACCCACTGTCCTTTCAGTATTTTGCTGCAATTGGAAGATATCAGCTCATTTGGCCTGAAAATGTTTTTAAGCGCATAAAAACTTACACTCTTGATTTCTGACTAAATAAAAGCTGTTGCAATGATATTTCCATGCTGAACTGAGTTGTTCTGGGTCAAATATGAAGGCAAACCCACTTTCCTTTCAGTATTTTGCTGCAATTGGCAGAAACAAGCATATTTGCTCATTCGGCCTGAAAATGCTTTTAAGCGCATAAAAACTTACACTCTTGATTTCTGGCTAAATAAAAGCTGTTGCAATGATATTTCCATGCTGAACTGAGTTGTTCTGGGTCAAATATGAAGGAAAACCCACTTTCCTTTCAGTATTTTGCTGCAATTGGAAGATATCAGCTCATTTGGCCTGAAAATGCTTTTAAGCGCATAAAAACTTACACTCTTGATTTCTGGCTAAATAAAAGCTGTTGCAATGATATTTCCATGCTGAACTGAGTTGTTCTGGGTCAAATATGAAGGCAAACCCACTTTCCTTTCAGTATTTTGCTGCAATTGGCAGAAACAAGCATATTTGCTCATTCGGCCTGAAAATGCTTTTAAGCGCATAAAAACTTACACTCTTGATTTCTGGCTAAATAAAAGCTCTTGCAATGATATTTCCATGCTGAACTGAGTTGTTCTGGGTCAAATATGAAGGCAAACCCACTTTCCTTTCAGTATTTTGCTGCAATTGGCAGAAACAAGCATATTTGCTCATTCGGCCTGAAAATGCTTTTAAGCGCATAAAAACTTACACTCTTGATTTCTGGCTAAATAAAAGCTGTTGCAATGATATTTCCATGCTGAACTGAGTTGTTCTGGGTCAAATATGAAGGCAAACCCACTTTCCTTTCAGTATTTTGCTGCAATTGGCAGAAACAAGCATATTTGCTCATTCGGCCTGAAAATGCTTTTAAGCGCATAAAAACTTACACTCTTGATTTCTGGCTAAATAAAAGCTGTTGCAATGATATTTCCATGCTGAACTGAGTTGTTCTGGGGCAAATATGAAGGCAAACCCACTTTCCTTTCAGTATTTTGCTGCAATTGGCAGAAACAAGCATATTTGCTCATTCGGCCTGAAAATGCTTTTAAGCGCATAAAAACTTACACTCTTGATTTCTGGCTAAATAAAAGCTGTTGCAATGATATTTCCATGCTGAACTGAGTTGTTCTGGGTCAAATATGAAGGCAAACCCTATTTCCTTTCAGTATTTTGCTGCAATTGGCAGAAACAAGCATATTTGCCCATTCGGCCTGTAAATGCTTTTAAGCGCATAAAAACTTACACTCTTGATTTCTGGCTAAATAAAAGCTGTTGCAATGATATTTCCATGCTGAACTGAGTTGTTCTGGGGCAAATAGGAAGGCAAACCCACTTTCCTTTCAGTATTTTGCTGCAATTGGCAGAAACAAGCATATTTGCTCATTCGGCCTGAAAATGCTTTTAAGCGCATAAAAACTTACACTCTTGATTTCTGGCTAAATAAAAGCTGTTGCAATGATATTTCCATGCTGAACTGAGTTGTTCTGGGTCAAATATGAAGGCAAACCCACTTTCCTTTCAGTATTTTGCTGCAATTGGCAGAAACAAGCATATTTGCTCATTCGGCCTGAAAATGCTTTTAAGCGCATAAAAACTTACACTCTTGATTTCTGACTAAATAAAAGCTGTTGCAATGATATTTCCATGCTGAAATGAGTTGTTCTGGGTCAAATATGAAGGCAAACCCACTTTCCTTTCAGTATTTTGCTGCAATTGGCAGAAACAAGCATATTTGCTCATTCGGCCTGAAAATGATTTTAAGCGCATAAAAACTTACACTCTTGATTTCTGGCTAAATAAAAGCTGTTGCAATGATATTTCCATGCTGAACTGAGTTGTTCTGGGTCAAATATGAAGGCAAACCCACTGTCCTTTCAGTATTTTGCTGCAATTGGAAGATATCAGCTCATTTGGCCTGAAAATGTTTTTAAGCGCATAAAAACTTACACTCTTGATTTCTGACTAAATAAAAGCTGTTGCAATGATATTTCCATGCTGAACTGAGTTGTTCTGGGTCAAATATGAAGGCAAACCCACTTTCCTTTCAGTATTTTGCTGCAATTGGCAGAAACAAGCATATTTGCTCATTCGGCCTGAAAATGCTTTTAAGCGCATAAAAACTTACACTCTTGATTTCTGGCTAAATAAAAGCTGTTGCAATGATATTTCCATGCTGAACTGAGTTGTTCTGGGTCAAATATGAAGGAAAACCCACTTTCCTTTCAGTATTTTGCTGCAATTGGAAGATATCAGCTCATTTGGCCTGAAAATGCTTTTAAGCGCATAAAAACTTACACTCTTGATTTCTGGCTAAATAAAAGCTGTTGCAATGATATTTCCATGCTGAACTGAGTTGTTCTGGGTCAAATATGAAGGCAAACCCACTTTCCTTTCAGTATTTTGCTGCAATTGGCAGAAACAAGCATATTTGCTCATTCGGCCTGAAAATGCTTTTAAGCGCATAAAAACTTACACTCTTGATTTCTGGCTAAATAAAAGCTCTTGCAATGATATTTCCATGCTGAACTGAGTTGTTCTGGGTCAAATATGAAGGCAAACCCACTTTCCTTTCAGTATTTTGCTGCAATTGGCAGAAACAAGCATATTTGCTCATTCGGCCTGAAAATGCTTTTAAGCGCATAAAAACTTACACTCTTGATTTCTGGCTAAATAAAAGCTGTTGCAATGATATTTCCATGCTGAACTGAGTTGTTCTGGGTCAAATATGAAGGCAAACCCACTTTCCTTTAAGTATTTTGCTGCAATTGGCAGAAACAAGCATATTTGGTCATTCGGCCTGAAAATGCTTTTAAGCGCATAAAAACTTACACTCTTGATTTCTGGCTAAATAAAAGCTGTTGCAATGATATTTCCATGCTGAACTGAGTTGTTCTGGGGCAAATATGAAGGCAAACCCACTTTCCTTTCAGTATTTTGCTGCAATTGGCAGAAACAAGCATATTTGCTCATTCGGCCTGAAAATGCTTTTAAGCGCATAAAAACTTACACTCTTGATTTCTGGCTAAATAAAAGCTGTTGCAATGATATTTCCATGCTGAACTGAGTTGTTCTGGGTCAAATATGAAGGCAAACCCACTTTCCTTTCAGTATTTTGCTGCAATTGGCAGAAACAAGCATATTTGCTCATTCGGCCTGAAAATGCTTTTAAGCGCATAAAAACTTACACTCTTGATTTCTGGCTAAATAAAAGCTGTTGCAATGATATTTCCATGCTGAACTGAGTTGTTCTGGGTCAAATATGAAGGCAAACCCACTTTCCTTTCAGTATTTTGCTGCAATTGGCAGAAACAAGCATATTTGCTCATTCGGCCTGAAAATGCTTTTAAGCGCATAAAAACTTACACTCTTGATTTCTGGCTAAATAAAAGCTGTTGCAATGATATTTCCATGCTGAACTGAGTTGTTCTGGGTCAAATATGAAGGCAAACCCACTTTCCTTTCAGTATTTTGCTGCAATTGGCAGAAACAAGCATATTTGCTCATTCGGCCTGAAAATGCTTTTAAGCGCATAAAAACTTACACTCTTGATTTCTGGCTAAATAAAAGCTGTTGCAATGATATTTCCACGCTGAACTGAGTTGTTCTAGGTCAAATATGAAGGCAAACCCACTGTCCTTTCAGTATTTTGCTGCAATTGGAAGATATCAGCTCATTTGGCCTGAAAATGCTTTTAAGCGCATAAAAACTTACACTCTTGATTTCTGACTAAATAAAAGCTGTTGCAATGATATTTCCATGCTGAACTGAGTTGTTCTGGGTCAAATATGAAGGCAAACCCACTTTCCTTTCAGTATTTTGCTGCAATTGGCAGAAACAAGCATATTTGCTCATTCGGCCTGAAAATGCTTTTAAGCGCATAAAAACTTACACTCTTGATTTCTGGCTAAATAAAAGCTGTTGCAATGATATTTCCATGCTGAACTGAGTTGTTCTGGGTCAAATATGAAGGCAAACCCACTTTCCTTTCAGTATTTTGCTGCAATTGGCAGAAACAAGCATATTTGCTCATTCGGCCTGAAAATGCTTTTAAGCGCATAAAAACTTACACTCTTGATTTCTGGCTAAATAAAAGCTGTTGCAATGATATTTCCATGCTGAACTGAGTTGTTCTGGGTCAAATATGAAGGCAAACCCACTTTCCTTTCAGTATTTTGCTGCAATTGGCAGAAACAAGCATATTTGCTCATTCGGCCTGAAAATGCTTTTAAGCGCATAAAAACTTACACTCTTGATTTCTGGCTAAATAAAAGCTCTTGCAATGATATTTCCATGCTGAACTGAGTTGTTCTGGGTCAAATATGAAGGCAAACCCACTTTCCTTTCAGTATTTTGCTGCAATTGGCAGAAACAAGCATATTTGCTCATTCGGCCTGAAAATGCTTTTAAGCGCATAAAAACTTACACTCTTGATTTCTGGCTAAATAAAAGCTGTTGCAATGATATTTCCATGCTGAACTGAGTTGTTCTGGGGCAAATATGAAGGCAAACCCACTTTCCTTTCAGTATTTTGCTGCAATTGGCAGAAACAAGCATATTTGCTCATTCGGCCTGAAAATGCTTTTAAGCGCATAAAAACTTACACTCTTGATTTCTGGCTAAATAAAAGCTGTTGCAATGATATTTCCATGCTGAACTGAGTTGTTCTGGGTCAATTATGAAGGCAAACCCACTGTCCTTTCAGTATTTTGCTGCAATTGGAAGATATCAGCTCATTTGGCCTGAAAATGTTTTTAAGCGCATAAAAACTTACACTCTTGATTTCTGACTAAATAAAAGCTGTTGCAATGATATTTCCATGCTGAACTGAGTTGTTCTGGGTCAAATATGAAGGCAAACCCACTTTCCTTTCAGTATTTTGCTGCAATTGGCAGAAACAAGCATATTTGCTCATTCGGCCTGAAAATGCTTTTAAGCGCATAAAAACTTACACTCTCGATTTCTGGCTAAATAAAAGCTGTTGCAATGATATTTCCATGCTGAACTGAGTTGTTCTGGGTCAAATATGAAGGAAAACCCACTTTCCTTTCAGTATTTTGCTGCAATTGGAAGATATCAGCTCATTTGGCCTGAAAATGCTTTTAAGCGCATAAAAACTTACACTCTTGATTTCTGGCTAAATAAAAGCTGTTGCAATGATATTTCCATGCTGAACTGAGTTGTTCTGGGTCAAATATGAAGGCAAACCCACTGTCCTTTCAGTATTTTGCTGCAATTGGAAGATATCAGCTCATTTGGCCTGAAAATGTTTTTAAGCGCATAAAAACTTACACTCTTGATTTCTGACTAAATAAAAGCTGTTGCAATGATATTTCCATGCTGAACTGAGTTGTTCTGGGTCGAATATGAAGGCAAACCCACTTTCCTTTCAGTATTTTGCTGCAATTGGCAGAAACAAGCATATTTGCTCATTCGGCCTGAAAATGCTTTTAAGCGCATAAAAACTTACACTCTTGATTTCTGGCTAAATAAAAGCTGTTGCAATGATATTTCCATGCTGAACTGAGTTGTTCTGGGTCAAATATGAAGGCAAACCCACTTTCCTTTCAGTATTTTGCTGCAATTGGAAGATATCAGCTCATTTGGCCTGAAAATACTTTTAAGCGCATAAAAACTTACACTCTTGATTTCTGGCTAAATAAAAGCTGTTGCAATGATATTTCCATGCTGAACTGAGTTGTTCTGGGTCAAATATGAAGGCAAACCCACTTTCCTTTCAGTATTTTGCTGCAATTGGCAGAAACAAGCATATTTGCTCATTCGGCCTGAAAATGCTTTTAAGCGCATAAAAACTTACACTCTTGATTTCTGACTAAATAAAAGCTGTTGCAATGATATTTCCATGCTGAAATGAGTTGTTCTGAGTCAAATATGAAGGCAAACCCACTTTCCTTTCAGTATTTTGCTGCAATTGGCAGAAACAAGCATATTTGCTCATTCGGCCTGAAAATGATTTTAAGCGCATAAAAACTTACACTCTTGATTTCTGGCTAAATAAAAGCTGTTGCAATGATATTTCCATGCTGAACTGAGTTGTTCTGGGTCAAATATGAAGGCAAACCCACTGTCCTTTCAGTATTTTGCTGCAATTGGAAGATATCAGCTCATTTGGCCTGAAAATGTTTTTAAGCGCATAAAAACTTACACTCTTGATTTCTGACTAAATAAAAGCTGTTGCAATGATATTTCCATGCTGAACTGAGTTGTTCTGGGTCAAATATGAAGGCAAACCCACTTTCCTTTCAGTATTTTGCTGCAATTGGCAGAAACAAGCATATTTGCTCATTCGGCCTGAAAATGCTTTTAAGCGCATAAAAACTTACACTCTTGATTTCTGGCTAAATAAAAGCTGTTGCAATGATATTTCCATGCTGAACTGAGTTGTTCTGGGTCAAATATGAAGGAAAACCCACTTTCCTTTCAGTATTTTGCTGCAATTGGAAGATATCAGCTCATTTGGCCTGAAAATGCTTTTAAGCGCATAAAAACTTACACTATTGATTTCTGGCTAAATAAAAGCTGTTGCAATGATATTTCCATGCTGAACTGAGTTGTTCTGGGTCAAATATGAAGGCAAACCCACTTTCCTTTCAGTATTTTGCTGCAATTGGCAGAAACAAGCATATTTGCTCATTCGGCCTGAAAATGCTTTTAAGCGCATAAAAACTTACACTCTTGATTTCTGGCTAAATAAAAGCTGTTGCAATGATATTTCCATGCTGAAATGAGTTGTTCTGGGTCAAATATGAAGGCAAACCCACTTTCCTTTCAGTATTTTGCTGCAATTGGAAGATATCAGCTCATTTGGCCTGAAAATGCTTTTAAGCGCATAAAAACTTACACTCTTGATTTCTGGCTAAATAAAAGCTGTTGCAATGATATTTCCATGCTGAACTGAGTTGTTCTGGCTCAAATATGAAGGCAAACCCACTTTCCTTTCAGTATTTTGCTGCAATTGGCAGAAACAAGCATATTTGCTCATTCGGCCTGAAAATGCTTTTAAGCGCATAAAAACTTACACTCTTGATTTCTGGCTAAATAAAAGCTCTTGCAATGATATTTCCATGCTGAACTGAGTTGTTCTGGGTCAAATATGAAGGCAAACCCACTTTCCTTTCAGTATTTTGCTGCAATTGGCAGAAACAAGCATATTTGCTCATTCGGCCTGAAAATGCTTTTAAGCGCATAAAAACTTACACTCTTGATTTCTGGCTAAATAAAAGCTGTTGCAATGATATTTCCATGCTGAACTGAGTTGTTCTGGGTCAAATATGAAGGCAAACCCACTTTCCTTTCAGTATTTTGCTGCAATTGGCAGAAACAAGCATATTTGCCCATTCGGCCTGTAAATGCTTTTAAGCGCATAAAAACTTACACTCTTGATTTCTGGCTAAATAAAAGCTGTTGCAATGATATTTCCATGCTGAACTGAGTTGTTCTGGGGCAAATAGGAAGGCAAACCCACTTTCCTTTCAGTATTTTGCTGCAATTGGCAGAAACAAGCATATTTGCTCATTCGGCCTGAAAATGCTTTTAAGCGCATAAAAACTTACACTCTTGATTTCTGGCTAAATAAAAGCTGTTGCAATGATATTTCCATGCTGAACTGAGTTGTTCTGGGGCAAATATGAAGGCAAACCCACTTTCCTTTCAGTATTTTGCTGCAATTGGCAGAAACAAGCATATTTGCTTATTCGGCCTGAAAATGCTTTTAAGCGCATAAAAACTTACACTCTTGATTTCTGGCTAAATAAAAGCTGTTGCAATGATATTTCCATGCTGAACTGAGTTGTTCTGGGTCAAATATGAAGGCAAACCCAATTTCCTTTCAGTATTTTGCTGCAATTGGCAGAAACAAGCATATTTGCTCATTCGGCCTGAAAATGCTTTTAAGCGCATAAAAACTTACACTCTTGATTTCTGGCTAAATAAAAGCTGTTGCAATGATATTTCCATGCTGAACTGAGTTGTTCTGGGTCAAATATGAAGGCAAACCCACTTTCCTTTCAGTATTTTGCTGCAATTGGCAGAAACAAGCATATTTGCTAATTCGGCCTGAAAATGCTTTTAAGCGCATAAAAACTTACACTCTTGATTTCTGGCTAAATAAAAGCTGTTGCAATGATATTTCCATGCTGAACTGAGTTGTTCTGGGTCAAATATGAAGGCAAACCCACTTTCCTTTCAGTATTTTGCTGCAATTGGAAGATATCAGCTCATTTGGCCTGAAAATGCTTTTAAGCGCATAAAAACTTACACTCTTGATTTCTGGCTAAATAAAAGCTGTTGCAATGATATTTCCATGCTGAACTGAGTTGTTCTGGGTCAAATATGAAGGAAAACCCACTTTCCTTTCAGTATTTTGCTGCAATTGGAAGATATCAGCTCATTTGGCCTGAAAATGCTTTTAAGCGCATAAAAACTTACACTCTTGATTTCTGGCTAAATAAAAGCTGTTGCAATGATATTTCCATGCTGAACTGAGTTGTTCTGGGTCAAATATGAAGGCAAACCCACTTTCCTTTCAGTATTTTGCTGCAATTGGCAGAAACAAGCATATTTGCTCATTCGGCCTGAAAATACTTTTAAGCGCATAAAAACTTACACTCTTGATTTCTGGCTAAATAAAAGCTGTTGCAATGATATTTCCATGCTGAACTGAGTTGTTCTGGGTCAAATATGAAGGCAAACCCACTTTCCTTTCAGTATTTTGCTGCAATTGGCAGAAACAAGCATATTTGCTCATTCGGCCTGAAAATGATTTTAAGCGCATAAAAACTTACACTCTTGATTTCTGGCTAAATAAAAGCTGTTGCAATGATATTTCCATGCTGAACTGAGTTGTTCTGGGTCAAATATGAAGGCAAACCCACTGTCCTTTCAGTATTTTGCTGCAATTGGAAGATATCAGCTCATTTGGCCTGAAAATGTTTTTAAGCGCATAAAAACTTACACTCTTGATTTCTGACTAAATAAAAGCTGTTGCAATGATATTTCCATGCTGAACTGAGTTGTTCTGGGGCAAATATGAAGGCAAACCCACTTTCCTTTCTGTATTTTGCTGCAATTGGCAGAAACAAGCATATTTGCTCATTCGGCCTGAAAATGCTTTTAAGCGCATAAAAACTTACACTCTTGATTTCTGGCTAAATAAAAGCTGTTGCAATGATATTTCCATGCTGAACTGAGTTGTTCTGGGGCAAATATGAAGGCAAACCCACTTTCCTTTCAGTATTTTGCTGCAATTGGCAGAAACAAGCATATTTGCTCATTCGGCCTGAAAATGCTTTTAAGCGCATAAAAACTTACACTCTTGATTTCTGGCTAAATAAAAGCTGTTGCAATGATATTTCCATGCTGAACTGAGTTGTTCTGGGTCAATTATGAAGGCAAACCCACTGTCCTTTCAGTATTTTGCTGCAATTGGAAGATATCAGCTCATTTGGCCTGAAAATGTTTTTAAGCGCATAAAAACTTACACTCTTGATTTCTGACTAAATAAAAGCTGTTGCAATGATATTTCCATGCTGAACTGAGTTGTTCTGGGTCAAATATGAAGGCAAACCCACTTTCCTTTCAGTATTTTGCTGCAATTGGCAGAAACAAGCATATTTGCTCATTCGGCCTGAAAATGCTTTTAAGCGCATAAAAACTTACACTCTCGATTTCTGGCTAAATAAAAGCTGTTGCAATGATATTTCCATGCTGAACTGAGTTGTTCTGGGTCAAATATGAAGGAAAACCCACTTTCCTTTCAGTATTTTGCTGCAATTGGAAGATATCAGCTCATTTGGCCTGAAAATGCTTTTAAGCGCATAAAAACTTACACTCTTGATTTCTGGCTAAATAAAAGCTGTTGCAATGATATTTCCATGCTGAACTGAGTTGTTCTGGGTCAAATATGAAGGCAAACCCACTGTCCTTTCAGTATTTTGCTGCAATTGGAAGATATCAGCTCATTTGGCCTGAAAATGTTTTTAAGCGCATAAAAACTTACACTCTTGATTTCTGACTAAATAAAAGCTGTTGCAATGATATTTCCATGCTGAACTGAGTTGTTCTGGGTCAAATATGAAGGCAAACCCACTTTCCTTTCAGTATTTTGCTGCAATTGGCAGAAACAAGCATATTTGCTCATTCGGCCTGAAAATGCTTTTAAGCGCATAAAAACTTACACTCTTGATTTCTGGCTAAATAAAAGCTGTTGCAATGATATTTCCATGCTGAACTGAGTTGTTCTGGGTCAAATATGAAGGCAAACCCACTTTCCTTTCAGTATTTTGCTGCAATTGGAAGATATCAGCTCATTTGGCCTGAAAATACTTTTAAGCGCATAAAAACTTACACTCTTGATTTCTGGCTAAATAAAAGCTGTTGCAATGATATTTCCATGCTGAACTGAGTTGTTCTGGGTCAAATATGAAGGCAAACCCACTTTCCTTTCAGTATTTTGCTGCAATTGGCAGAAACAAGCATATTTGCTCATTCGGCCTGAAAATGCTTTTAAGCGCATAAAAACTTACACTCTTGATTTCTGACTAAATAAAAGCTGTTGCAATGATATTTCCATGCTGAAATGAGTTGTTCTGAGTCAAATATGAAGGCAAACCCACTTTCCTTTCAGTATTTTGCTGCAATTGGCAGAAACAAGCATATTTGCTCATTCGGCCTGAAAATGATTTTAAGCGCATAAAAACTTACACTCTTGATTTCTGGCTAAATAAAAGCTGTTGCAATGATATTTCCATGCTGAACTGAGTTGTTCTGGGTCAAATATGAAGGCAAACCCACTGTCCTTTCAGTATTTTGCTGCAATTGGAAGATATCAGCTCATTTGGCCTGAAAATGTTTTTAAGCGCATAAAAACTTACACTCTTGATTTCTGACTAAATAAAAGCTGTTGCAATGATATTTCCATGCTGAACTGAGTTGTTCTGGGTCAAATATGAAGGCAAACCCACTTTCCTTTCAGTATTTTGCTGCAATTGGCAGAAACAAGCATATTTGCTCATTCGGCCTGAAAATGCTTTTAAGCGCATAAAAACTTACACTCTTGATTTCTGGCTAAATAAAAGCTGTTGCAATGATATTTCCATGCTGAACTGAGTTGTTCTGGGTCAAATATGAAGGAAAACCCACTTTCCTTTCAGTATTTTGCTGCAATTGGAAGATATCAGCTCATTTGGCCTGAAAATGCTTTTAAGCGCATAAAAACTTACACTCTTGATTTGTGGCTAAATAAAAGCTGTTGCAATGATATTTCCATGCTGAACTGAGTTGTTCTGGGTCAAATATGAAGGCAAACCCACTTTCCTTTCAGTATTTTGCTGCAATTGGCAGAAACAAGCATATTTGCTCATTCGGCCTGAAAATGCTTTTAAGCGCATAAAAACTTACACTCTTGATTTCTGGCTAAATAAAAGCTGTTGCAATGATATTTCCATGCTGAACTGAGTTGTTCTGGGTCAAATATGAAGGCAAACCCACTTTCCTTTCAGTATTTTGCTGCAATTGGCAGAAACAAGCATATTTGCTCATTCGGCCTGAAAATGCTTTTAAGCGCATAAAAACTTACACTCTTGATTTCTGGCTAAATAAAAGCTGTTGCAATGATATTTCCATGCTGAACTGAGTTGTTCTGGGTCAAATATGAAGGCAAACCCACTTTCCTTTCAGTATTTTGCTGCAATTGGCAGAAACAAGCATATTTGCTCATTCGGCCTGAAAATGCTTTTAAGCGCATAAAAACTTACACTCTTGATTTCTGGCTAAATAAAAGCTGTTGCAATGATATTTCCATGCTGAACTGAGTTGTTCTGGGTCAAATATGAAGGCAAACCCACTTTCCTTTCAGTATTTTGCTGCAATTGGAAGATATCAGCTCATTTGGCCTGAAAATGCTTTTAAGCGCATAAAAACTTACACTCTTGATTTCTGGCTAAATAAAAGCTGTTGCAATGATATTTCCATGCTGAACTGAGTTGTTCTGGGTCAAATATGAAGGAAAACCCACTTTCCTTTCAGTATTTTGCTGCAATTGGAAGATATCAGCTCATTTGGCCTGAAAATGCTTTTAAGCGCATAAAAACTTACACTCTTGATTTCTGGCTAAATAAAAGCTGTTGCAATGATATTTCCATGCTGAACTGAGTTGTTCTGGGTCAAATATGAAGGAAAACCCACTTTCCTTTCAGTATTTTGCTGCAATTGGAAGATATCAGCTCATTTGGCCTGAAAATGCTTTTAAGCGCATAAAAACTTACACTCTTGATTTCTGGCTAAATAAAAGCTGTTGCAATGATATTTCCATGCTGAACTGAGTTGTTCTGGGTCAAATATGAAGGCAAACCCACTTTCCTTTCAGTATTTTGCTGCAATTGGCAGAAACAAGCATATTTGCTCATTCGGCCTGAAAATGCTTTTAAGCGCATAAAAACTTACACTCTTGATTTCTGGCTAAATAAAAGCTGTTGCAATGATATTTCCACGCTGAACTGAGTTGTTCTGGGTCAAATATGAAGGCAAACCCACTGTCCTTTCAGTATTTTGCTGCAATTGGAAGATATCAGCTCATTTGGCCTGAAAATGCTTTTAAGCGCATAAAAACTTACACTCTTGATTTCTGACTAAATAAAAGCTGTTGCAATGATATTTCCATGCTGAACTGAGTTGTTCTGGGTCAAATATGAAGGCAAACCCACTTTCCTTTCAGTATTTTGCTGCAATTGGCAGAAACAAGCATATTTGCTCATTCGGCCTGAAAATGCTTTTAAGCGCATAAAAACTTACACTCTCGATTTCTGGCTAAATAAAAGCTGTTGCAATGATATTTCCATGCTGAACTGAGTTGTTCTGGGTCAAATATGAAGGAAAACCCACTTTCCTTTCAGTATTTTGCTGCAATTGGAAGATATCAGCTCATTTGGCCTGAAAATGCTTTTAAGCGCATAAAAACTTACACTCTTGATTTCTGGCTAAATAAAAGCTGTTGCAATGATATTTCCATGCTGAACTGAGTTGTTCTGGGTCAAATATGAAGGCAAACCCACTGTCCTTTCAGTATTTTGCTGCAATTGGAAGATATCAGCTCATTTGGCCTGAAAATGTTTTTAAGCGCATAAAAACTTACACTCTTGATTTCTGACTAAATAAAAGCTGTTGCAATGATATTTCCATGCTGAACTGAGTTGTTCTGGGTCAAATATGAAGGCAAACCCACTTTCCTTTCAGTATTTTGCTGCAATTGGCAGAAACAAGCATATTTGCTCATTCGGCCTGAAAATGCTTTTAAGCGCATAAAAACTTACACTCTTGATTTCTGGCTAAATAAAAGCTGTTGCAATGATATTTCCATGCTGAACTGAGTTGTTCTGGGTCAAATATGAAGGCAAACCCACTTTCCTTTCAGTATTTTGCTGCAATTGGAAGATATCAGCTCATTTGGCCTGAAAATACTTTTAAGCGCATAAAAACTTACACTCTTGATTTCTGGCTAAATAAAAGCTGTTGCAATGATATTTCCATGCTGAACTGAGTTGTTCTGGGTCAAATATGAAGGCAAACCCACTTTCCTTTCAGTATTTTGCTGCAATTGGAAGATATCAGCTCATTTGGCCTGAAAATGTTTTTAAGCGCATAAAAACTTACACTCTTGATTTCTGACTAAATAAAAGCTGTTGCAATGATATTTCCATGCTGAACTGAGTTGTTCTGGGTCAAATATGAAGGCAAACCCACTTTCCTTTCAGTATTTTGCTGCAATTGGCAGAAACAAGCATATTTGCTCATTCGGCCTGAAAATGCTTTTAAGCGCATAAAAACTTACACTCTTGATTTCTGGCTAAATAAAAGCTGTTGCAATGATATTTCCATGCTGAAATGAGTTGTTCTGGGTCAAATATGAAGGCAAACCCACTTTCCTTTCAGTATTTTGCTGCAATTGGAAGATATCAGCTCATTTGGCCTGAAAATGCTTTTAAGCGCATAAAAACTTACACTCTTGATTTCTGGCTAAATAAAAGCTGTTGCAATGATATTTCCATGCTGAACTGAGTTGTTCTGGCTCAAATATGAAGGCAAACCCACTTTCCTTTCAGTATTTTGCTGCAATTGGCAGAAACAAGCATATTTGCTCATTCGGCCTGAAAATGCTTTTAAGCGCATAAAAACTTACACTCTTGATTTCTGGCTAAATAAAAGCTGTTGCAATGATATTTCCATGCTGAACTGAGTTGTTCTGGGTCAAATATGAAGGCAAACCCACTTTCCTTTCAGTATTTTGTTGCAATTGGCAGAAACAAGCATATTTGCTCATTCGGCCTGAAAATGCTTTTAAGCGCATAAAAACTTACACTCTTGATTTCTGGCTAAATAAAAGCTGTTGCAATGATATTTCCATGCTGAACTGAGTTGTTCTGGGTCAAATATGAAGGCAAACCCACTTTCCTTTCAGTATTTTGCTGCAATTGGAAGATATCAGCTCATTTGGCCTGAAAATGCTTTTAAGCGCATAAAAACTTACACTCTTGATTTCTGGCTAAATAAAAGCTGTTGCAATGATATTTCCATGCTGAACTGAGTTGTTCTGGGTCAAATATGAAGGAAAACCCACTTTCCTTTCAGTATTTTGCTGCAATTGGAAGATATCAGCTCATTTGGCCTGAAAATGCTTTTAAGCGCATAAAAACTTACACTCTTGATTTCTGGCTAAATAAAAGCTGTTGCAATGATATTTCCATGCTGAACTGAGTTATTCTGGGTCAAATATGAAGGAAAACCCACTTTCCTTTCAGTATTTTGCTGCAATTGGAAGATATCAGCTCATTTGGCCTGAAAATGCTTTTAAGCGCATAAAAACTTACACTCTTGATTTCTGGCTAAATAAAAGCTGTTGCAATGATATTTCCATGCTGAACTGAGTTGTTCTGGGTCAAATATGAAGGCAAACCCACTTTCCTTTCAGTATTTTGCTGCAATTGGCAGAAACAAGCATATTTGCTCATTCGGCCTGAAAATGATTTTAAGCGCATAAAAACTTACACTCTTGATTTCTGGCTAAATAAAAGCTGTTGCAATGATATTTCCATGCTGAACTGAGTTGTTCTGGGTCAAATATGAAGGCAAACCCACTGTCCTTTCAGTATTTTGCTGCAATTGGAAGATATCAGCTCATTTGGCCTGAAAATGTTTTTAAGCGCATAAAAACTTACACTCTTGATTTCTGACTAAATAAAAGCTGTTGCAATGATATTTCCATGCTGAACTGAGTTGTTCTGGGTCAAATATGAAGGCAAACCCACTTTCCTTTCTGTATTTTGCTGCAATTGGCAGAAACAAGCATATTTGCTCATTCGGCCTGAAAATGCTTTTAAGCGCATAAAAACTTACACTCTTGATTTCTGACTAAATAAAAGCTGTTGCAATGATATTTCCATGCTGAACTGAGTTGTTCTGGGTCAAATATGAAGGCAAACCCACTTTCCTTTCAGTATTTTGCTGCAATTGGCAGAAACAAGCATATTTGCTCATTCGGCCTGAAAATGCTTTTAAGCGCATAAAAACTTACACTCTCGATTTCTGGCTAAATAAAAGCTGTTGCAATGATATTTCCATGCTGAACTGAGTTGTTCTGGGTCAAATATGAAGGAAAACCCACTTTCCTTTCAGTATTTTGCTGCAATTGGAAGATATCAGCTCATTTGGCCTGAAAATGCTTTTAAGCGCATAAAAACTTACACTCTTGATTTCTGGCTAAATAAAAGCTGTTGCAATGATATTTCCATGCTGAACTGAGTTGTTCTGGGTCAAATATGAAGGCAAACCCACTGTCCTTTCAGTATTTTGCTGCAATTGGAAGATATCAGCTCATTTGGCCTGAAAATGTTTTTAAGCGCATAAAAACTTACACTCTTGATTTCTGACTAAATAAAAGCTGTTGCAATGATATTTCCATGCTGAACTGAGTTGTTCTGGGTCAAATATGAAGGCAAACCCACTTTCCTTTCAGTATTTTGCTGCAATTGGCAGAAACAAGCATATTTGCTCATTCGGCCTGAAAATGCTTTTAAGCGCATAAAAACTTACACTCTTGATTTCTGGCTAAATAAAAGCTGTTGCAATGATATTTCCATGCTGAACTGAGTTGTTCTGGGTCAAATATGAAGGCAAACCCACTTTCCTTTCAGTATTTTGATGCAATTGGCAGAAACAAGCATATTTGCTCATTCGGCCTGAAAATGCTTTTAAGCGCATAAAAACTTACACTCTTGATTTCTGGCTAAATAAAAGCTGTTGCAATGATATTTCCATGCTGAACTGAGTTGTTCTGGGTCAAATATGAAGGCAAACCCACTTTCCTTTCAGTATTTTGCTGCAATTGGCAGAAACAAGCATATTTGCTCATTCGGCCTGAAAATGCTTTTAAGCGCATAAAAACTTACACTCTTGATTTCTGGCTAAATAAAAGCTGTTGCAATGATATTTCCACGCTGAACTGAGTTGTTCTGGGTCAAATATGAAGGCAAACCCACTGTCCTTTCAGTATTTTGCTGCAATTGGAAGATATCAGCTTATTTGGCCTGAAAATGCTTTTAAGCGCATAAAAACTTACACTCTTGATTTCTGACTAAATAAAAGCTGTTGCAATGATATTTCCATGCTGAACTGAGTTGTTCTGGGTCAAATATGAAGGCAAACCCACTTTCCTTTCAGTATTTTGCTGCAATTGGCAGAAACAAGCATATTTGCTCATTCGGCCTGAAAATGCTTTTAAGCGCATAAAAACTTACACTCTTGATTTCTGGCTAAATAAAAGCTGTTGCAATGATATTTCCATGCTGAACTGAGTTGTTCTGGGTCAAATATGAAGGCAAACCCACTTTCCTTTCAGTATTTTGCTGCAATTGGCAGAAACAAGCATATTTGCTCATTCAGCCTGAAAATGCTTTTAAGCGCATAAAAACTTACACTCTTGATTTCTGGCTAAATAAAAGCTGTTGCAATGATATTTCCATGCTGAACTGAGTTGTTCTGGGTCAAATATGAAGGCAAACCCACTTTCCTTTCAGTATTTTGCTGCAATTGGCAGAAACAAGCATATTTGCTCATTCGGCCTGAAAATGCTTTTAAGCGCATAAAAACTTACACTCTTGATTTCTGGCTAAATAAAAGCTGTTGCAATGATATTTCCATGCTGAACTGAGTTGTTCTGGGGCAAATATGAAGGCAAACCCATTTTCCTTTCAGTACTTTGCTGCAATTGGCAGAAACAAGCATATTTGCTCATTCGGCCTGAAAATGCTTTTAAGCGCATAAAAACTTACACTCTTGATTTCTGGCTAAATAAAAGCTGTTGCAATGATATTTCCATGCTGAACTGAGTTGTTCTGGGTCAAATATGAAGGCAAACCCACTGTCCTTTCAGTATTTTGCTGCAATTGGAAGATATCAGCTCATTTGGCCTGAAAATGTTTTTAAGCGCATAAAAACTTACAATCTTGATTTCTGACTAAATAAAAGCTGTTGCAATGATATTTCCATGCTGAACTGAGTTGTTCTGGGTCAAATATGAAGGCAAACCCACTTTCCTTTCAGTATTTTGCTGCAATTGGCAGAAACAAGCATATTTGCTCATTCGGCCTGAAAATGCTTTTAAGCGCATAAAAACTTACACTCTTGATTTCTGGCTAAATAAAAGCTGTTGCAATGATATTTCCATGCTGAACTGAGTTGTTCTGGGTCAAATATGAAGGCAAACCCACTTTCCTTTCAGTATTTTGCTGCAATTGGAAGATATCAGCTCATTTGGCCTGAAAATGCTTTTAAGCGCATAAAAACTTACACTCTTGATTTCTGGCTAAATAAAAACTGTTGCAATGATATTTCCATGCTGAACTGAGTTGTTCTGGGTCAAATATGAAGGCAAACCCACTTTCCTTTCAGTATTTTGCTGCAATTGGAAGATATCAGCTCATTTGGCCTGAAAATGCTTTTAAGCGCATAAAAACTTACACTCTTGATTTCTGGCTAAATAAAAGCTGTTGCAATGATATTTCCATGCTGAACTGAGTTGTTCTGGGTCAAATATGAAGGCAAACCCACTTTCCTTTCAGTATTTTGCTGCAATTGGCAGAAACAAGCATATTTGCTCATTCGGCCTGAAAATGCTTTTAAGCGCATAAAAACTTACACTCTTGATTTCTGGCTAAATAAAAGCTGTTGCAATGATATTTCCATGCTGAACTGAGTTGTTCTGGGTCAAATATGAAGGCAAACCCACTTTCCTTTCAGTATTTTGCTGCAATTGGCAGAAACAAGCATATTTGCTCATTCGGCCTGAAAATGCTTTTAAGCGCATAAAAACTTACACTCTTGATTTCTGGCTAAATAAAAGCTCTTGCAATGATATTTCCATGCTGAACTGAGTTGTTCTGGGTCAAATATGAAGGCAAACCCACTTTCCTTTCAGTATTTTGCTGCAATTGGCAGAAACAAGCATATTTGCTCATTCGGCCTGAAAATGCTTTTAAGCGCATAAAAACTTACACTCTTGATTTCTGGCTAAATAAAAGCTGTTGCAATGATATTTCCATGCTGAACTGAGTTGTTCTGGGGCAAATATGAAGGCAAACCCACTTTCCTTTCAGTATTTTGCTGCAATTGGCAGAAACAAGCATATTTGCTCATTCGGCCTGAAAATGCTTTTAAGCGCATAAAAACTTACACTCTTGATTTCTGGCTAAATAAAAGCTGTTGCAATGATATTTCCATGCTGAACTGAGTTGTTCTGGGTCAAATATGAAGGCAAACCCACTTTCCTTTCAGTATTTTGCTGCAATTGGCAGAAACAAGCATATTTGCTTATTCGGCCTGAAAATGCTTTTAAGCGCATAAAAACTTACACTCTTGATTTCTGGCTAAATAAAAGCTGTTGCAATGATATTTCCATGCTGAACTGAGTTGTTCTGGGTCAAATATGAAGGCAAACCCAATTTCCTTTCAGTATTTTGCTGCAATTGGCAGATACAAGCATATTTGCTCATTCGGCCTGAAAATGCTTTTAAGCGCATAAAAACTTACACTCTTGATTTCTGGCTAAATAAAAGCTGTTGCAATGATATTTCCATGCTGAACTGAGTTGTTCTGGGTCAAATATGAAGGCAAACCCACTGTCCTTTCAGTATTTTGCTGCAATTGGAAGATATCAGCTCATTTGGCCTGAAAATGTTTTTAAGCGCATAAAAACTTACACTCTTGATTTCTGACTAAATAAAAGCTGTTGCAATGATATTTCCATGCTGAACTGAGTTGTTCTGGGTCAAATATGAAGGCAAACCCACTTTCCTTTCAGTATTTTGCTGCAATTGGCAGAAACAAGCATATTTGCTCATTCGGCCTGAAAATGCTTTTAAGCGCATAAAAACTTACACTCTTGATTTCTGGCTAAATAAAAGCTGTTGCAATGATATTTCCATGCTGAACTGAGTTGTTCTGGGTCAAATATGAAGGCAAACCCACTTTCCTTTCAGTATTTTGCTGCAATTGGCAGAAACAAGCATATTTGCTCATTCGGCCTGAAAATGCTTTTAAGCGCATAAAAACTTACACTCTTGATTTCTGGCTAAATAAAAGCTGTTGCAATGATATTTCCATGCTGAAATGAGTTGTTCTGGGTCAAATATGAAGGCAAACCCACTTTCCTTTCAGTATTTTGCTGCAATTGGAAGATATCAGCTCATTTGGCCTGAAAATGCTTTTAAGCGCATAAAAACTTACACTCTTGATTTCTGGCTAAATAAAAGCTGTTGCAATGATATTTCCATGCTGAACTGAGTTGTTCTGGGTCAAATATGAAGGCAAACCCACTTTCCTTTCAGTATTTTGCTGCAATTGGCAGAAACAAGCATATTTGCTCATTCGGCCTGAAAATGCTTTTAAGCGCATAAAAACTTACACTCTTGATTTCTGGCTAAATAAAAGCTGTTGCAATGATATTTCCACGCTGAACTGAGTTGTTCTGGGTCAAATATGAAGGCAAACCCACTGTCCTTTCAGTATTTTGCTGCAATTGGAAGATATCAGCTCATTTGGCCTGAAAATGCTTTTAAGCGCATAAAAACTTACACTCTTGATTTCTGACTAAATAAAAGCTGTTGCAATGATATTTCCATGCTGAACTGAGTTGTTCTGGGTCAAATATGAAGGCAAACCCACTTTCCTTTCAGTATTTTGCTGCAATTGGCAGAAACAAGCATATTTGCTCATTCGGCCTGAAAATGCTTTTAAGCGCATAAAAACTTACACTCTTGATTTCTGGCTAAATAAAAGCTGTTGCAATGATATTTCCATGCTGAACTGAGTTGTTCTGGGTCAAATATGAAGGCAAACCCACTTTCCTTTCAGTATTTTGCTGCAATTGGCAGAAACAAGCATATTTGCTCATTCGGCCTGAAAATGCTTTTAAGCGCATTAAAACTTACACTCTTGATTTCTGGCTAAATAAAAGCTGTTGCAATGATATTTCCATGCTGAACTGAGTTGTTCTGGGTCAAATATGAAGGCAAACCCACTTTCCTTTCAGTATTTTGCTGCAATTGGCAGAAACAAGCATATTTGCTCATTCGGCCTGAAAATGCTTTTAAGCGCATAAAAACTTACACTCTTGATTTCTGGCTAAATAAAAGCTGTTGCAATGATATTTCCATGCTGAACTGAGTTGTTCTGGGTCAAATATGAAGGCAAACCCACTTTCCTTTCAGTATTTTGCTGCAATTGGCAGAAACAAGCATATTTGCCCATTCGGCCTGTAAATGCTTTTAAGCGCATAAAAACTTACACTCTTGATTTCTGGCTAAATAAAAGCTGTTGCAATGATATTTCCATGCTGAACTGAGTTGTTCTGGGGCAAATATGAAGGCAAACCCACTTTCCTTTCAGTATTTTGATGCAATTGGCAGAAACAAGCATATTTGCTCATTCGGCCTGAAAATGCTTTTAAGCGCATAAAAACTTACACTCTTGATTTCTGGCTAAATAAAAGCTGTTGCAATGATATTTCCATGCTGAACTGAGTTGTTCTGGGTCAAATATGAAGGCAAACCCACTTTCCTTTCAGTATTTTGCTGCAATTGGCAGAAACAAGCATATTTGCTCATTTGGCCTGAAAATGCTTTTAAGCGCATAAAAACTTACACTCTTGATTTCTGGCTAAATAAAAGCTGTTGCAATGATATTTCCACGCTGAACTGAGTTGTTCTGGGTCAAATATGAAGGCAAACCCACTGTCCTTTCAGTATTTTGCTGCAATTGGAAGATATCAGCTCATTTGGCCTGAAAATGCTTTTAAGTGCATAAAAACTTACACTCTTGATTTCTGACTAAATAAAAGCTGTTGCAATGATATTTCCATGCTGAACTGAGTTGTTCTGGGTCAAATATGAAGGCAAACCCACTTTCCTTTCAGTATTTTGCTGCAATTGGCAGAAACAAGCATATTTGCTCATTCGGCCTGAAAATGCTTTTAAGCGCATAAAAACTTACACTCTTGATTTCTGGCTAAATAAAAGCTGTTGCAATGATATTTCCATGCTGAACTGAGTTGTTCTGGGTCAAATATGAAGGCAAACCCACTTTCCTTTCAGTATTTTGCTGCAATTGGAAGATATCAGCTCATTTGGCCTGAAAATGCTTTTAAGCGCATAAAAACTTACACTCTTGATTTCTGGCTAAATAAAAGCTGTTGCAATGATATTTCCATGCTGAACTGAGTTGTTCTGGGTCAAATATGAAGGCAAACCCACTTTCCTTTCAGTATTTTGCTGCAATTGGCAGAAACAAGCATATTTGCCCATTCGGCCTGTAAATGCTTTTAAGCGCATAAAAACTTACACTCTTGATTTCTGGCTAAATAAAAGCTGTTGCAATGATATTTCCATGCTGAACTGAGTTGTTCTGGGTCAAATATGAAGGCAAACCCACTTTCCTTTCAGTATTTTGCTGCAATTGGCAGAAACAAGCATATTTGCTCATTCGGCCTGAAAATGCTTTTAAGCGCATAAAAACTTACACTCTTGATTTCTGGCTAAATAAAAGCTGTTGCAATGATATTTCCATGCTGAACTGAGTTGTTCTGGGGCAAATATGAAGGCAAACCCACTTTCCTTTCAGTATTTTGCTGCAATTGGCAGAAACAAGCATATTTGCTTATTCGGCCTGAAAATGCTTTTAAGCGCATAAAAACTTACACTCTTGATTTCTGGCTAAATAAAAGCTGTTGCAATGATATTTCCATGCTGAACTGAGTTGTTCTGGGTCAAATATGAAGGCAAACCCACTTTCCTTTCAGTATTTTGCTGCAATTGGCAGAAACAAGCATATTTGCTCATTCGGCCTGAAAATGATTTTAAGCGCATAAAAACTTACACTCTTGATTTCTGGCTAAATAAAAGCTGTTGCAATGATATTTCCATGCTGAACTGAGTTGTTCTGGGTCAAATATGAAGGCAAACCCACTGTCCTTTCAGTATTTTGCTGCAATTGGAAGATATCAGCTCATTTGGCCTGAAAATGTTTTTAAGCGCATAAAAACTTACACTCTTGATTTCTGACTAAATAAAAGCTGTTGCAATGATATTTCCATGCTGAACTGAGTTGTTCTGGGTCAAATATGAAGGCAAACCCACTTTCCTTTCAGTATTTTGCTGCAATTGGCAGAAACAAGCATATTTGCTCATTCGGCCTGAAAATGCTTTTAAGCGCATAAAAACTTACACTCTTGATTTCTGGCTAAATAAAAGCTGTTGCAATGATATTTCCATGCTGAACTGAGTTGTTCTGGGTCAAATATGAAGGCAAACCCACTTTCCTTTCAGTATTTTGCTGCAATTGGCAGAAACAAGCATATTTGCTCATTCGGCCTGAAAATGCTTTTAAGCGCATAAAAACTTACACTCTTGATTTCTGGCTAAATAAAAGCTGTTGCAATGATATTTCCATGCTGAAATGAGTTGT
Organism: Channa argus; assembly: GCF_033026475.1. Lineage (NCBI taxonomy): Eukaryota > Metazoa > Chordata > Actinopteri > Anabantiformes > Channidae > Channa > Channa argus. Next base: position 834,490 of record NW_027125225.1, read on the forward strand.
TCTGGGTCAAATATGAAGGCAAACCCACTTTCCTTTCAGTATTTTGCTGCAATTGGAAGATATCAGCTCATTTGGCCTGAAAATGCTTTTAAGCGCATAAAAACTTACACTCTTGATTTCTGGCTAAATAAAAGCTGTTGCAATGATATTTCCATGCTGAACTGAGTTGTTCTGGGTCAAATATGAAGGCAAACCCACTTTCCTTTCAGTATTTTGCTGCAATTGGCAGAAACAAGCATATTTGCTCATTCGGCCTGAAAATGCTTTTAAGCGCATAAAAACTTACACTCTTGATTTCTGGCTAAATAAAAGCTGTTGCAATGATATTTCCACGCTGAACTGAGTTGTTCTGGGTCAAATATGAAGGCAAACCCACTGTCCTTTCAGTATTTTGCTGCAATTGGAAGATATCAGCTCATTTGGCCTGAAAATGTTTTTAAGCGCATAAAAACTTACACTCTTGATTTCTGACTAAATAAAAGCTGTTGCAATGATATTTCCATGCTGAACTGAGTTGTTCTGGGTCAAATATGAAGGCAAACCCACTTTCCTTTCAGTATTTTGCTGCAATTGGCAGAAACAAGCATATTAGCTCATTCGGCCTGAAAATGCTTTTAAGCGCATAAAAACTTACACTCTTGATTTCTGGCTAAATAAAAGCTGTTGCAATGATATTTCCATGCTGAACTGAGTTGTTCTGGGTCAAATATGAAGGCAAACCCACTTTCCTTTCAGTATTTTGCTGCAATTGGCAGAAACAAGCATATTTGCTCATTCGGCCTGAAAATGCTTTTAAGCGCATAAAAACTTACACTCTTGATTTCTGGCTAAATAAAAGCTGTTGCAATGATATTTCCATGCTGAAATGAGTTGTTCTGGGTCAAATATGAAGGCAAACCCACTTTCCTTTCAGTATTTTGCTGCAATTGGAAGATATCAGCTCATTTGGCCTGAAAATGCTTTTAAGCGCATAAAAACTTACACTCTTGATTTCTGGCTAAATAAAAGCTGTTGCAATGATATTTCCATGCTGAACTGAGTTGTTCTGGGTCAAATATGAAGGCAAACCCACTTTCCTTTCAGTATTTTGCTGCAATTGGCAGAAACAAGCATATTTGCTCATTCGGCCTGAAAATGCTTTTAAGCGCATAAAAACTTACACTCTTGATTTCTGGCTAAATAAAAGCTGTTGCAATGATATTTCCACGCTGAACTGAGTTGTTCTGGGTCAAATATGAAGGCAAACCCACTGTCCTTTCAGTATTTTGCTGCAATTGGAAGATATCAGCTCATTTGGCCTGAAAATGCTTTTAAGCGCATAAAAACTTACACTCTTGATTTCTGACTAAATAAAAGCTGTTGCAATGATATTTCCATGCTGAACTGAGTTGTTCTGGGTCAAATATGAAGGCAAACCCACTTTCCTTTCAGTATTTTGCTGCAATTGGCAGAAACAAGCATATTTGCTCATTCGGCCTGAAAATGCTTTTAAGCGCATAAAAACTTACACTCTTGATTTCTGGCTAAATAAAAGCTGTTGCAATGATATTTCCATGCTGAACTGAGTTGTTCTGGGTCAAATATGAAGGCAAACCCACTTTCCTTTCAGTATTTTGCTGCAATTGGCAGAAACAAGCATATTTGCTCATTCGGCCTGAAAATGCTTTTAAGCGCATAAAAACTTACACTCTTGATTTCTGGCTAAATAAAAGCTGTTGCAATGATATTTCCATGCTGAACTGAGTTGTTCTGGGTCAAATATGAAGGCAAACCCACTTTCCTTTCAGTATTTTGCTGCAATTGGCAGAAACAAGCATATTTGCCCATTCGGCCTGTAAATGCTTTTAAGCGCATAAAAACTTACACTCTTGATTTCTGGCTAAATAAAAGCTGTTGCAATGATATTTCCATGCTGAACTGAGTTGTTCTGGGGCAAATATGAAGGCAAACCCACTTTCCTTTCAGTATTTTGCTGCAATTGGCAGAAACAAGCATATTTGCTCATTCGGCCTGAAAATGCTTTTAAGCGCATAAAAACTTACACTCTTGATTTCTGGCTAAATAAAAGCTGTTGCAATGATATTTCCATGCTGAACTGAGTTGTTCTGGGTCAAATATGAAGGCAAACCCACTTTCCTTTCAGTATTTTGCTGCAATTGGAAGATATCAGCTCATTTGGCCTGAAAATGCTTTTAAGCGCATAAAAACTTACACTCTTGATTTCTGGCTAAATAAAAGCTGTTGCAATGATATTTCCATGCTGAACTGAGTTGTTCTGGGTCAAATATGAAGGCAAACCCACTTTCCTTTCAGTATTTTGCTGCAATTGGCAGAAACAAGCATATTTGCCCATTCGGCCTGTAAATGCTTTTAAGCGCATAAAAACTTACACTCTTGATTTCTGGCTAAATAAAAGCTGTTGCAATGATATTTCCATGCTGAACTGAGTTGTTCTGGGTCAAATATGAAGGCAAACCCACTTTCCTTTCAGTATTTTGCTGCAATTGGCAGAAACAAGCATATTTGCTCATTCGGCCTGAAAATGCTTTTAAGCGCATAAAAACTTACACTCTTGATTTCTGGCTAAATAAAAGCTGTTGCAATGATATTTCCATGCTGAACTGAGTTGTTCTGGGTCAAATATGAAGGCAAACCCACTGTCCTTTCAGTATTTTGCTGCAATTGGAAGATATCAGCTCATTTGGCCTGAAAATGCTTTTAAGCGCATAAAAACTTACACTCTTGATTTCTGACTAAATAAAAGCTGTTGCAATGATATTTCCATGCTGAACTGAGTTGTTCTGGGTCAAATATGAAGGCAAACCCACTTTCCTTTCAGTATTTTGCTGCAATTGGCAGAAACAAGCATATTTGCTCATTCGGCCTGAAAATGCTTTTAAGCGCATAAAAACTTACACTCTTGATTTCTGGCTAAATAAAAGCTGTTGCAATGATATTTCCATGCTGAACTGAGTTGTTCTGGGTCAAATATGAAGGCAAACCCACTTTCCTTTCAGTATTTTGCTGCAATTGGCAGAAACAAGCATATTTGCTCATTCGGCCTGAAAATGCTTTTAAGCGCATAAAAACTTACACTCTTGATTTCTGGCTAAATAAAAGCTGTTGCAATGATATTTCCATGCTGAAATGAGTTGTTCTGGGTCAAATATGAAGGCAAACCCACTTTCCTTTCAGTATTTTGCTGCAATTGGAAGATATCAGCTCATTTGGCCTGAAAATGCTTTTAAGCGCATAAAAACTTACACTCTTGATTTCTGGCTAAATAAAAGCTGTTGCAATGATATTTCCATGCTGAACTGAGTTGTTCTGGGTCAAATATGAAGGCAAACCCACTTTCCTTTCAGTATTTTGCTGCAATTGGCAGAAACAAGCATATTTGCTCATTCGGCCTGAAAATGCTTTTAAGCGCATAAAAACTTACACTCTTGATTTCTGGCTAAATAAAAGCTGTTGCAATGATATTTCCACGCTGAACTGAGTTGTTCTGGGTCAAATATGAAGGCAAACCCACTGTCCTTTCAGTATTTTGCTGCAATTGGAAGATATCAGCTCATTTGGCCTGAAAATGTTTTTAAGCGCATAAAAACTTACACTCTTGATTTCTGACTAAATAAAAGCTGTTGCAATGATATTTCCATGCTGAACTGAGTTGTTCTGGGTCAAATATGAAGGCAAACCCACTTTCCTTTCAGTATTTTGCTGCAATTGGCAGAAACAAGCATATTTGCTCATTCGGCCTGAAAATGCTTTTAAGCGCATAAAAACTTACACTCTTGATTTCTGGCTAAATAAAAGCTGTTGCAATGATATTTCCATGCTGAACTGAGTTGTTCTGGGTCAAATATGAAGGCAAACCCACTTTCCTTTCAGTATTTTGCTGCAATTGGCAGAAACAAGCATATTTGCTCATTCGGCCTGAAAATGCTTTTAAGCGCATAAAAACTTACACTCTTGATTTCTGGCTAAATAAAAGCTGTTGCAATGATATTTCCATGCTGAAATGAGTTGTTCTGGGTCAAATATGAAGGCAAACCCACTTTCCTTTCAGTATTTTGCTGCAATTGGAAGATATCAGCTCATTTGGCCTGAAAATGCTTTTAAGCGCATAAAAACTTACACTCTTGATTTCTGGCTAAATAAAAGCTGTTGCAATGATATTTCCATGCTGAACTGAGTTGTTCTGGGTCAAATATGAAGGCAAACCCACTTTCCTTTCAGTATTTTGCTGCAATTGGCAGAAACAAGCATATTTGCTCATTCGGCCTGAAAATGCTTTTAAGCGCATAAAAACTTACACTCTTGATTTCTGGCTAAATAAAAGCTGTTGCAATGATATTTCCACGCTGAACTGAGTTGTTCTGGGTCAAATATGAAGGCAAACCCACTGTCCTTTCAGTATTTTGCTGCAATTGGAAGATATCAGCTCATTTGGCCTGAAAATGCTTTTAAGCGCATAAAAACTTACACTCTTGATTTCTGACTAAATAAAAGCTGTTGCAATGATATTTCCATGCTGAACTGAGTTGTTCTGGGTCAAATATGAAGGCAAACCCACTTTCCTTTCAGTATTTTGCTGCAATTGGCAGAAACAAGCATATTTGCTCATTCGGCCTGAAAATGCTTTTAAGCGCATAAAAACTTACACTCTTGATTTCTGGCTAAATAAAAGCTGTTGCAATGATATTTCCATGCTGAACTGAGTTGTTCTGGGTCAAATATGAAGGCAAACCCACTTTCCTTTCAGTATTTTGCTGCAATTGGCAGAAACAAGCATATTTGCTCATTCGGCCTGAAAATGCTTTTAAGCGCATAAAAACTTACACTCTTGATTTCTGGCTAAATAAAAGCTGTTGCAATGATATTTCCATGCTGAACTGAGTTGTTCTGGGTCAAATATGAAGGCAAACCCACTTTCCTTTCAGTATTTTGCTGCAATTGGCAGAAACAAGCATATTTGCTCATTCGGCCTGAAAATGCTTTTAAGCGCATAAAAACTTACACTCTTGATTTCTGGCTAAATAAAAGCTGTTGCAATGATATTTCCATGCTGAACTGAGTTGTTCTGGGTCAAATATGAAGGCAAACCCACTTTCCTTTCAGTATTTTGCTGCAATTGGCAGAAACAAGCATATTTGCCCATTCGGCCTGTAAATGCTTTTAAGCGCATAAAAACTTACACTCTTGATTTCTGGCTAAATAAAAGCTGTTGCAATGATATTTCCATGCTGAACTGAGTTTTTCTGGGGCAAATATGAAGGCAAACCCACTTTCCTTTCAGTATTTTGATGCAATTGGCAGAAACAAGCATATTTGCTCATTCGGCCTGAAAATGCTTTTAAGCGCATAAAAACTTACACTCTTGATTTCTGGCTAAATAAAAGCTGTTGCAATGATATTTCCATGCTGAACTGAGTTGTTCTGGGTCAAATATGAAGGCAAACCCACTTTCCTTTCAGTATTTTGCTGCAATTGGCAGAAACAAGCATATTTGCTCATTCGGCCTGAAAATGCTTTTAAGCGCATAAAAACTTACACTCTTGATTTCTGGCTAAATAAAAGCTGTTGCAATGATATTTCCATGCTGAACTGAGTTGTTCTGGGTCAAATATGAAGGCAAACCCACTTTCCTTTCAGTATTTTGCTGCAATTGGAAGATATCAGCTCATTTGGCCTGAAAATGCTTTTAAGCGCATAAAAACTTACACTCTTGATTTCTGGCTAAATAAAAGCTGTTGCAATGATATTTCCATGCTGAACTGAGTTGTTCTGGGTCAAATATGAAGGCAAACCCACTTTCCTTTCAGTATTTTGCTGCAATTGGCAGAAACAAGCATATTTGCCCATTCGGCCTGTAAATGCTTTTAAGCGCATAAAAACTTACACTCTTGATTTCTGGCTAAATAAAAGCTGTTGCAATGATATTTCCATGCTGAACTGAGTTGTTCTGGGTCAAATATGAAGGCAAACCCACTTTCCTTTCAGTATTTTGCTGCAATTAGCAGAAACAAGCATATTTGCTCATTCGGCCTGAAAATGCTTTTAAGCGCATAAAAACTTACACTCTTGATTTCTGGCTAAATAAAAGCTGTTGCAATGATATTTCCATGCTGAACTGAGTTGTTCTGGGGCAAATATGAAGGCAAACCCACTTTCCTTTCAGTATTTTGCTGCAATTGGCAGAAACAAGCATATTTGCTTATTCGGCCTGAAAATGCTTTTAAGCGCATAAAAACTTACACTCTTGATTTCTGGCTAAATAAAAGCTGTTGCAATGATATTTCCATGCTGAACTGAGTTGTTCTGGGTCAAATATGAAGGCAAACCCACTTTCCTTTCAGTATTTTGCTGCAATTGGCAGAAACAAGCATATTTGCTCATTCGGCCTGAAAATGATTTTAAGCGCATAAAAACTTACACTCTTGATTTCTGGCTAAATAAAAGCTGTTGCAATGATATTTCCATGCTGAACTGAGTTGTTCTGGGTCAAATATGAAGGCAAACCCACTGTCCTTTCAGTATTTTGCTGCAATTGGAAGATATCAGCTCATTTGGCCTGAAAATGTTTTTAAGCGCATAAAAACTTACACTCTTGATTTCTGACTAAATAAAAGCTGTTGCAATGATATTTCCATGCTGAACTGAGTTGTTCTGGGTCAAATATGAAGGCAAACCCACTTTCCTTTCAGTATTTTGCTGCAATTGGCAGAAACAAGCATATTTGCTCATTCGGCCTGAAAATGCTTTTAAGCGCATAAAAACTTACACTCTTGATTTCTGGCTAAATAAAAGCTGTTGCAATGATATTTCCATGCTGAACTGAGTTGTTCTGGGTCAAATATGAAGGCAAACCCACTTTCCTTTCAGTATTTTGCTGCAATTGGCAGAAACAAGCATATTTGCTCATTCGGCCTGAAAATGCTTTTAAGCGCATAAAAACTTACACTCTTGATTTCTGGTTAAATAAAAGCTGTTGCAATGATATTTCCATGCTGAAATGAGTTGTTCTGGGTCAAATATGAAGGCAAACCCACTTTCCTTTCAGTATTTTGCTGCAATTGGAAGATATCAGCTCATTTGGCCTGAAAATGCTTTTAAGCGCATAAAAACTTACACTCTTGATTTCTGGCTAAATAAAAGCTGTTGCAATGATATTTCCATGCTGAACTGAGTTGTTCTGGGTCAAATATGAAGGCAAACCCACTTTCCTTTCAGTATTTTGCTGCAATTGGCAGAAACAAGCATATTTGCTCATTCGGCCTGAAAATGCTTTTAAGCGCATAAAAACTTACACTCTTGATTTCTGGCTAAATAAAAGCTGTTGCAATGATATTTCCACGCTGAACTGAGTTGTTCTGGGTCAAATATGAAGGCAAACCCACTGTCCTTTCAGTATTTTGCTGCAATTGGAAGATATCAGCTCATTTGGCCTGAAAATGCTTTTAAGCGCATAAAAACTTACACTCTTGATTTCTGACTAAATAAAAGCTGTTGCAATGATATTTCCATGCTGAACTGAGTTGTTCTGGGTCAAATATGAAGGCAAACCCACTTTCCTTTCAGTATTTTGCTGCAATTGGCAGAAACAAGCATATTTGCTCATTCGGCCTGAAAATGCTTTTAAGCGCATAAAAACTTACACTCTTGATTTCTGGCTAAATAAAAGCTGTTGCAATGATATTTCCATGCTGAACTGAGTTGTTCTGGGGCAAATATGAAGGCAAACCCACTTTCCTTTCAGTATTTTGATGCAATTGGCAGAAACAAGCATATTTGCTCATTCGGCCTGAAAATGCTTTTAAGCGCATAAAAACTTACACTCTTGATTTCTGGCTAAATAAAAGCTGTTGCAATGATATTTCCATGCTGAACTGAGTTGTTCTGGGTCAAATATGAAGGCAAACCCACTTTCCTTTCAGTATTTTGCTGCAATTGGCAGAAACAAGCATATTTGCTCATTCGGCCTGAAAATGCTTTTAAGCGCATAAAAACTTACACTCTTGATTTCTGGCTAAATAAAAGCTGTTGCAATGATATTTCCATGCTGAACTGAGTTGTTCTGGGTCAAATATGAAGGCAAACCCACTTTCCTTTCAGTATTTTGCTGCAATTGGCAGAAACAAGCATATTTGCTCATTCGGCCTGAAAATGCTTTTAAGCGCATAAAAACTTACACTCTTGATTTCTGGCTAAATAAAAGCTGTTGCAATGATATTTCCACGCTGAACTGAGTTGTTCTGGGTCAAATATGAAGGCAAACCCACTGTCCTTTCAGTATTTTGCTGCAATTGGAAGATATCAGCTCATTTGGCCTGAAAATGCTTTTAAGCGCATAAAAACTTACACTCTTGATTTCTGACTAAATAAAAGCTGTTGCAATGATATTTCCATGCTGAACTGAGTTGTTCTGGGTCAAATATGAAGGCAAACCCACTTTCCTTTCAGTATTTTGCTGCAATTGGCAGAAACAAGCATATTTGCTCATTCGGCCTGAAAATGCTTTTAAGCGCATAAAAACTTACACTCTTGATTTCTGGCTAAATAAAAGCTGTTGCAATGATATTTCCATGCTGAACTGAGTTGTTCTGGGTCAAATATGAAGGCAAACCCACTTTCCTTTCAGTATTTTGCTGCAATTGGCAGAAACAAGCATATTTGCTCATTCAGCCTGAAAATGCTTTTAAGCGCATAAAAACTTACACTCTTGATTTCTGGCTAAATAAAAGCTGTTGCAATGATATTTCCATGCTGAACTGAGTTGTTCTGGGTCAAATATGAAGGCAAACCCACTTTCCTTTCAGTATTTTGCTGCAATTGGCAGAAACAAGCATATTTGCTCATTCGGCCTGAAAATGCTTTTAAGCGCATAAAAACTTACACTCTTGATTTCTGGCTAAATAAAAGCTGTTGCAATGATATTTCCATGCTGAACTGAGTTGTTCTGGGGCAAATATGAAGGCAAACCCATTTTCCTTTCAGTATTTTGCTGCAATTGGCAGAAACAAGCATATTTGCTCATTCGGCCTGAAAATGCTTTTAAGCGCATAAAAACTTACACTCTTGATTTCTGGCTAAATAAAAGCTGTTGCAATGATATTTCCATGCTGAACTGAGTTGTTCTGGGTCAAATATGAAGGCAAACCCACTGTCCTTTCAGTATTTTGCTGCAATTGGAAGATATCAGCTCATTTGGCCTGAAAATGTTTTTAAGCGCATAAAAACTTACACTCTTGATTTCTGACTAAATAAAAGCTGTTGCAATGATATTTCCATGCTGAACTGAGTTGTTCTGGGTCAAATATGAAGGCAAACCCACTTTCCTTTCAGTATTTTGCTGCAATTGGCAGAAACAAGCATATTTGCTCATTCGGCCTGAAAATGCTTTTAAGCGCATAAAAACTTACACTCTTGATTTCTGGCTAAATAAAAGCTGTTGCAATGATATTTCCATGCTGAACTGAGATGTTCTGGGTCAAATATGAAGGAAAACCCACTTTCCTTTCAGTATTTTGCTGCAATTGGAAGATATCAGCTCATTTGGCCTGAAAATGCTTTTAAGCGCATAAAAACTTACACTCTTGATTTCTGGCTAAATAAAAGCTGTTGCAATGATATTTCCATGCTGAACTGAGTTGTTCTGGGTCAAATATGAAGGCAAACCCACTTTCCCGTCAGTATTTTGCTGCAATTGGCAGAAACAAGCATATTTGCTCATTCGGCCTGAAAATGCTTTTAAGCGCAAAAAAACTTACACTCTTGATTTCTGGCTAAATAAAAGCTGTTGCAATGATATTTCCATGCTGAACTGAGTTGTTCTGGGTCAAATATGAAGGCAAACCCACTTTCCCTTCAGTATTTTGCTGCAAATAGCAGAAATCAGCTCATTTGGCCTGAAAATGCTTTTAAGCGCATAAAAACTTACACTCTTGATTTCTGGCTAAATAAAAGCTGTTCCAATGATATTTCCATGCTGAACTGAGTTGTTCTGGGTCAAATATGAAGGCAAACCCACTTTCCTTTCAGTATTTTGCTGCAATTGGCAGAAACAAGCATATTTGCTCATTCGGCCTGAAAATGCTTTTAAGCGCATAAAAACTTACACTCTTGATTTCTGGCTAAATAAAAGCTGTTGCAATGATATTTCCATGCTGAACTGAGTTGTTCTGGGTCAAATATGAAGGCAAACCCACTTTCCTTTCAGTATTTTGCTGCAATTGGCAGAAACAAGCATATTTGCTCATTTGGCCTGAAAATGCTTTTAAGCGCATAAAAACTTACACTCTTGATTTCTGGCTAAATAAAAGCTTTTGCAATGATATTTCCATACTGAACTGAGTTGTTCTGGTTCAAATATGAAGGCAAACCCACTTTCCCGTCAGTATTTTGCTGCAATTGGCAGAAACAAGCATATTTGCTCATTCGGCCTGAAAATGCTTTTAAGCGCATAAAAACTTACACTCTTGATTTCTGGCTAAATAAAAGCTGTTGCAATGATATTTCCATGCTGAACTGAGTTGTTCTGGGTCAAATATGAAGGCAAACCCACTTTCCTTTCAGTATTTTGCTGCAATTGGCAGAAACAAGCATATTTGCTCATTCGGCCTGAAAATGCTTTTAAGCGCATAAAAACTTACACTCTTGATTTCTGGCTAAATAAAAGCTGTTGCAATGATATTTCCATGCTGAACTGAGTTGTTCTGGGTCAAATATGAAGGCAAACCCACTTTCCTTTCAGTATTTTGCTGCAATTGGCAGAAACAAGCATATTTGCTCATTCGGCCTGAAAATGCTTTTAAGCGCATAAAAACTTACACTCTTGATTTCTGGCTAAATAAAAGCTGTTGCAATGATATTTCCATGCTGAACTGAGTTGTTCTGGGTCAAATATGAAGGCAAACCCACTTTCCTTTCAGTATTTTGCTGCAATTGGCAGAAACAAGCATATTTGCTCATTCGGCCTGAAAATGCTTTTAAGCGCATAAAAACTTACACTCTTGATGTCTGACTAAATAAAAGTTGTTGCAATGATATTTCCATGCTGAACTGAGTTGTTCTGGGTCAAATATGAAGGCAAACCCACTTTCCCTTCAGTATTTTGCTGCAAATAGCAGAAATCAGCTCATTTGGCCTGAAAATGCTTTTAAGCGCATAAAAACTTACACTCTTGATTTCTGGCTAAATAAAAGCTGTTGCAATGATATTTCCATGCTGAACTGAGTTGTTCTGGGTCAAATATGAAGGCAAACCCACTTTCCTTTCAGTATTTTGCTGCAATTGGCAGAAACAAGCATATTTGCTCATTCGGCCTGAAAATGCTTTTAAGCGCATAAAAACTTACACTCTTGATTTCTGGCTAAATAAAAGCTGTTGCAATGATATTTCCATGCTGAACTGAGTTGTTCTGGGTCAAATATGAAGGCAAACCCACTTTCCTTTCAGTATTTTGCTGCAATTGGAAGATATCAGCTCATTTGGCCTGAAAATGCTTTTAAGCGCATAAAAACTTACACTCTTGATTTCTGGCTAAATAAAAACTGTTGCAATGATATTTCCATGCTGAAATGAGTTTTTCTGGGTCAAATATGAAGGCAAACCCACTTTCCTTTCAGTATTTTGCTGCAATTGGAAGATATCAGCTCATTTGGCCTGAAAATGCTTTTAAGCGCATAAAAACTTACACTCTTGATTTCTGGATAAATAAAAGCTGTTGCAATGATATTTCCATGCTGAACTGAGTTGTTCTGGGTCAAATATGAAGGCAAACCCACTTTCCTTTCAGTATTTTGCTGCAATTGGCAGAAACAAGCATATTTGCTCATTCGGCCTGAAAATGCTTTTAAGCGCATAAAAACTTACACTCTTGATTTCTGGCTAAATAAAAGCTGTTGCAATGATATTTCCATGCTGAACTGAGTTGTTCTGGGTCAAATATGAAGGCAAACCCACTTTCCTTTCAGTATTTTGCTGCAATTGGCAGAAACAAGCATATTTGCTCATTCGGCCTGAAAATGCTTTTAAGCGCCTAAAAACTTACACTCTTGATTTCTGGCTAAATAAAAGCTCTTGCAATGATATTTCCATGCTGAACTGAGTTGTTCTGGGTCAAATATGAAGGCAAACCCACTTTCCTTTCAGTATTTTGCTGCAATTGGCAGAAACAAGCATATTTGCTCATTCGGCCTGAAAATGCTTTTAAGCGCATAAAAACTTACACTCTTGATTTCTGGCTAAATAAAAGCTGTTGCAATGATATTTCCATGCTGAACTGAGTTGTTCTGGGGCAAATATGAAGGCAAACCCACTTTCCTTTCAGTATTTTGCTGCAATTGGCAGAAACAAGCATATTTGCTCATTCGGCCTGAAAATGCTTTTAAGCGCATAAAAACTTACACTCTTGATTTCTGGCTAAATAAAAGCTGTTGCAATGATATTTCCATGCTGAACTGAGTTGTTCTGGGTCAAATATGAAGGCAAACCCACTTTCCTTTCAGTATTTTGCTGCAATTGGCAGAAACAAGCATATTTGCCCATTCGGCCTGTAAATGCTTTTAAGCGCATAAAAACTTACACTCTTGATTTCTGGCTAAATAAAAGCTGTTGCAATGATATTTCCATGCTGAACTGAGTTGTTCTGGGGCAAATATGAAGGCAAACCCACTTTCCTTTCAGTATTTTGCTGCAATTGGCAGAAACAAGCATATTTGCTCATTCGGCCTGAAAATGCTTTTAAGCGCATAAAAACTTACACTCTTGATTTCTGGCTAAATAAAAGCTGTTGCAATGATATTTCCATGCTGAACTGAGTTGTTCTGGGTCAAATATGAAGGCAAACCCACTTTCCTTTCAGTATTTTGCTGCAATTGGCAGAAACAAGCATATTTGCTTATTCGGCCTGAAAATGCTTTTAAGCGCATAAAAACTTACACTCTTGATTTCTGGCTAAATAAAAGCTGTTGCAATGATATTTCCATGCTGAACTGAGTTGTTCTGGGTCAAATATGAAGGCAAACCCAATTTCCTTTCAGTATTTTGCTGCAATTGGCAGAAACAAGCATATTTGCTCATTCGGCCTGAAAATGCTTTTAAGCGCATAAAAACTTACACTCTTGATTTCTGGCTAAATAAAAGCTGTTGCAATGATATTTCCATGCTGAACTGAGTTGTTCTGGGTCAAATATGAAGGCAAACCCACTTTCCTTTCAGTATTTTGCTGCAATTGGCAGAAACAAGCATATTTGCTCATTCGGCCTGAAAATGCTTTTAAGCGCATAAAAACTTACACTCTTGATTTCTGGCTAAATAAAAGCTGTTGCAATGATATTTCCATGCTGAACTGAGTTGTTCTGGGTCAAATATGAAGGCAAACCCACTTTCCTTTCAGTATTTTGCTGCAATTGGCAGAAACAAGCATATTTGCTCATTCGGCCTGAAAATGCTTTTAAGCGCATAAAAACTTACACTCTTGATTTCTGGCTAAATAAAAGCTGTTGCAATGATATTTCCATGCTGAACTGAGTTGTTCTGGGTCAAATATGAAGGCAAACCCACTTTCCTTTCAGTATTTTGCTGCAATTGGAAGATATCAGCTCATTTGGCCTGAAAATGCTTTTAATCGCATAAAAACTTACACTCTTGATTTCTGGCTAAATAAAAGCTGTTGCAATGATATTTCCATGCTGAACTGAGTTGTTCTGGGTCAAATATGAAGGCAAACCCAGTTTCCTTTCAGTATTTTGCTGCAATTGGAAGATATCAGCTCATTTGGCCTGAAAATGCTTTTAAGCGCATAAAAACTTACACTCTTGATTTCTGGCTAAATAAAAGCTGTTGCAATGATATTTCCATGCTGAACTGAGTTGTTCTGGGTCAAATATGAAGGAAAACCCACTTTCCTTTCAGTATTTTGCTGCAATTGGAAGATATCAGCTCATTTGGCCTGAAAATGCTTTTAAGCGCATAAAAACTTACACTCTTGATTTCTGGCTAAATAAAAGCTGTTGCAATGATATTTCCATGCTGAACTGAGTTGTTCTGGGTCAAATATGAAGGCAAACCCACTTTCCTTTCAGTATTTTGCTGCAATTGGCAGAAACAAGCATATTTGCTCATTCGGCCTGAAAATGATTTTAAGCGCATAAAAACTTACACTCTTGATTTCTGGCTAAATAAAAGCTGTTGCAATGATATTTCCATGCTGAACTGAGTTGTTCTGGGTCAAATATGAAGGCAAACCCACTGTCCTTTCAGTATTTTGCTGCAATTGGAAGATATCAGCTCATTTGGCCTGAAAATGTTTTTAAGCGCATAAAAACTTACACTCTTGATTTCTGACTAAATAAAAGCTGTTGCAATGATATTTCCATGCTGAACTGAGTTGTTCTGGGTCAAATATGAAGGCAAACCCACTTTCCTTTCAGTATTTTGCTGCAATTGGCAGAAACAAGCATATTTGCTCATTCGGCCTGAAAATGCTTTTAAGCGCATAAAAACTTACACTCTTGATTTCTGGCTAAATAAAAGCTGTTGCAATGATATTTCCATGCTGAACTGAGTTGTTCTGGGTCAAATATGAAGGCAAACCCACTTTCCTTTCAGTATTTTGCTGCAATTGGCAGAAACAAGCATATTTGCTCATTCGGCCTGAAAATGCTTTTAAGCGCATAAAAACTTACACTCTTGATTTCTGGCTAAATAAAAGCTGTTGCAATGATATTTCCATGCTGAAATGAGTTGTTCTGGGTCAAATATGAAGGCAAACCCACTTTCCTTTCAGTATTTTGCTGCAATTGGAAGATATCAGCTCATTTGGCCTGAAAATGCTTTTAAGCGCATAAAAACTTACACTCTTGATTTCTGGCTAAATAAAAGCTGTTGCAATGATATTTCCATGCTGAACTGAGTTGTTCTGGGTCAAATATGAAGGCAAACCCACTTTCCTTTCAGTATTTTGCTGCAATTGGCAGAAACAAGCATATTTGCTCATTCGGCCTGAAAATGCTTTTAAGCGCATAAAAACTTACACTCTTGATTTCTGGCTAAATAAAAGCTGTTGCAATGATATTTCCACGCTGAACTGAGTTGTTCTGGGTCAAATATGAAGGCAAACCCACTGTCCTTTCAGTATTTTGCTGCAATTGGAAGATATCAGCTCATTTGGCCTGAAAATGCTTTTAAGCGCATAAAAACTTACACTCTAGATTTCTGACTAAATAAAAGCTGTTGCAATGATATTTCCATGCTGAACTGAGTTGTTCTGGGTCAAATATGAAGGCAAACCCACTTTCCTTTCAGTATTTTGCTGCAATTGGCAGAAACAAGCATATTTGCTCATTCGGCCTGAAAATGCTTTTAAGCGCATAAAAACTTACACTCTTGATTTCTGGCTAAATAAAAGCTGTTGCAATGATATTTCCATGCTGAACTGAGTTGTTCTGGGTCAAATATGAAGGCAAACCCACTTTCCTTTCAGTATTTTGCTGCAATTGGAAGATATCAGCTCATTTGGCCTGAAAATGCTTTTAAGCGCATAAAAACTTACACTCTTGATTTCTGGCTAAATAAAAGCTGTTGCAATGATATTTCCATGCTGAACTGAGTTGTTCTGGGTCAAATATGAAGGCAAACCCACTTTCCTTTCAGTATTTTGCTGCAATTGGCAGAAACAAGCATATTTGCTCATTCGGCCTGAAAATGCTTTTAAGCGCATAAAAACTTACACTCTTGATTTCTGGCTAAATAAAAGCTGTTGCAATGATATTTCCACGCTGAACTGAGTTGTTCTGGGTCAAATAGGAAGGCAAACCCACTGTCCTTTCAGTATTTTGCTGCAATTGGAAGATATCAGCTCATTTGGCCTGAAAATGCTTTTAAGCGCATAAAAACTTACACTCTTGATTTCTGACTAAATAAAAGCTGTTGCAATGATATTTCCATGCTGAACTGAGTTGTTCTGGGTCAAATATGAAGGCAAACCCACTTTCCTTTCAGTATTTTGCTGCAATTGGCAGAAACAAGCATATTTGCTCATTCGGCCTGAAAATGCTTTTAAGCGCATAAAAACTTACACTCTTGATTTCTGGCTAAATAAAAGCTGTTGCAATGATATTTCCATGCTGAACTGAGTTGTTCTGGGGCAAATATGAAGGCAAACCCACTTTCCTTTCAGTATTTTGATGCAATTGGCAGAAACAAGCATATTTGCTCATTCGGCCTGAAAATGCTTTTAAGCGCATAAAAACTTACACTCTTGATTTCTGGCTAAATAAAAGCTGTTGCAATGATATTTCCATGCTGAACTGAGTTGTTCTGGGTCAAATATGAAGGCAAACCCACTTTCCTTTCAGTATTTTGCTGCAATTGGCAGAAACAAGCATATTTGCTCATTCGGCCTGAAAATGATTTTAAGCGCATAAAAACTTACACTCTTGATTTCTGGCTAAATAAAAGCTGTTGCAATGATATTTCCATGCTGAACTGAGTTGTTCTGGGTCAAATATGAAGGCAAACCCACTGTCCTTTCAGTATTTTGCTGCAATTGGAAGATATCAGCTCATTTGGCCTGAAAATGTTTTTAAGCGCATAAAAACTTACACTCTTGATTTCTGACTAAATAAAAGCTGTTGCAATGATATTTCCATGCTGAACTGAGTTGTTCTGGGTCAAATATGAAGGCAAACCCACTTTCCTTTCAGTATTTTGCTGCAATTGGCAGAAACAAGCATATTTGCTCATTCGGCCTGAAAATGCTTTTAAGCGCATAAAAACTTACACTCTTGATTTCTGGCTAAATAAAAGCTGTTGCAATGATATTTCCATGCTGAACTGAGTTGTTCTGGGTCAAATATGAAGGCAAACCCACTTTCCTTTCAGTATTTTGCTGCAATTGGCAGAAACAAGCATATTTGCTCATTCGGCCTGAAAATGCTTTTAAGCGCATAAAAACTTACACTCTTGATTTCTGGCTAAATAAAAGCTGTTGCAATGATATTTCCATGCTGAAATGAGTTGTTCTGGGTCAAATATGAAGGCAAACCCACTTTCCTTTCAGTATTTTGCTGCAATTGGAAGATATCAGCTCATTTGGCCTGAAAATGCTTTTAAGCGCATAAAAACTTACACTCTTGATTTCTGGCTAAATAAAAGCTGTTGCAATGATATTTCCATGCTGAACTGAGTTGTTCTGGGTCAAATATGAAGGCAAACCCACTTTCCTTTCAGTATTTTGCTGCAATTGGCAGAAACAAGCATATTTGCTCATTCGGCCTGAAAATGCTTTTAAGCGCATAAAAACTTACACTCTTGATTTCTGGCTAAATAAAAGCTGTTGCAATGATATTTCCACGCTGAACTGAGTTGTTCTGGGTCAAATATGAAGGCAAACCCACTGTCCTTTCAGTATTTTGCTGCAATTGGAAGATATCAGCTCATTTGGCCTGAAAATGCTTTTAAGCGCATAAAAACTTACACTCTTGATTTCTGACTAAATAAAAGCTGTTGCAATGATATTTCCATGCTGAACTGAGTTGTTCTGTGTCAAATATGAAGGCAAACCCACTTTCCTTTCAGTATTTTGCTGCAATTGGCAGAAACAAGCATATTTGCTCATTCGGCCTGAAAATGCTTTTAAGCGCATAAAAACTTACACTCTTGATTTCTGGCTAAATAAAAGCTGTTGCAATGATATTTCCATGCTGAACTGAGTTGTTCTGGGGCAAATATGAAGGCAAACCCACTTTCCTTTCAGTATTTTGATGCAATTGGCAGAAACAAGCATATTTGCTCATTCGGCCTGAAAATGCTTTTAAGCGCATAAAAACTTACACTCTTGATTTCTGGCTAAATAAAAGCTGTTGCAATGATATTTCCATGCTGAACTGAGTTTTTCTGGGTCAAATATGAAGGCAAACCCACTTTCCTTTCAGTATTTTGCTGCAATTGGCAGAAACAAGCATATTTGCTCATTCGGCCTGAAAATGCTTTTAAGCGCATAAAAACTTACACTCTTGATTTCTGGCTAAATAAAAGCTGTTGCAATGATATTTCCATGCTGAACTGAGTTGTTCTGGGTCAAATATGAAGGCAAACCCACTTTCCTTTCAGTATTTTGCTGCAATTGGCAGAAACAAGCATATTTGCTCATTCGGCCTGAAAATGCTTTTAAGCGCATAAAAACTTACACTCTTGATTTCTGGCTAAATAAAAGCTGTTGCAATGATATTTCCACGCTGAACTGAGTTGTTCTGGGTCAAATATGAAGGCAAACCCACTGTCCTTTCAGTATTTTGCTGCAATTGGAAGATATCAGCTCATTTGGCCTGAAAATGCTTTTAAGCGCATAAAAACTTACACTCTTGATTTCTGACTAAATAAAAGCTGTTGCAATGATATTTCCATGCTGAACTGAGTTGTTCTGGGTCAAATATGAAGGCAAACCCACTTTCCTTTCAGTATTTTGCTGCAATTGGCAGAAACAAGCATATTTGCTCATTCGGCCTGAAAATGCTTTTAAGCGCATAAAAACTTACACTCTTGATTTCTGGCTAAATAAAAGCTGTTGCAATGATATTTCCATGCTGAACTGAGTTGTTCTGGGTCAAATATGAAGGCAAACCCACTTTCCTTTCAGTATTTTGCTGCAATTGGCAGAAACAAGCATATTTGCTCATTCAGCCTGAAAATGCTTTTAAGCGCATAAAAACTTACACTCTTGATTTCTGGCTAAATAAAAGCTGTTGCAATGATATTTCCATGCTGAACTGAGTTGTTCTGGGTCAAATATGAAGGCAAACCCACTTTCCTTTCAGTATTTTGCTGCAATTGGCAGAAACAAGCATATTTGCTCATTCGGCCTGAAAATGCTTTTAAGCGCATAAAAACTTACACTCTTGATTTCTGGCTAAATAAAAGCTGTTGCAATGATATTTCCATGCTGAACTGAGTTGTTCTGGGGCAAATATGAAGGCAAACCCATTTTCCTTTCAGTATTTTGCTGCAATTGGCAGAAACAAGCATATTTGCTCATTCGGCCTGAAAATGCTTTTAAGCGCATAAAAACTTACACTCTTGATTTCTGGCTAAATAAAAGCTGTTGCAATGATATTTCCATGCTGAACTGAGTTGTTCTGGGTCAAATATGAAGGCAAACCCACTGTCCTTTCAGTATTTTGCTGCAATTGGAAGATATCAGCTCATTTGGCCTGAAAATGTTTTTAAGCGCATAAAAACTTACACTCTTGATTTCTGACTAAATAAAAGCTGTTGCAATGATATTTCCATGCTGAACTGAGTTGTTCTGGGTCAAATATGAAGGCAAACCCACTTTCCTTTCAGTATTTTGCTGCAATTGGCAGAAACAAGCATATTTGCTCATTCGGCCTGAAAATGCTTTTAAGCGCATAAAAACTTACACTCTTGATTTCTGGCTAAATAAAAGCTGTTGCAATGATATTTCCATGCTGAACTGAGATGTTCTGGGTCAAATATGAAGGAAAACCCACTTTCCTTTCAGTATTTTGCTGCAATTGGAAGATATCAGCTCATTTGGCCTGAAAATGCTTTTAAGCGCATAAAAACTTACACTCTTGATTTCTGGCTAAATAAAAGCTGTTGCAATGATATTTCCATGCTGAACTGAGTTGTTCTGGGTCAAATATGAAGGCAAACCCACTTTCCCGTCAGTATTTTGCTGCAATTGGCAGAAACAAGCATATTTGCTCATTCGGCCTGAAAATGCTTTTAAGCGCAAAAAAACTTACACTCTTGATTTCTGGCTAAATAAAAGCTGTTGCAATGATATTTCCATGCTGAACTGAGTTGTTCTGGGTCAAATATGAAGGCAAACCCACTTTCCTTTCAGTATTTTGCTGCAATTGGCAGAAACAAGCATATTTGCTCATTCGGCCTGAAAATGCTTTTAAGCGCATAAAAACTTACACTCTTGATTTCTGGCTAAATAAAAGCTGTTGCAATGATATTTCCATGCTGAAATGAGTTGTTCTGGGTCAAATATGAAGGCAAACCCACTTTCCTTTCAGTATTTTGCTGCAATTGGAAGATATCAGCTCATTTGGCCTGAAAATGCTTTTAAGCGCATAAAAACTTACACTCTTGATTTCTGGCTAAATAAAAGCTGTTGCAATGATATTTCCATGCTGAACTGAGTTGTTCTGGGTCAAATATGAAGGCAAACCCACTTTCCTTTCAGTATTTTGCTGCAATTGGCAGAAACAAGCATATTTGCTCATTCGGCCTGAAAATGCTTTTAAGCGCATAAAAACTTACACTCTTGATTTCTGGCTAAATAAAAGCTGTTGCAATGATATTTCCACGCTGAACTGAGTTGTTCTGGGTCAAATATGAAGGCAAACCCACTGTCCTTTCAGTATTTTGCTGCAATTGGAAGATATCAGCTCATTTGGCCTGAAAATGCTTTTAAGCGCATAAAAACTTACACTCTAGATTTCTGACTAAATAAAAGCTGTTGCAATGATATTTCCATGCTGAACTGAGTTGTTCTGGGTCAAATATGAAGGCAAACCCACTTTCCTTTCAGTATTTTGCTGCAATTGGCAGAAACAAGCATATTTGCTCATTCGGCCTGAAAATGCTTTTAAGCGCATAAAAACTTACACTCTTGATTTCTGGCTAAATAAAAGCTGTTGCAATGATATTTCCATGCTGAACTGAGTTGTTCTGGGTCAAATATGAAGGCAAACCCACTTTCCTTTCAGTATTTTGCTGCAATTGGAAGATATCAGCTCATTTGGCCTGAAAATGCTTTTAAGCGCATAAAAACTTACACTCTTGATTTCTGGCTAAATAAAAGCTGTTGCAATGATATTTCCATGCTGAACTGAGTTGTTCTGGGTCAAATATGAAGGCAAACCCACTTTCCTTTCAGTATTTTGCTGCAATTGGCAGAAACAAGCATATTTGCTCATTCGGCCTGAAAATGCTTTTAAGCGCATAAAAACTTACACTCTTGATTTCTGGCTAAATAAAAGCTGTTGCAATGATATTTCCACGCTGAACTGAGTTGTTCTGGGTCAAATAGGAAGGCAAACCCACTGTCCTTTCAGTATTTTGCTGCAATTGGAAGATATCAGCTCATTTGGCCTGAAAATGCTTTTAAGCGCATAAAAACTTACACTCTTGATTTCTGACTAAATAAAAGCTGTTGCAATGATATTTCCATGCTGAACTGAGTTGTTCTGGGTCAAATATGAAGGCAAACCCACTTTCCTTTCAGTATTTTGCTGCAATTGGCAGAAACAAGCATATTTGCTCATTCGGCCTGAAAATGCTTTTAAGCGCATAAAAACTTACACTCTTGATTTCTGGCTAAATAAAAGCTGTTGCAATGATATTTCCATGCTGAACTGAGTTGTTCTGGGGCAAATATGAAGGCAAACCCACTTTCCTTTCAGTATTTTGATGCAATTGGCAGAAACAAGCATATTTGCTCATTCGGCCTGAAAATGCTTTTAAGCGCATAAAAACTTACACTCTTGATTTCTGGCTAAATAAAAGCTGTTGCAATGATATTTCCATGCTGAACTGAGTTGTTCTGGGTCAAATATGAAGGCAAACCCACTTTCCTTTCAGTATTTTGCTGCAATTGGCAGAAACAAGCATATTTGCTCATTCGGCCTGAAAATGATTTTAAGCGCATAAAAACTTACACTCTTGATTTCTGGCTAAATAAAAGCTGTTGCAATGATATTTCCATGCTGAACTGAGTTGTTCTGGGTCAAATATGAAGGCAAACCCACTGTCCTTTCAGTATTTTGCTGCAATTGGAAGATATCAGCTCATTTGGCCTGAAAATGTTTTTAAGCGCATAAAAACTTACACTCTTGATTTCTGACTAAATAAAAGCTGTTGCAATGATATTTCCATGCTGAACTGAGTTGTTCTGGGTCAAATATGAAGGCAAACCCACTTTCCTTTCAGTATTTTGCTGCAATTGGCAGAAACAAGCATATTTGCTCATTCGGCCTGAAAATGCTTTTAAGCGCATAAAAACTTACACTCTTGATTTCTGGCTAAATAAAAGCTGTTGCAATGATATTTCCATGCTGAACTGAGTTGTTCTGGGTCAAATATGAAGGCAAACCCACTTTCCTTTCAGTATTTTGCTGCAATTGGCAGAAACAAGCATATTTGCTCATTCGGCCTGAAAATGCTTTTAAGCGCATAAAAACTTACACTCTTGATTTCTGGCTAAATAAAAGCTGTTGCAATGATATTTCCATGCTGAAATGAGTTGTTCTGGGTCAAATATGAAGGCAAACCCACTTTCCTTTCAGTATTTTGCTGCAATTGGAAGATATCAGCTCATTTGGCCTGAAAATGCTTTTAAGCGCATAAAAACTTACACTCTTGATTTCTGGCTAAATAAAAGCTGTTGCAATGATATTTCCATGCTGAACTGAGTTGTTCTGGGTCAAATATGAAGGCAAACCCACTTTCCTTTCAGTATTTTGCTGCAATTGGCAGAAACAAGCATATTTGCTCATTCGGCCTGAAAATGCTTTTAAGCGCATAAAAACTTACACTCTTGATTTCTGGCTAAATAAAAGCTGTTGCAATGATATTTCCACGCTGAACTGAGTTGTTCTGGGTCAAATATGAAGGCAAACCCACTGTCCTTTCAGTATTTTGCTGCAATTGGAAGATATCAGCTCATTTGGCCTGAAAATGCTTTTAAGCGCATAAAAACTTACACTCTTGATTTCTGACTAAATAAAAGCTGTTGCAATGATATTTCCATGCTGAACTGAGTTGTTCTGTGTCAAATATGAAGGCAAACCCACTTTCCTTTCAGTATTTTGCTGCAATTGGCAGAAACAAGCATATTTGCTCATTCGGCCTGAAAATGCTTTTAAGCGCATAAAAACTTACACTCTTGATTTCTGGCTAAATAAAAGCTGTTGCAATGATATTTCCATGCTGAACTGAGTTGTTCTGGGGCAAATATGAAGGCAAACCCACTTTCCTTTCAGTATTTTGATGCAATTGGCAGAAACAAGCATATTTGCTCATTCGGCCTGAAAATGCTTTTAAGCGCATAAAAACTTACACTCTTGATTTCTGGCTAAATAAAAGCTGTTGCAATGATATTTCCATGCTGAACTGAGTTTTTCTGGGTCAAATATGAAGGCAAACCCACTTTCCTTTCAGTATTTTGCTGCAATTGGCAGAAACAAGCATATTTGCTCATTCGGCCTGAAAATGCTTTTAAGCGCATAAAAACTTACACTCTTGATTTCTGGCTAAATAAAAGCTGTTGCAATGATATTTCCATGCTGAACTGAGTTGTTCTGGGTCAAATATGAAGGCAAACCCACTTTCCTTTCAGTATTTTGCTGCAATTGGCAGAAACAAGCATATTTGCTCATTCGGCCTGAAAATGCTTTTAAGCGCATAAAAACTTACACTCTTGATTTCTGGCTAAATAAAAGCTGTTGCAATGATATTTCCACGCTGAACTGAGTTGTTCTGGGTCAAATATGAAGGCAAACCCACTGTCCTTTCAGTATTTTGCTGCAATTGGAAGATATCAGCTCATTTGGCCTGAAAATGCTTTTAAGCGCATAAAAACTTACACTCTTGATTTCTGACTAAATAAAAGCTGTTGCAATGATATTTCCATGCTGAACTGAGTTGTTCTGGGTCAAATATGAAGGCAAACCCACTTTCCTTTCAGTATTTTGCTGCAATTGGCAGAAACAAGCATATTTGCTCATTCGGCCTGAAAATGCTTTTAAGCGCATAAAAACTTACACTCTTGATTTCTGGCTAAATAAAAGCTGTTGCAATGATATTTCCATGCTGAACTGAGTTGTTCTGGGTCAAATATGAAGGCAAACCCACTTTCCTTTCAGTATTTTGCTGCAATTGGCAGAAACAAGCATATTTGCTCATTCAGCCTGAAAATGCTTTTAAGCGCATAAAAACTTACACTCTTGATTTCTGGCTAAATAAAAGCTGTTGCAATGATATTTCCATGCTGAACTGAGTTGTTCTGGGTCAAATATGAAGGCAAACCCACTTTCCTTTCAGTATTTTGCTGCAATTGGCAGAAACAAGCATATTTGCTCATTCGGCCTGAAAATGCTTTTAAGCGCATAAAAACTTACACTCTTGATTTCTGGCTAAATAAAAGCTGTTGCAATGATATTTCCATGCTGAACTGAGTTGTTCTGGGGCAAATATGAAGGCAAACCCATTTTCCTTTCAGTATTTTGCTGCAATTGGCAGAAACAAGCATATTTGCTCATTCGGCCTGAAAATGCTTTTAAGCGCATAAAAACTTACACTCTTGATTTCTGGCTAAATAAAAGCTGTTGCAATGATATTTCCATGCTGAACTGAGTTGTTCTGGGTCAAATATGAAGGCAAACCCACTGTCCTTTCAGTATTTTGCTGCAATTGGAAGATATCAGCTCATTTGGCCTGAAAATGTTTTTAAGCGCATAAAAACTTACACTCTTGATTTCTGACTAAATAAAAGCTGTTGCAATGATATTTCCATGCTGAACTGAGTTGTTCTGGGTCAAATATGAAGGCAAACCCACTTTCCTTTCAGTATTTTGCTGCAATTGGCAGAAACAAGCATATTTGCTCATTCGGCCTGAAAATGCTTTTAAGCGCATAAAAACTTACACTCTTGATTTCTGGCTAAATAAAAGCTGTTGCAATGATATTTCCATGCTGAACTGAGATGTTCTGGGTCAAATATGAAGGAAAACCCACTTTCCTTTCAGTATTTTGCTGCAATTGGAAGATATCAGCTCATTTGGCCTGAAAATGCTTTTAAGCGCATAAAAACTTACACTCTTGATTTCTGGCTAAATAAAAGCTGTTGCAATGATATTTCCATGCTGAACTGAGTTGTTCTGGGTCAAATATGAAGGCAAACCCACTTTCCCGTCAGTATTTTGCTGCAATTGGCAGAAACAAGCATATTTGCTCATTCGGCCTGAAAATGCTTTTAAGCGCAAAAAAACTTACACTCTTGATTTCTGGCTAAATAAAAGCTGTTGCAATGATATTTCCATGCTGAACTGAGTTGTTCTGGGTCAAATATGAAGGCAAACCCACTTTCCCTTCAGTATTTTGCTGCAAATAGCAGAAATCAGCTCATTTGGCCTGAAAATGCTTTTAAGCGCATAAAAACTTACACTCTTGATTTCTGGCTAAATAAAAGCTGTTCCAATGATATTTCCATGCTGAACTGAGTTGTTCTGGGTCAAATATGAAGGCAAACCCACTTTCCTTTCAGTATTTTGCTGCAATTGGCAGAAACAAGCATATTTGCTCATTCGGCCTGAAAATGCTTTTAAGCGCATAAAAACTTACACTCTTGATTTCTGGCTAAAAAAAAGCTGTTGCAATGATATTTCCATGCTGAACTGAGTTGTTCTGGGTCAAATATGAAGGCAAACCCACTTTCCTTTCAGTATTTTGCTGCAATTGGCAGAAACAAGCATATTTGCTCATTTGGCCTGAAAATGCTTTTAAGCGCATAAAAACTTACACTCTTGATTTCTGGCTAAATAAAAGCTTTTGCAATGATATTTCCATACTGAACTGAGTTGTTCTGGTTCAAATATGAAGGCAAACCCACTTTCCCGTCAGTATTTTGCTGCAATTGGCAGAAACAAGCATATTTGCTCATTCACCCTGAAAATGCTTTTAAGCGCATAAAAACTTACACTCTTGATTTCTGGCTAAATAAAAGCTGTTGCAATGATATTTCCATGCTGAACTGAGTTGTTCTGGGTCAAATATGAAGGCAAACCCACTTTCCTTTCAGTATTTTGCTGCAATTGGCAGAAACAAGCATATTTGCTCATTCGGCCTGAAAATGCTTTTAAGCGCATAAAAACTTACACTCTTGATTTCTGGCTAAATAAAAGCTGTTGCAATGATATTTCCATGCTGAACTGAGTTGTTCTGGGTCAAATATGAAGGCAAACCCACTTTCCTTTCAGTATTTTGCTGCAATTGGCAGAAACAAGCATATTTGCTCATTCGGCCTGAAAATGCTTTTAAGCGCATAAAAACTTACACTCTTGATTTCTGGCTAAATAAAAGCTGTTGCAATGATATTTCCATAGTGAACTGAGTTGTTCTGGGTCAAATATGAAGGCAAATCCACTTTCCTTTCAGTATTTTGCTGCAATTGGCAGAAACAAGCATATTTGCTCATTCGGCCTGAAAATGCTTTTAAGCGCATAAAAACTTACACTCTTGATGTCTGACTAAATAAAAGTTGTTGCAATGATATTTCCATGCTGAACTGAGTTGTTCTGGGTCAAATATGAAGGCAAACCCACTTTCCCTTCAGTATTTTGCTGCAAATAGCAGAAATCAGCTCATTTGGCCTGAAAATGCTTTTAAGCGCATAAAAACTTACACTCTTGATTTCTGGCTAAATAAAAGCTGTTGCAATGATATTTCCATGCTGAACTGAGTTGTTCTGGGTCAAATATGAAGGCAAACCCACTGTCCTTTCAGTATTTTTTTGCAATTGGAAGATATCAGCTCATTTGGCCTGAAAATGCTTTTAAGCGCATAAAAACTTACACTCTTGATTTCTGACTAAATAAAAGCTGTTGCAATGATATTTCCATGCTGAACTGAGTTGTTCTGGGTCAAATATGAAGGCAAACCCACTTTCCTTTCAGTATTTTGCTGCAATTGGCAGAAACAAGCATATTTGCTCATTCGGCCTGAAAATGCTTTTAAGCGCATAAAAACTTACACTCTTGATTTCTGGCTAAATAAAAGCTGTTGCAATGATATTTCCATGCTGAACTGAGTTGTTCTGGGTCAAATATGAAGGCAAACCCACTTTCCTTTCAGTATTTTGCTGCAATTGGCAGAAACAAGCATATTTGCTCATTCTCGCCTGAAAATGCTTTTAAGCGCATAAAAACTTACACTCTTGATTTCTGGCTAAATAAAAGCTGTTGCAATGATATTTCCATGCTGAACTGAGTTGTTCTGGGTCAAATATGAAGGCAAACCCACTTTCCTTTCAGTATTTTGCTGCAATTGGAAGATATCAGCTCATTTGGCCTGAAAATGCTTTTAAGCGCATAAAAACTTACACTCTTGATTTCTGGCTAAATAAAAACTGTTGCAATGATATTTCCATGCTGAAATGAGTTTTTCTGGGTCAAATATGAAGGCAAACCCACTTTCCTTTCAGTATTTTGCTGCAATTGGAAGATATCAGCTCATTTGGCCTGAAAATGCTTTTAAGCGCATAAAAACTTACACTCTTGATTTCTGGCTAAATAAAAGCTGTTGCAATGATATTTCCATGCTGAACTGAGTTGTTCTGGGTCAAATATGAAGGCAAACCCACTTTCCTTTCAGTATTTTGCTGCAATTGGCAGAAACAAGCATATTTGCTCATTCGGCCTGAAAATGCTTTTAAGCGCATAAAAACTTACACTCTTGATTTCTGGCTAAATAAAAGCTGTTGCAATGATATTTCCATGCTGAACTGAGTTGTTCTGGGTCAAATATGAAGGCAAACCCACTTTCCTTTCAGTATTTTGCTGCAATTGGCAGAAACAAGCATATTTGCTCATTCGGCCTGAAAATGCTTTTAAGCGCCTAAAAACTTACACTCTTGATTTCTGGCTAAATAAAAGCTCTTGCAATGATATTTCCATGCTGAACTGAGTTGTTCTGGGTCAAATATGAAGGCAAACCCACTTTCCTTTCAGTATTTTGCTGCAATTGGCAGAAACAAGCATATTTGCTCATTCGGCCTGAAAATGCTTTTAAGCGCATAAAAACTTACACTCTTGATTTCTGGCTAAATAAAAGCTGTTGCAATGATATTTCCATGCTGAACTGAGTTGTTCTGGGGCAAATATGAAGGCAAACCCACTTTCCTTTCAGTATTTTGCTGCAATTGGCAGAAACAAGCATATTTGCTCATTCGGCCTGAAAATGCTTTTAAGCGCATAAAAACTTACACTCTTGATTTCTGGCTAAATAAAAGCTGTTGCAATGATATTTCCATGCTGAACTGAGTTGTTCTGGGTCAAATATGAAGGCAAACCCACTTTCCTTTCAGTATTTTGCTGCAATTGGCAGAAACAAGCATATTTGCTCATTCACCCTGAAAATGCTTTTAAGCGCATAAAAACTTACACTCTTGATTTCTGGCTAAATAAAAGCTGTTGCAATGATATTTCCATGCTGAACTGAGTTGTTCTGGGTCAAATATGAAGGCAAACCCACTTTCCTTTCAGTATTTTGCTGCAATTGGCAGAAACAAGCATATTTGCTCATTCGGCCTGAAAATGCTTTTAAGCGCATAAAAACTTACACTCTTGATTTCTGGCTAAATAAAAGCTGTTGCAATGATATTTCCATGCTGAACTGAGTTGTTCTGGGTCAAATATGAAGGCAAACCCACTTTCCTTTCAGTATTTTGCTGCAATTGGCAGAAACAAGCATATTTGCTCATTCGGCCTGAAAATGCTTTTAAGCGCATAAAAACTTACACTCTTGATTTCTGGCTAAATAAAAGCTGTTGCAATGATATTTCCATAGTGAACTGAGTTGTTCTGGGTCAAATATGAAGGCAAATCCACTTTCCTTTCAGTATTTTGCTGCAATTGGCAGAAACAAGCATATTTGCTCATTCGGCCTGAAAATGCTTTTAAGCGCATAAAAACTTACACTCTTGATGTCTGACTAAATAAAAGTTGTTGCAATGATATTTCCATGCTGAACTGAGTTGTTCTGGGTCAAATATGAAGGCAAACCCACTTTCCCTTCAGTATTTTGCTGCAAATAGCAGAAATCAGCTCATTTGGCCTGAAAATGCTTTTAAGCGCATAAAAACTTACACTCTTGATTTCTGGCTAAATAAAAGCTGTTGCAATGATATTTCCATGCTGAACTGAGTTGTTCTGGGTCAAATATGAAGGCAAACCCACTTTCCTTTCAGTATTTTGCTGCAATTGGCAGAAACAAGCATATTTGCTCATTCGGCCTGAAAATGCTTTTAAGCGCATAAAAACTTACACTCTTGATTTCTGGCTAAATAAAAGCTGTTGCAATGATATTTCCATGCTGAACTGAGTTGTTCTGGGTCAAATATGAAGGCAAACCCACTTTCCTTTCAGTATTTTGCTGCAATTGGCAGAAACAAGCATATTTGCTCATTCGGCCTGAAAATGCTTTTAAGCGCATAAAAACTTACACTCTTGATTTCTGGCTAAATAAAAGCTGTTGCAATGATATTTCCATGCTGAACTGAGTTGTTCTGGGTCAAATATGAAGGCAAACCCACTTTCCTTTCAGTATTTTGCTGCAATTGGAAGATATCAGCTCATTTGGCCTGAAAATGCTTTTAAGCGCATAAAAACTTACACTCTTGATTTCTGGCTAAATAAAAACTGTTGCAATGATATTTCCATGCTGAAATGAGTTTTTCTGGGTCAAATATGAAGGCAAACCCACTTTCCTTTCAGTATTTTGCTGCAATTGGAAGATATCAGCTCATTTGGCCTGAAAATGCTTTTAAGCGCATAAAAACTTACACTCTTGATTTCTGGCTAAATAAAAGCTGTTGCAATGATATTTCCATGCTGAACTGAGTTGTTCTGGGTCAAATATGAAGGCAAACCCACTTTCCTTTCAGTATTTTGCTGCAATTGGCAGAAACAAGCATATTTGCTCATTCGGCCTGAAAATGCTTTTAAGCGCATAAAAACTTACACTCTTGATTTCTGGCTAAATAAAAGCTGTTGCAATGATATTTCCATGCTGAACTGAGTTGTTCTGGGTCAAATATGAAGGCAAACCCACTTTCCTTTCAGTATTTTGCTGCAATTGGCAGAAACAAGCATATTTGCTCATTCGGCCTGAAAATGCTTTTAAGCG
This sequence comes from Channa argus, assembly GCF_033026475.1. NCBI lineage: Eukaryota > Metazoa > Chordata > Actinopteri > Anabantiformes > Channidae > Channa > Channa argus. The sequence goes on from NW_027125225.1 coordinate 864,430, forward strand.
CCTAAAAACTTACACTCTTGATTTCTGGCTAAATAAAAGCTCTTGCAATGATATTTCCATGCTGAACTGAGTTGTTCTGGGTCAAATATGAAGGCAAACCCACTTTCCTTTCAGTATTTTGCTGCAATTGGCAGAAACAAGCATATTTGCTCATTCGGCCTGAAAATGCTTTTAAGCGCATAAAAACTTACACTCTTGATTTCTGGCTAAATAAAAGCTGTTGCAATGATATTTCCATGCTGAACTGAGTTGTTCTGGGGCAAATATGAAGGCAAACCCACTTTCCTTTCAGTATTTTGCTGCAATTGGCAGAAACAAGCATATTTGCTCATTCGGCCTGAAAATGCTTTTAAGCGCATAAAAACTTACACTCTTGATTTTTGGCTAAATAAAAGCTGTTGCAATGATATTTCCATGCTGAACTGAGTTGTTCTGGGTCAAATATGAAGGCAAACCCACTTTCCTTTCAGTATTTTGCTGCAATTGGCAGAAACAAGCATATTTGCCCATTCGGCCTGTAAATGCTTTTAAGCGCATAAAAACTTACACTCTTGATTTCTGGCTAAATAAAAGCTGTTGCAATGATATTTCCATGCTGAACTGAGTTGTTCTGGGGCAAATATGAAGGCAAACCCACTTTCCTTTCAGTATTTTGCTGCAATTGGCAGAAACAAGCATATTTGCTCATTCGGCCTGAAAATGCTTTTAAGCGCATAAAAACTTACACTCTTGATTTCTGGCTAAATAAAAGCTGTTGCAATGATATTTCCATGCTGAACTGAGTTGTTCTGGGTCAAATATGAAGGCAAACCCAATTTCCTTTCAGTATTTTGCTGCAATTGGCAGAAACAAGCATATTTGCTCATTCGGCCTGAAAATGCTTTTAAGCGCATAAAAACTTACACTCTTGATTTCTGGCTAAATAAAAGCTGTTGCAATGATATTTCCATGCTGAACTGAGTTGTTCTGGGTCAAATATGAAGGCAAACCCACTTTCCTTTCAGTATTTTGCTGCAATTGGCAGAAACAAGCATATTTGCTCATTCGGCCTGAAAATGCTTTTAAGCGCATAAAAACTTACACTCTTGATTTCTGGCTAAATAAAAGCTGTTGCAATGATATTTCCATGCTGAACTGAGTTGTTCTGGGTCAAATATGAAGGCAAACCCACTTTCCTTTCAGTATTTTGCTGCAATTGGCAGAAACAAGCATATTTGCTCATTCGGCCTGAAAATGCTTTTAAGCGCATAAAAACTTACACTCTTGATTTCTGGCTAAATAAAAGCTGTTGCAATGATATTTCCATGCTGAACTGAGTTGTTCTGGGTCAAATATGAAGGCAAACCCACTTTCCTTTCAGTATTTTGCTGCAATTGGAAGATATCAGCTCATTTGGCCTGAAAATGCTTTTAAGCGCATAAAAACTTACACTCTTGATTTCTGGCTAAATAAAAGCTGTTGCAATGATATTTCCATGCTGAACTGAGTTGTTCTGGGTCAAATATGAAGGAAAACCCACTTTCCTTTCAGTATTTTGCTGCAATTGGAAGATATCAGCTCATTTGGCCTGAAAATGCTTTTAAGCGCATAAAAACTTACACTCTTGATTTCTGGCTAAATAAAAGCTGTTGCAATGATATTTCCATGCTGAACTGAGTTGTTCTGGGTCAAATATGAAGGCAAACCCACTTTCCTTTCAGTATTTTGCTGCAATTGGCAGAAACAAGCATATTTGCTCATTCGGCCTGAAAATGATTTTAAGCGCATAAAAACTTACACTCTTGATTTCTGGCTAAATAAAAGCTGTTGCAATGATATTTCCATGCTGAACTGAGTTGTTCTGGGTCAAATATGAAGGCAAACCCACTGTCCTTTCAGTATTTTGCTGCAATTGGAAGATATCAGCTCATTTGGCCTGAAAATGTTTTTAAGCGCATAAAAACTTACACTCTTGATTTCTGACTAAATAAAAGCTGTTGCAATGATATTTCCATGCTGAACTGAGTTGTTCTGGGTCAAATATGAAGGCAAACCCACTTTCCTTTCAGTATTTTGCTGCAATTGGCAGAAACAAGCATATTTGCTCATTCGGCCTGAAAATGCTTTTAAGCGCATAAAAACTTACACTCTTGATTTCTGGCTAAATAAAAGCTGTTGCAATGATATTTCCATGCTGAACTGAGTTGTTCTGGGTCAAATATGAAGGCAAACCCACTTTCCTTTCAGTATTTTGCTGCAATTGGCAGAAACAAGCATATTTGCTCATTCGGCCTGAAAATGCTTTTAAGCGCATAAAAACTTACACTCTTGATTTCTGGCTAAATAAAAGCTGTTGCAATGATATTTCCATGCTGAAATGAGTTGTTCTGGGTCAAATATGAAGGCAAACCCACTTTCCTTTCAGTATTTTGCTGCAATTGGAAGATATCAGCTCATTTGGCCTGAAAATGCTTTTAAGCGCATAAAAACTTACACTCTTGATTTCTGGCTAAATAAAAGCTGTTGCAATGATATTTCCATGCTGAACTGAGTTGTTCTGGGTCAAATATGAAGGCAAACCCACTTTCCTTTCAGTATTTTGCTGCAATTGGCAGAAACAAGCATATTTGCTCATTCGGCCTGAAAATGCTTTTAAGCGCATAAAAACTTACACTCTTGATTTCTGGCTAAATAAAAGCTGTTGCAATGATATTTCCACGCTGAACTGAGTTGTTCTGGGTCAAATATGAAGGCAAACCCACTGTCCTTTCAGTTTTTTGCTGCAATTGGAAGATATCAGCTCATTTGGCCTGAAAATGCTTTTAAGCGCATAAAAACTTACACTCTTGATTTCTGACTAAATAAAAGCTGTTGCAATGATATTTCCATGCTGAACTGAGTTGTTCTGGGTCAAATATGAAGGCAAACCCACTTTCCTTTCAGTATTTTGCTGCAATTGGCAGAAACAAGCATATTTGCTCATTCGGCCTGAAAATGCTTTTAAGCGCATAAAAACTTACACTCTTGATTTCTGGCTAAATAAAAGCTGTTGCAATGATATTTCCATGCTGAACTGAGTTGTTCTGGGTCAAATATGAAGGCAAACCCACTTTCCTTTCAGTATTTTGCTGCAATTGGCAGAAACAAGCATATTTGCTCATTCGGCCTGAAAATGCTTTTAAGCGCATAAAAACTTACACTCTTGATTTCTGGCTAAATAAAAGCTGTTGCAATGATATTTCCATGCTGAACTGAGTTGTTCTGGGTCAAATATGAAGGCAAACCCACTTTCCTTTCAGTATTTTGCTGCAATTGGCAGAAACAAGCATATTTGCTCATTCGGCCTGAAAATGCTTTTAAGCGCATAAAAACTTACACTCTTGATTTCTGGCTAAATAAAAGCTGTTGCAATGATATTTCCATGCTGAACTGAGTTGTTCTGGGTCAAATATGAAGGCAAACCCACTTTCCTTTCAGTATTTTGCTGCAATTGGCAGAAACAAGCATATTTGCCCATTCGGCCTGTAAATGCTTTTAAGCGCATAAAAACTTACACTCTTGATTTCTGGCTAAATAAAAGCTGTTGCAATGATATTTCCATGCTGAACTGAGTTGTTCTGGGGCAAATATGAAGGCAAACCCACTTTCCTTTCAGTTTTTTGCTGCAATTGGCAGAAACAAGCATATTTGCTCATTGGCCTGAAAATGCTTTTAAGCGCATAAAAACTTACACTCTTGATTTCTGGCTAAATAAAAGCTGTTGCAATGATATTTCCATGCTGAACTGAGTTGTTCTGGGTCAAATATGAAGGCAAACCCACTTTCCTTTCAGTATTTTGCTGCAATTGGAAGATATCAGCTCATTTGGCCTGAAAATGCTTTTAAGCGCATAAAAACTTACACTCTTGATTTCTGGCTAAATAAAAGCTGTTGCAATGATATTTCCATGCTGAACTGAGTTGTTCTGGGTCAAATATGAAGGCAAACCCACTTTCCTTTCAGTATTTTGCTGCAATTGGCAGAAACAAGCATATTTGCTCATTCGGCCTGAAAATGCTTTTAAGCGCATAAAAACTTACACTCTTGATTTCTGGCTAAATAAAAGCTGTTGCAATGATATTTCCATGCTGAACTGAGTTGTTCTGGGTCAAATATGAAGGCAAACCCAATTTCCTTTCAGTATTTTGCTGCAATTGGCAGAAACAAGCATATTTGCTCATTCGGCCTGAAAATGCTTTTAAGCGCATAAAAACTTACACTCTTGATTTCTGGCTAAATAAAAGCTGTTGCAATGATATTTCCATGCTGAACTGAGTTGCTCTGGGTCAAATATGAAGGCAAACCCACTGTCCTTTCAGTATTTTGCTGCAATTGGAAGATATCAGCTCATTTGGCCTGAAAATGCTGTTAAGCGCATAAAAACTTACACTCTTGATTTCTGGCTAAATAAAAGCTGTTGCAATGATATTTCCATGCTGAACTGAGTTGTTCTGGGTCAAATATGAAGGCAAACCCACTTTCCTTTCAGTATTTTCTGCAATTGGCAGAAACAAGCATATTTGCTCATTCGGCCTGAAAATGCTTTTAAGCGCATAAAAACTTACACTCTTGATTTCTGGCTAAATAAAAGCTGTTGCAATGATATTTCCATGCTGAACTGAGTTGTTCTGGGTCAAATATGAAGGCAAACCCACTTTCCTTTCAGTATTTTGCTGCAATTGGAAGATATCAGCTCATTTGGCCTGAAAATACTTTTAAGCGCATAAAAACTTACACTCTTGATTTCTGGCTAAATAAAAGCTGTTGCAATGATATTTCCATGCTGAACTGAGTTGTTCTGGGTCAAATATGAAGGCAAACCCACTTTCCTTTCAGTATTTTGTTGCAATTGGCAGAAACAAGCATATTTGCTCATTCGGCCTGAAAATGCTTTTAAGCGCATAAAAACTTACACTCTTGATTTCTGACTAAATAAAAGCTGTTGCAATGATATTTCCATGCTGAACTGAGTTGTTCTGGGTCAAATATGAAGGCAAACCCACTGTCCTTTCAGTATTTTGCTGCAATTGGAAGATATCAGCTCATTTGGCCTGAAAATGTTTTTAAGCGCATAAAAACTTACACTCTTGATTTCTGACTAAATAAAAGCTGTTGCAATGATATTTCCATGCTGAACTGAGTTGTTCTGGGTCAAATATGAAGGCAAACCCACTTTCTTTCAGTATTTTGCTGCAATTGGCAGAAACAAGCATATTTGCTCATTCGGCCTGAAAATGCTTTTAAGCGCATAAAAACTTACACTCTTGATTTCTGGCTAAATAAAAGCTGTTGCAATGATATTTCCATGCTGAACTGAGTTGTTCTGGGTCAAATATGAAGGAAAACCCACTTTCCTTTCAGTATTTTGCTGCAATTGGAAGATATCAGCTCATTTGGCCTGAAAATGCTTTTAAGCGCATAAAAACTTACACTCTTGATTTCTGGCTAAATAAAAGCTGTTGCAATGATATTTCCATGCTGAACTGAGTTGTTCTGGGTCAAATATGAAGGCAAACCCACTTTCCTTTCAGTATTTTGCTGCAATTGGCAGAAACAAGCATATTTGCTCATTCGGCCTGAAAATGCTTTTAAGCGCATAAAAACTTACACTCTTGATTTCTGGCTAAATAAAAGCTGTTGCAATGATATTTCCATGCTGAAATGAGTTGTTCTGGGTCAAATATGAAGGCAAACCCACTTTCCTTTCAGTATTTTGCTGCAATTGGAAGATATCAGCTCATTTGGCCTGAAAATGCTTTTAAGCGCATAAAAACTTACACTCTTGATTTCTGGCTAAATAAAAGCTGTTGCAATGATATTTCCATGCTGAACTGAGTTGTTCTGGGTCAAATATGAAGGCAAACCCACTTTCCTTTCAGTATTTTGCTGCAATTGGCAGAAACAAGCATATTTGCTCATTCGGCCTGAAAATGCTTTTAAGCGCATAAAAACTTACACTCTTGATTTCTGGCTAAATAAAAGCTGTTGCAATGATATTTCCATGCTGAACTGAGTTGTTCTGGGTCAAATATGAAGGCAAACCCACTTTCCTTTCAGTATTTTGCTGCAATTGGCAGAAACAAGCATATTTGCTCATTCGGCCTGAAAATGCTTTTAAGCGCATAAAAACTTACACTCTTGATTTCTGGCTAAATAAAAGCTCTTGCAATGATATTTCCATGCTGAACTGAGTTGTTCTGGGTCAAATATGAAGGCAAACCCACTTTCCTTTCAGTATTTTGCTGCAATTGGCAGAAACAAGCATATTTGCCCATTCGGCCTGTAAATGCTTTTAAGCGCATAAAAACTTACACTCTTGATTTCTGGCTAAATAAAAGCTGTTGCAATGATATTTCCATGCTGAACTGAGTTGTTCTGGGGCAAATATGAAGGCAAACCCACTTTCCTTTCAGTATTTTGCTGCAATTGGCAGAAACAAGCATATTTGCTCATTCGGCCTGAAAATGCTTTTAAGCGCATAAAAACTTACACTCTTGATTTCTGGCTAAATAAAAGCTGTTGCAATGATATTTCCATGCTGAACTGAGTTGTTCTGGGGCAAATATGAAGGCAAACCCACTTTCCTTTCAGTATTTTGCTGCAATTGGCAGAAACAAGCATATTTGCTTATTCGGCCTGAAAATGCTTTTAAGCGCATAAAAACTTACACTCTTGATTTCTGGCTAAATAAAAGCTGTTGCAATGATATTTCCATGCTGAACTGAGTTGTTCTGGGTCAAATATGAAGGCAAACCCAATTTCCTTTCAGTATTTTGCTGCAATTGGCAGAAACAAGCATATTTGCTCATTCGGCCTGAAAATGCTTTTAAGCGCATAAAAACTTACACTCTTGATTTCTGGCTAAATAAAAGGTGTTGCAATGATATTTCCATGCTGAACTGAGTTGTTCTGGGTCAAATATGAAGGCAAACCCACTTTCCTTTCAGTATTTTGCTGCAATTGGCAGAAACAAGCATATTTGCTCATTCGGCCTGAAAATGCTTTTAAGCGCATAAAAACTTACACTCTTGATTTCTGGCTAAATAAAAGCTGTTGCAATGATATTTCCATGCTGAACTGAGTTGTTCTGGGTCAAATATGAAGGCAAACCCACTTTCCTTTCAGTATTTTGCTGCAATTGGAAGATATCAGCTCATTTGGCCTGAAAATGCTTTTAAGCGCATAAAAACTTACACTCTTGATTTCTGGCTAAATAAAAGCTGTTGCAATGATATTTCCATGCTGAACTGAGTTGTTCTGGGTCAAATATGAAGGCAAACCCACTTTCCTTTCAGTATTTTGCTGCAATTGGAAGATATCAGCTCATTTGGCCTGAAAATGCTTTTAAGCGCATAAAAACTTACACTCTTGATTTCTGGCTAAATAAAAGCTGTTGCAATGATATTTCCATGCTGAACTGAGTTGTTCTGGGTCAAATATGAAGGAAAACCCACTTTCCTTTCAGTATTTTGCTGCAATTGGAAGATATCAGCTCATTTGGCCTGAAAATGCTTTTAAGCGCATAAAAACTTACACTCTTGATTTCTGGCTAAATAAAAGCTGTTGCAATGATATTTCCATGCTGAACTGAGTTGTTCTGGGTCAAATATGAAGGCAAACCCACTTTCCTTTCAGTATTTTGCTGCAATTGGCAGAAACAAGCATATTTGCTCATTCGGCCTGAAAATACTTTTAAGCGCATAAAAACTTACACTCTTGATTTCTGGCTAAATAAAAGCTGTTGCAATGATATTTCCATGCTGAACTGAGTTGTTCTGGGTCAAATATGAAGGCAAACCCACTTTCCTTTCAGTATTTTGCTGCAATTGGCAGAAACATGCATATTTGCTCATTCGGCCTGAAAATGATTTTAAGCGCATAAAAACTTACACTCTTGATTTCTGGCTAAATAAAAGCTGTTGCAATGATATTTCCATGCTGAACTGAGTTGTTCTGGGTCAAATATGAAGGCAAACCCACTGTCCTTTCAGTATTTTGCTGCAATTGGAAGATATCAGCTCATTTGGCCTGAAAATGTTTTTAAGCGCATAAAAACTTACACTCTTGATTTCTGACTAAATAAAAGCTGTTGCAATGATATTTCCATGCTGAACTGAGTTGTTCTGGGTCAAATATGAAGGCAAACCCACTTTCCTTTCAGTATTTTGCTGCAATTGGCAGAAACAAGCATATTTGCTCATTCGGCCTGAAAATGCTTTTAAGCGCATAAAAACTTACACTCTTGATTTCTGGCTAAATAAAAGCTGTTGCAATGATATTTCCATGCTGAACTGAGTTGTTCTGGGTCAAATATGAAGGCAAACCCACTTTCCTTTCAGTATTTTGCTGCAATTGGCAGAAACAAGCATATTTGCTCATTCGGCCTGAAAATGCTTTTAAGCGCATAAAAACTTACACTCTTGATTTCTGGCTAAATAAAAGCTGTTGCAATGATATTTCCATGCTGAACTGAGTTGTTCTGGGTCAAATATGAAGGCAAACCCACTTTCCTTTCAGTATTTTGCTGCAATTGGCAGAAACAAGCATATTTGCTCATTCGGCCTGAAAATGATTTTAAGCGCATAAAAACTTACACTCTTGATTTCTGGCTAAATAAAAGCTGTTGCAATGATATTTCCATGCTGAACTGAGTTGTTCTGTGTCAAATATGAAGGCAAACCCACTGTCCTTTCAGTATTTTGCTGCAATTGGAAGATATCAGCTCATTTGGCCTGAAAATGCTTTTAAGCGCATAAAAACTTACACTCTTGATTTCTGGCTAAATAAAAGCTGTTGCAATGATATTTCCATGCTGAACTGAGTTGTTCTGGGTCAAATATGAAGGCAAACCCACTTTCCTTTCAGTATTTTGCTGCAATTGGCAGAAACAAGCATATTTGCTCATTCGGCCTGAAAATGCTTTTAAGCGCATAAAAACTTACACTCTTGATTTCTGGCTAAATAAAAGCTGTTGCAATGATATTTCCATGCTGAACTGAGTTGTTCTGGGTCAAATATGAAGGCAAACCCACTTTCCTTTCAGTATTTTGCTGCAATTGGCAGAAACAAGCATATTTGCTCATTCGGCCTGAAAATGATTTTAAGCGCATAAAAACTTACACTCTTGATTTCTGGCTAAATAAAAGCTGTTGCAATGATATTTCCATGCTGAACTGAGTTGTTCTGTGTCAAATATGAAGGCAAACCCACTGTCCTTTCAGTATTTTGCTGCAATTGGAAGATATCAGCTCATTTGGCCTGAAAATGCTTTTAAGCGCATAAAAACTTACACTCTTGATTTCTGACTAAATAAAAGCTGTTGCAATGATATTTCCATGCTGAACTGAGTTGTTCTGGGTCAAATATGAAGGCAAACCCACTTTCCTTTCAGTATTTTGCTGCAATTGGCAGAAACAAGCATATTTGCTCATTCGGCCTGAAAATGCTTTTAAGTGCATAAAAACTTACACTCTTGATTTCTGGCTAAATAAAAGCTGTTGCAATGATATTTCCATGCTGAACTGAGTTGTTCTGGGTCAAATATGAAGGCAAACCCACTTTCCTTTCAGTATTTTGCTGCAATTGGCAGAAACAAGCATATTTGCTCATTTGGCCTGAAAATGCTTTTAAGCGCATAGAAACTTACACTCTTGATTTCTGGCTTAATAAAAGCTGTTGCAATGATATTTCCATGCTGAACTGAGTTGTTCTGGGTCAAATATGAAGGCAAACCCACTTTCCTTTCAGTATTTTGCTGCAATTGGCAGAAACAAGCATATTTGCTCATTCGGCCTGAAAATGCTTTTAAGCGCATAAAAACTTACACTCTTGATTTCTGGCTAAATAAAAGCTCTTGCAATGATATTTCCATGCTGAACTGAGTTGTTCTGGGTCAAATATGAAGGCAAACCCACTTTCCTTTCAGTATTTTGCTGCAATTGGCAGAAACAAGCATATTTGCTCATTCGGCCTGAAAATGCTTTTAAGCGCATAAAAACTTACACTCTTGATTTCTGGCTAAATAAAAGCTGTTGCAATGATATTTCCATGCTGAACTGAGTTGTTCTGGGTCAAATATGAAGGCAAACCCACTTTCCTTTCAGTATTTTGCTGCAATTGGCAGAAACAAGCATATTTGCTCATTCGGCCTGAAAATGCTTTTAAGCGCATAAAAACTTACACTCTTGATTTCTGGCTAAATAAAAGCTGTTGCAATGATATTTCCATGCTGAACTGAGTTGTTCTGGGTCAAATATGAAGGCAAACCCACTTTCCTTTCAGTATTTTGCTGCAATTGGAAGATATCAGCTCATTTGGCCTGAAAATGTTTTTAAGCGCATAAAAACTTACACTCTTGATTTCTGACTAAATAAAAGCTGTTGCAATGATATTTCCATGCTGAACTGAGTTGTTCTGGGTCAAATATGAAGGCAAACCCACTTTCCTTTCAGTATTTTGCTGCAATTGGCAGAAACAAGCATATTTGCTCATTCGGCCTGAAAATGCTTTTAAGCGCATAAAAACTTACACTCTTGATTTCTGGCTAAATAAAAGCTGTTGCAATGATATTTCCATGCTGAACTGAGTTGTTCTGGGTCAAATATGAAGGAAAACCCACTTTCCTTTCAGTATTTTGCTGCAATTGGAAGATATCAGCTCATTTGGCCTGAAAATGCTTTTAAGCGCATAAAAACTTACACTCTTGATTTCTGGCTAAATAAAAGCTGTTGCAATGATATTTCCATGCTGAACTGAGTTGTTCTGGGTCAAATATGAAGGCAAACCCACTGTCCTTTCAGTATTTTGCTGCAATTGGAAGATATCAGCTCATTTGGCCTGAAAATGTTTTTAAGCGCATAAAAACTTACACTCTTGATTTCTGACTAAATAAAAGCTGTTGCAATGATATTTCCATGCTGAACTGAGTTGTTCTGGGTCAAATATGAAGGCAAACCCACTTTCCTTTCAGTATTTTGCTGCAATTGGCAGAAACAAGCATATTTGCTCATTCGGCCTGAAAATGCTTTTAAGCGCATAAAAACTTACACTCTTGATTTCTGGATAAATAAAAGCTGTTGCAATGATATTTCCATGCTGAACTGAGTTGTTCTGGGTCAAATATGAAGGCAAACCCACTTTCCTTTCAGTATTTTGCTGCAATTGGCAGAAACAAGCATATTTGCTCATTCGGCCTGAAAATGCTTTTAAGCGCATAAAAACTTACACTCTTGATTTCTGGCTAAATAAAAGCTGTTGCAATGATATTTCCATGCTGAACTGAGTTGTTCTGGGTCAAATATGAAGGCAAACCCACTTTCCTTTCAGTATTTTGCTGCAATTGGCAGAAACAAGCATATTTGCTCATTCGGCCTGAAAATGCTTTTAAGCGCATAAAAACTTACACTCTTGATTTCTGGCTAAATAAAAGCTGTTGCAATGATATTTCCACGCTGAACTGAGTTGTTCTGGGTCAAATATGAAGGCAAACCCACTGTCCTTTCAGTATTTTGCTGCAATTGGAAGATATCAGCTCATTTGGCCTGAAAATGCTTTTAAGCGCATAAAAACTTACACTCTTGATTTCTGACTAAATAAAAGCTGTTGCAATGATATGTCCATGCTGAACTGAGTTGTTCTGGGTCAAATATGAAGGCAAACCCACTTTCCTTTCAGTATTTTGCTGCAATTGGCAGAAACAAGCATATTTGCTCATTCGGCCTGAAAATGCTTTTAAGCGCATAAAAACTTACACTCTTGATTTCTGGCTAAATAAAAGCTGTTGCAATGATATTTCCATGCTGAACTGAGTTGTTCTGGGTCAAATATGAAGGCAAACCCACTTTCCTTTCAGTATTTTGCTGCAATTGGCAGAAACAAGCATATTTGCTCATTCGGCCTGAAAATGCTTTTAAGCGCATAAAAACTTACACTCTTGATTTCTGGCTAAATAAAAGCTGTTGCAATGATATTTCCACGCTGAACTGAGTTGTTCTGGGTCAAATATGAAGGCAAACCCACTGTCCTTTCAGTATTTTGCTGCAATTGGAAGATATCAGCTCATTTGGCCTGAAAATGCTTTTAAGCGCATAAAAACTTACACTCTTGATTTCTGACTAAATAAAAGCTGTTGCAATGATATTTCCATGCTGAACTGAGTTGTTCTGGGTCAAATATGAAGGCAAACCCACTTTCCTTTCAGTATTTTGCTGCAATTGGCAGAAACAAGCATATTTGCTCATTCGGCCTGAAAATGCTTTTAAGCGCATAAAAACTTACACTCTTGATTTCTGGCTAAATAAAAGCTGTTGCAATGACATTTCCATGCTGAACTGAGTTGTTCTGGGTCAAATATGAAGGCAAACCCACTTTCCTTTCAGTATTTTGCTGCAATTGGCAGAAACAAGCATATTTGCTCATTTGGCCTGAAAATGCTTTTAAGCGCATAGAAACTTACACTCTTGATTTCTGGCTTAATAAAAGCTGTTGCAATGATATTTCCATGCTGAACTGAGTTGTTCTGGGTCAAATATGAAGGCAAACCCACTTTCCTTTCAGTATTTTGCTGCAATTGGCAGAAACAAGCATATTTGATCATTCGGCCTGAAAATGCTTTTAAGCGCATAAAAACTTACACTCTTGATTTCTGGCTAGAAAAAAGCTCTTGCAATGATATTTCCATGCTGAACTGAGTTGTTCTGGGGCAAATATGAAGGCAAACCCACTTTCCTTTCAGTATTTTGCTGCAATTGGCAGAAACAAGCATATTTGCTCATTCGGCCTGAAAATGCTTTTAAGCGCATAAAAACTTACACTCTTGATTTCTGGCTAAATAAAAGCTCTTGCAATGATATTTCCATGCTGAACTGAGTTGTTCTGGGTCAAATATGAAGGCAAACCCACTTTCCTTTCAGTATTTTGCTGCAATTGGCAGAAACAAGCATATTTGCTCATTCGGCCTGAAAATGCTTTTAAGCGCATAAAAACTTACACTCTTGATTTCTGGCTAAATAAAAGCTGTTGCAATGATATTTCCATGCTGAACTGAGTTGTTCTGGGGCAAATATGAAGGCAAACCCACTTTCCTTTCAGTATTTTGCTGCAATTGGCAGAAACAAGCATATTTGCTCATTCGGCCTGAAAATGCTTTTAAGCGCATAAAAACTTACACTCTTGATTTCTGGCTAAATAAAAGCTGTTGCAATGATATTTCCATGCTGAACTGAGTTGTTCTGGGTCAAATATGAAGGCAAACCCACTTTCCTTTCAGTATTTTGCTGCAATTGGAAGATATCAGCTCATTTGGCCTGAAAATGTTTTTAAGCGCATAAAAACTTACACTCTTGATTTCTGACTAAATAAAAGCTGTTGCAATGATATTTCCATGCTGAACTGAGTTGTTCTGGGTCAAATATGAAGGCAAACCCACTTTCCTTTCAGTATTTTGCTGCAATTGGCAGAAACAAGCATATTTGCTCATTCGGCCTGAAAATGCTTTTAAGCGCATAAAAACTTACACTCTTGATTTCTGGCTAAATAAAAGCTGTTGCAATGATATTTCCATGCTGAACTGAGTTGTTCTGGGTCAAATATGAAGGAAAACCCACTTTCCTTTCAGTATTTTGCTGCAATTGGAAGATATCAGCTCATTTGGCCTGAAAATGCTTTTAAGCGCATAAAAACTTACACTCTTGATTTCTGGCTAAATAAAAGCTGTTGCAATGATATTTCCATGCTGAACTGAGTTGTTCTGGGTCAAATATGAAGGCAAACCCACTGTCCTTTCAGTATTTTGCTGCAATTGGAAGATATCAGCTCATTTGGCCTGAAAATGTTTTTAAGCGCATAAAAACTTACACTCTTGATTTCTGACTAAATAAAAGCTGTTGCAATGATATTTCCATGCTGAACTGAGTTGTTCTGGGTCAAATATGAAGGCAAACCCACTTTCCTTTCAGTATTTTGCTGCAATTGGCAGAAACAAGCATATTTGCTCATTCGGCCTGAAAATGCTTTTAAGCGCATAAAAACTTACACTCTTGATTTCTGGATAAATAAAAGCTGTTGCAATGATATTTCCATGCTGAACTGAGTTGTTCTGGGTCAAATATGAAGGCAAACCCACTTTCCTTTCAGTATTTTGCTGCAATTGGCAGAAACAAGCATATTTGCTCATTCGGCCTGAAAATGCTTTTAAGCGCATAAAAACTTACACTCTTGATTTCTGGCTAAATAAAAGCTGTTGCAATGATATTTCCATGCTGAACTGAGTTGTTCTGGGTCAAATATGAAGGCAAACCCACTTTCCTTTCAGTATTTTGCTGCAATTGGCAGAAACAAGCATATTTGCTCATTCGGCCTGAAAATGCTTTTAAGCGCATAAAAACTTACACTCTTGATTTCTGGCTAAATAAAAGCTGTTGCAATGATATTTCCACGCTGAACTGAGTTGTTCTGGGTCAAATATGAAGGCAAACCCACTGTCCTTTCAGTATTTTGCTGCAATTGGAAGATATCAGCTCATTTGGCCTGAAAATGCTTTTAAGCGCATAAAAACTTACACTCTTGATTTCTGACTAAATAAAAGCTGTTGCAATGATATGTCCATGCTGAACTGAGTTGTTCTGGGTCAAATATGAAGGCAAACCCACTTTCCTTTCAGTATTTTGCTGCAATTGGCAGAAACAAGCATATTTGCTCATTCGGCCTGAAAATACTTTTAAGCGCATAAAAACTTACACTCTTGATTTCTGGCTAAATAAAAGCTGTTGCAATGATATTTCCATGCTGAACTGAGTTGTTCTGGGTCAAATATGAAGGCAAACCCACTTTCCTTTCAGTATTTTGCTGCAATTGGCAGAAACAAGCATATTTGCTCATTCGGCCTGAAAATGCTTTTAAGCGCATAAAAACTTACACTCTTGATTTCTGGCTAAATAAAAGCTGTTGCAATGATATTTCCACGCTGAACTGAGTTGTTCTGGGTCAAATATGAAGGCAAACCCACTGTCCTTTCAGTATTTTGCTGCAATTGGAAGATATCAGCTCATTTGGCCTGAAAATGCTTTTAAGCGCATAAAAACTTACACTCTTGATTTCTGACTAAATAAAAGCTGTTGCAATGATATGTCCATGCTGAACTGAGTTGTTCTGGGTCAAATATGAAGGCAAACCCACTTTCCTTTCAGTATTTTGCTGCAATTGGCAGAAACAAGCATATTTGCTCATTCGGCCTGAAAATGCTTTTAAGCGCATAAAAACTTACACTCTTGATTTCTGGCTAAATAAAAGCTGTTGCAATGATATTTCCATGCTGAACTGAGTTGTTCTGGGTCAAATATGAAGGCAAACCCACTTTCCTTTCAGTATTTTGCTGCAATTGGCAGAAACAAGCATATTTGCTCATTCGGCCTGAAAATGCTTTTAAGCGCATAAAAACTTACACTCTTGATTTCTGGCTAAATAAAAGCTCTTGCAATGATATTTCCATGCTGAACTGAGTTGTTCTGGGTCAAATATGAAGGCAAACCCACTTTCCTTTCAGTATTTTGCTGCAATTGGCAGAAACAAGCATATTTGCTCATTCGGCCTGAAAATGCTTTTAAGCGCATAAAAACTTACACTCTTGATTTCTGGCTAAATAAAAGCTGTTGCAATGATATTTCCATGCTGAACTGAGTTGTTCTGGGTCAAATATGAAGGCAAACCCACTGTCCTTTCAGTATTTTGCTGCAATTGGAAGATATCAGCTCATTTGGCCTGAAAATGTTTTTAAGCGCATAAAAACTTACACTCTTGATTTCTGACTAAATAAAAGCTGTTGCAATGATATTTCCATGCTGAACTGAGTTGTTCTGGGTCAAATATGAAGGCAAACCCACTTTCCTTTCAGTATTTTGCTGCAATTGGCAGAAACAAGCATATTTGCTCATTCGGCCTGAAAATGCTTTTAAGCGCATAAAAACTTACACTCTTGATTTCTGGCTAAATAAAAGCTGTTGCAATGATATTTCCATGCTGAACTGAGTTGTTCTGGGTCAAATATGAAGGAAAACCCACTTTCCTTTCAGTATTTTGCTGCAATTGGCAGAAACAAGCATATTTGCTCATTCGGCCTGAAAATGCTTTTAAGCGCATAAAAACTTACACTCTTGATTTCTGGCTAAATAAAAGCTGTTGCAATGATATTTCCATGCTGAACTGAGTTGTTCTGTGTCAAATATGAAGGCAAACCCACTGTCCTTTCAGTATTTTGCTGCAATTGGAAGATATCAGCTCATTTGGCCTGAAAATGCTTTTAAGCGCATAAAAACTTACACTCTTGATTTCTGACTAAATAAAAGCTGTTGCAATGATATTTCCATGCTGAACTGAGTTGTTCTGGGTCAAATATGAAGGCAAACCCACTTTCCTTTCAGTATTTTGCTGCAATTGGCAGAAACAAGCATATTTGCTCATTCGGCCTGAAAATGCTTTTAAGCGCATAAAAACTTACACTCTTGATTTCTGGCTAAATAAAAGCTGTTGCAATGATATTTCCATGCTGAACTGAGTTGTTCTGGGTCAAATATGAAGGCAAACCCACTTTCCTTTCAGTATTTTGCTGCAATTGGCAGAAACAAGCATATTTGCTCATTTGGCCTGAAAATGCTTTTAAGCGCATAGAAACTTACACTCTTGATTTCTGGCTTAATAAAAGCTGTTGCAATGATATTTCCATGCTGAAATGAGTTGTTCTGGGTCAAATATGAAGGCAAACCCACTTTCCTTTCAGTATTTTGCTGCAATTGGCAGAAACAAGCATATTTGCTCATTCGGCCTGAAAATGCTTTTAAGCGCATAAAAACTTACACTCTTGATTTCTGGCTAAATAAAAGCTCTTGCAATGATATTTCCATGCTGAACTGAGTTGTTCTGGGTCAAATATGAAGGCAAACCCACTTTCCTTTCAGTATTTTGCTGCAATTGGCAGAAACAAGCATATTTGCTCATTCGGCCTGAAAATGCTTTTAAGCGCATAAAAACTTACACTCTTGATTTCTGGCTAAATAAAAGCTCTTGCAATGATATTTCCATGCTGAACTGAGTTGTTCTGGGTCAAATATGAAGGCAAACCCACTTTCCTTTCAGTATTTTGCTGCAATTGGCAGAAACAAGCATATTTGCTCATTCGGCCTGAAAATGCTTTTAAGCGCATAAAAACTTACACTCTTGATTTCTGGCTAAATAAAAGCTGTTGCAATGATATTTCCATGCTGAACTGAGTTGTTCTGGGGCAAATATGAAGGCAAACCCACTTTCCTTTCAGTATTTTGCTGCAATTGGCAGAAACAAGCATATTTGCTCATTCGGCCTGAAAATGCTTTTAAGCGCATAAAAACTTACACTCTTGATTTCTGGCTAAATAAAAGCTGTTGCAATGATATTTCCATGCTGAACTGAGTTGTTCTGGGTCAAATATGAAGGCAAACCCACTTTCCTTTCAGTATTTTGCTGCAATTGGAAGATATCAGCTCATTTGGCCTGAAAATGTTTTTAAGCGCATAAAAACTTACACTCTTGATTTCTGACTAAATAAAAGCTGTTGCAATGATATTTCCATGCTGAACTGAGTTGTTCTGGGTCAAATATGAAGGCAAACCCACTTTCCTTTCAGTATTTTGCTGCAATTGGCAGAAACAAGCATATTTGCTCATTCGGCCTGAAAATGCTTTTAAGCGCATAAAAACTTACACTCTTGATTTCTGGCTAAATAAAAGCTGTTGCAATGATATTTCCATGCTGAACTGAGTTGTTCTGGGTCAAATATGAAGGAAAACCCACTTTCCTTTCAGTATTTTGCTGCAATTGGAAGATATCAGCTCATTTGGCCTGAAAATGCTTTTAAGCGCATAAAAACTTACACTCTTGATTTCTGGCTAAATAAAAGCTGTTGCAATGATATTTCCATGCTGAACTGAGTTGTTCTGGGTCAAATATGAAGGCAAACCCACTGTCCTTTCAGTATTTTGCTGCAATTGGAAGATATCAGCTCATTTGGCCTGAAAATGCTTTTAAGCGCATAAAAACTTACACTCTTGATTTCTGACTAAATAAAAGCTGTTGCAATGATATTTCCATGCTGAACTGAGTTGTTCTGGGTCAAATATGAAGGCAAACCCACTTTCCTTTCAGTATTTTGCTGCAATTGGCAGAAACAAGCATATTTGCTCATTCGGCCTGAAAATGATTTTAAGCGCATAAAAACTTACACTCTTGATTTCTGGCTAAATAAAAGCTGTTGCAATGATATTTCCATGCTGAACTGAGTTGTTCTGGGTCAAATATGAAGGCAAACCCACTGTCCTTTCAGTATTTTGCTGCAATTGGCAGAAACAAGCATATTTGCTCATTCGGCCTGAAAATGCTTTTAAGCGCATAAAAACTTACACTCTTGATTTCTGGCTAAATAAAAGCTGTTGCAATGATATTTCCATGCTGAACTGAGTTGTTCTGGGTCAAATATGAAGGCAAACCCACTTTCCTTTCAGTATTTTGCTGCAATTGGCAGAAACAAGCATATTTGCTCATTCGGCCTGAAAATGCTTTTAAGCGCATAAAAACTTACACTCTTGATTTCTGGCTAAATAAAAGCTGTTGCAATGATATTTCCACGCTGAACTGAGTTGTTCTGGGTCAAATATGAAGGCAAACCCACTGTCCTTTCAGTATTTTGCTGCAATTGGAAGATATCAGCTCATTTGGCCTGAAAATGCTTTTAAGCGCATAAAAACTTACACTCTTGATTTCTGACTAAATAAAAGCTGTTGCAATGATATGTCCATGCTGAACTGAGTTGTTCTGGGTCAAATATGAAGGCAAACCCACTTTCCTTTCAGTATTTTGCTGCAATTGGCAGAAACAAGCATATTTGCTCATTCGGCCTGAAAATGCTTTTAAGCGCATAAAAACTTACACTCTTGATTTCTGGCTAAATAAAAGCTGTTGCAATGATATTTCCATGCTGAACTGAGTTGTTCTGGGTCAAATATGAAAGCAAACCCACTTTCCTTTCAGTATTTTGCTGCAATTGGCAGAAACAAGCATATTTGCTCATTCGGCCTGAAAATGCTTTTAAGCGCATAAAAACTTACACTCTTGATTTCTGGCTAAATAAAAGCTCTTGCAATGATATTTCCATGCTGAACTGAGTTGTTCTGGGTCAAATATGAAGGCAAACCCACTTTCCTTTCAGTATTTTGCTGCAATTGGCAGAAACAACCATAATTGCTCATTCGGCCTGAAAATGCTTTTAAGCGCATAAAAACTTACACTCTTGATTTCTGGCTAAATAAAAGCTGTTGCAATGATATTTCCATGCTGAACTGAGTTGTTCTGGGGCAAATATGAAGGCAAACCCACTTTCCTTTCAGTATTTTGCTGCAATTGGCAGAAACAAGCATATTTGCTCATTCGGCCTGAAAATGCTTTTAAGCGCATAAAAACTTACACTCTTGATTTCTGGCTAAATAAAAGCTGTTGCAATGATATTTCCATGCTGAACTGAGTTGTTCTGGGTCAAATATGAAGGCAAACCCACTGTCCTTTCAGTATTTTGCTGCAATTGGAAGATATCAGCTCATTTGGCCTGAAAATGTTTTTAAGCGCATAAAAACTTACACTCTTGATTTCTGACTAAATAAAAGCTGTTGCAATGATATTTCCATGCTGAACTGAGTTGTTCTGGGTCAAATATGAAGGCAAACCCACTTTCCTTTCAGTATTTTGCTGCAATTGGCAGAAACAAGCATATTTGCTCATTCGGCCTGAAAATGCTTTTAAGCGCATAAAAACTTACACTCTTGATTTCTGGCTAAATAAAAGCTGTTGCAATGATATTTCCATGCTGAACTGAGTTGTTCTGGGTCAAATATGAAGGAAAACCCACTTTCCTTTCAGTATTTTGCTGCAATTGGAAGATATCAGCTCATTTGGCCTGAAAATGCTTTTAAGCGCATAAAAACTTACACTCTTGATTTCTGGCTAAATAAAAGCTGTTGCAATGATATTTCCATGCTGAACTGAGTTGTTCTGGGTCAAATATGAAGGCAAACCCACTTTCCTTTCAGTATTTTGCTGCAATTGGCAGAAACAAGCATATTTGCTCATTCGGCCTGAAAATGCTTTTAAGCGCATAAAAACTTACACTCTTGATTTCTGGCTAAATAAAAACTGTTGCAATGATATTTCCATGCTGAACTGAGTTGTTCTGGGTCAAATATGAAGGCAAACCCACTTTCCTTTCAGTATTTTGCTGCAATTGGCAGAAACAAGCATATTTGCTCATTCGGCCTGAAAATGCTTTTAAGCGCATAAAAACTTACACTCTTGATTTCTGGCTAAATAAAAGCTGTTGCAATGATATTTCCATGCTGAACTGAGTTGTTCTGGGTCAAATATGAAGGCAAACCCACTTTCCTTTCAGTATTTTGCTGCAATTGGCAGAAACAAGCATATTTGCTCATTCGGCCTGAAAATGCTTTTAAGCGCATAAAAACTTACACTCTTGATTTCTGGCTAAATAAAAGCTCTTGCAATGATATTTCCATGCTGAACTGAGTTGTTCTGGGTCAAATATGAAGGCAAACCCACTTTCCTTTCAGTATTTTGCTGCAATTGGCAGAAACAAGCATATTTGCTCATTCGGCCTGAAAATGCTTTTAAGCGCATAAAAACTTACACTCTTGATTTCTGGCTAAATAAAAGCTGTTGCAATGATATTTCCATGCTGAACTGAGTTGTTCTGGGTCAAATATGAAGGCAAACCCACTTTCCTTTCAGTATTTTGCTGCAATTGGAAGATATCAGCTCATTTGGCCTGAAAATACTTTTAAGCGCATAAAAACTTACACTCTTGATTTCTGGCTAAATAAAAGCTGTTGCAATGATATTTCCATGCTGAACTGAGTTGTTCTGGGTCAAATATGAAGGCAAACCCACTTTCCTTTCAGTATTTTGCTGCAATTGGCAGAAACAAGCATATTTGCTCATTCGGCCTGAAAATGCTTTTAAGCGCATAAAAACTTACACTCTTGATTTCTGACTAAATAAAACCTGTTGCAATGATATTTACATGCTGAAATGAGTTGTTCTGGGTCAAATATGAAGGCAAACCCACTTTCCTTTCAGTATTTTGCTGCAATTGGCAGAAACATGCATATTTGCTCATTCGGCCTGAAAATGATTTTAAGCGCATAAAAACTTACACTCTTGATTTCTGGCTAAATAAAAGCTGTTGCAATGATATTTCCATGCTGAACTGAGTTGTTCTGGGTCAAATATGAAGGCAAACCCACTGTCCTTTCAGTATTTTGCTGCAATTGGAAGATATCAGCTCATTTGGCCTGAAAATGTTTTTAAGCGCATAAAAACTTACACTCTTGATTTCTGACTAAATAAAAGCTGTTGCAATGATATTTCCATGCTGAACTGAGTTGTTCTGGGTCAAATATGAAGGCAAACCCACTTTCCTTTCAGTATTTTGCTGCAATTGGCAGAAACAAGCATATTTGCTCATTCGGCCTGAAAATGCTTTTAAGCGCATAAAAACTTACACTCTTGATTTCTGGCTAAATAAAAGCTGTTGCAATGATATTTCCATGCTGAACTGAGTTGTTCTGGGTCAAATATGAAGGAAAACCCACTTTCCTTTCAGTATTTTGCTGCAATTGGAAGATATCAGCTCATTTGGCCTGAAAATGCTTTTAAGCGCATAAAAACTTACACTCTTGATTTCTGGCTAAATAAAAGCTGTTGCAATGATATTTCCATGCTGAACTGAGTTGTTCTGGGTCAAATATGAAGGCAAACCCACTTTCCTTTCAGTATTTTGCTGCAATTGGCAGAAACAAGCATATTTGCTCATTCGGCCTGAAAATGCTTTTAAGCGCATAAAAACTTACACTCTTGATTTCTGGCTAAATAAAAGCTGTTGCAATGATATTTCCATGCTGAAATGAGTTGTTCTGGGTCAAATATGAAGGCAAACCCACTTTCCTTTCAGTATTTTGCTGCAATTGGAAGATATCAGCTCATTTGGCCTGAAAATGCTTTTAAGCGCATAAAAACTTACACTCTTGATTTCTGGCTAAATAAAAGCTGTTGCAATGATATTTCCATGCTGAACTGAGTTGTTCTGGGTCAAATATGAAGGCAAACCCACTTTCCTTTCAGTATTTTGCTGCAATTGGCAGAAACAAGCATATTTGCTCATTCGGCCTGAAAATGCTTTTAAGCGCATAAAAACTTACACTCTTGATTTCTGGCTAAATAAAAGCTGTTGCAATGATATTTCCATGCTGAACTGAGTTGTTCTGGGTCAAATATGAAGGCAAACCCACTTTCCTTTCAGTATTTTGCTGCAATTGGCAGAAACAAGCATATTTGCTCATTCGGCCTGAAAATGCTTTTAAGCGCATAAAAACTTACACTCTTGATTTCTGGCTAAATAAAAGCTGTTGCAATGATATTTCCATGCTGAACTGAGTTGTTCTGGGTCAAATATGAAGGCAAACCCACTTTCCTTTCAGTATTTTGCTGCAATTGGCAGAAACAAGCATATTTGCTCATTCGGCCTGAAAATGCCTTTAAGCGCATAAAAACTTACACTCTTGATTTCTGGCTAAATAAAAGCTGTTGCAATGATATTTCCATGCTGAACTGAGTTGTTCTGGGGCAAATATGAAGGCAAACCCACTTTCCTTTCAGTATTTTGCTGCAATTGGCAGAAACAAGCATATTTGCCCATTCGGCCTGTAAATGCTTTTAAGCGCATAAAAACTTACACTCTTGATTTCTGGCTAAATAAAAGCTGTTGCAATGATATTTCCATGCTGAACTGAGTTGTTCTGGGGCAAATATGAAGGCAAACCCACTTTCCTTTCAGTATTTTGCTGCAATTGGCAGAAACAAGCATATTTGCTCATTCGGCCTGAAAATGCTTTTAAGCGCATAAAAACTTACACTCTTGATTTCTGGCTAAATAAAAGCTGTTGCAATGATATTTCCATGCTGAACTGAGTTGTTCTGGGGCAAATATGAAGGCAAACCCACTTTCCTTTCAGTATTTTGCTGCAATTGGCAGAAACAAGCATATTTGCTTATTCGGCCTGAAAATGCTTTTAAGCGCATAAAAACTTACACTCTTGATTTCTGGCTAAATAAAAGCTGTTGCAATGATATTTCCATGCTGAACTGAGTTGTTCTGGGTCAAATATGAAGGCAAACCCAATTTCCTTTCAGTATTTTGCTGCAATTGGCAGAAACAAGCATATTTGCTCATTCGGCCTGAAAATGCTTTTAAGCGCATAAAAACTTACACTCTTGATTTCTGGCTAAATAAAAGCTGTTGCAATGATATTTCCATGCTGAACTGAGTTGTTCTGGGTCAAATATGAAGGCAAACCCACTTTCCTTTCAGTATTTTGCTGCAATTGGCAGAAACAAGCATATTTGCTCATTCGGCCTGAAAATGCTTTTAAGCGCATAAAAACTTACACTCTTGATTTCTGGCTAAATAAAAGCTGTTGCAATGATATTTCCATGCTGAACTGAGTTGTTCTGGGTCAAATATGAAGGCAAACCCACTTTCCTTTCAGTATTTTGCTGCAATTGGCAGAAACAAGCATATTTGCTCATTCGGCCTGAAAATGCTTTTAAGCGCATAAAAACTTACACTCTTGATTTCTGGCTAAATAAAAGCTGTTGCAATGATATTTCCATGCTGAACTGAGTTGTTCTGGGTCAAATATGAAGGCAAACCCACTTTCCTTTCAGTATTTTGCTGCAATTGGAAGATATCAGCTCATTTGGCCTGAAAATGTTTTTAAGCGCATAAAAACTTACACTCTTGATTTCTGGCTAAATAAAAGCTGTTGCAATGATATTTCCATGCTGAACTGAGTTGTTCTGGGTCAAATATGAAGGCAAACCCACTTTCCTTTCAGTATTTTGCTGCAATTGGCAGAAACAAGCATATTTGCTCATTCGGCCTGAAAATGCTTTTAAGCGCATAAAAACTTACACTCTTGATTTCTGGCTAAATAAAAGCTTTTGCAATGATATTTCCATGCTGAACTGAGTTGTTCTGGGTCAAATATGAAGGCAAACCCACTTTCCTTTCAGTATTTTGCTGCAATTGGCAGAAACAAGCATATTTGCTCATTCGGCCTGAAAATGCTTTTAAGCGCATAAAAACTTACACTCTTGATTTCTGGCTAAATAAAAGCTCTTGCAATGATATTTCCATGCTGAACTGAGTTGTTCTGGGTCAAATATGAAGGCAAACCCACTTTCCTTTCAGTATTTTGCTGCAATTGGCAGAAACAAGCATATTTGCTCATTCGGCCTGAAAATGCTTTTAAGCGCATAAAAACTTACACTCTTGATTTCTGGCTAAATAAAAGCTGTTGCAATGATATTTCCATGCTGAACTGAGTTGTTCTGGGGCAAATATGAAGGCAAACCCACTTTCCTTTCAGTATTTTGCTGCAATTGGCAGAAACAAGCATATTTGCCCATTCGGCCTGTAAATGCTTTTAAGCGCATAGAAACTTACACTCTTGATTTCTGGCTAAATAAAAGCTGTTGCAATGATATTTCCATGCTGAACTGAGTTGTTCTGGGTCAAATATGAAGGCAAACCCACTTTCCTTTCAGTATTTTGCTGCAATTGGCAGAAACAAGCATATTTGCTCATTCGGCCTGAAAATGCTTTTAAGCGCATAAAAACTTACACTCTTGATTTCTGGCTAAATAAAAGCTCTTGCAATGATATTTCCATGCTGAACTGAGTTGTTCTGGGTCAAATATGAAGGCAAACCCACTTTCCTTTCAGTATTTTGCTGCAATTGGCAGAAACAAGCATATTTGCTCATTCGGCCTGAAAATGCTTTTAAGCGCATAAAAACTTACACTCTTGATTTCTGGCTAAATAAAAGCTCTTGCAATGATATTTCCATGCTGAACTGAGTTGTTCTGGGTCAAATATGAAGGCAAACCAACTTTCCTTTCAGTATTTTGCTGCAATTGGCAGAAACAAGCATATTTGCTCATTCGGCCTGAAAATGCTTTTAAGCGCATAAAAACTTACACTCTTGATTTCTGGCTAAATAAAAGCTGTTGCAATGATATTTCCATGCTGAACTGAGTTGTTCTGGGTCAAATATGAAGGCAAACCCACTTTCCTTTCAGTATTTTGCTGCAATTGGAAGATATCAGCTCATTTGGCCTGAAAATGCTTTTAAGCGCATAAAAACTTACACTCTTGATTTCTGGCTAAATAAAAGCTGTTGCAATGATATTTCCATGCTGAACTGAGTTGTTCTGGGTCAAATATGAAGGCAAACCCACTTTCCTTTCAGTATTTTGCTGCAATTGGAAGATATCAGCTCATTTGGCCTGAAAATGCTTTTAAGCGCATAAAAACTTACACTCTTGATTTCTGGCTAAATAAAAGCTGTTGCAATGATATTTCCATGCTGAACTGAGTTGTTCTGGGTCAAATATGAAGGCAAACCCACTTTCCTTTCAGTATTTTGCTGCAATTGGCAGAAACAAGCATATTTGCTCATTCGGCCTGAAAATACTTTTAAGCGCATAAAAACTTACACTCTTGATTTCTGGCTAAATAAAAGCTGTTGCAATGATATTTCCATGCTGAACTGAGTTGTTCTGGGTCAAATATGAAGGCAAACCCACTTTCCTTTCAGTATTTTGCTGCAATTGGAAGAAACAAGCATATTTGCTCATTCGGCCTGAAAATGATTTTAAGCGCATAAAAACTTACACTCTTGATTTCTGGCTAAATAAAAGCTGTTGCAATGATATTTCCATGCTGAACTGAGTTGTTCTGGGTCAAATATGAAGGCAAACCCACTGTCCTTTCAGTATTTTGCTGCAATTGGAAGATATCAGCTCATTTGGCCTGAAAATGTTTTTAAGCGCATAAAAACTTACACTCTTGATTTCTGACTAAATAAAAGCTGTTGCAATGATATTTCCATGCTGAACTGAGTTGTTCTGGGTCAAATATGAAGGCAAACCCACTTTCCTTTCAGTATTTTGCTGCAATTGGCAGAAACAAGCATATTTGCTCATTCGGCCTGAAAATGCTTTTAAGCGCATAAAAACTTACACTCTTGATTTCTGGCTAAATAAAAGCTGTTGCAATGATATTTCCATGCTGAACTGAGTTGTTCTGGGTCAAATATGAAGGCAAACCCACTTTCCTTTCAGTATTTTGCTGCAATTGGCAGAAACAAGCATATTTGCTCATTTGGCCTGAAAACGCTTTTAAGCGCATAAAAACTTACACTCTTGATTTCTGGCTAAATAAAAGCTGTTGCAATGATATTTCCATGCTGAACTGAGTTGTTCTGGGTCAAATATGAAGGCAAACCCACTTTCCTTTCAGTATTTTGCTGCAATTGGCAGAAACAAGCATATTTGCTCATTCGGCCTGAAAATGCTTTTAAGCGCATAAAAACTTACACTCTTGATTTCTGGCTAAATAAAAGCTCTTGCAATGATATTTCCATGCTGAACTGAGTTGTTCTGGGTCAAATATGAAGGCAAACCCACTTTCCTTTCAGTATTTTGCTGCAATTGGCAGAAACAAGCATATTTGCTCATTCGGCCTGAAAATGCTTTTAAGCGCATAAAAACTTACACTCTTGATTTCTGGCTAAATAAAAGCTGTTGCAATGATATTTCCATGCTGAACTGAGTTGTTCTGGGTCAAATATGAAGGCAAACCCACTTTCCTTTCAGTATTTTGCTGCAATTGGCAGAAACAAGCATATTTGCTCATTCGGCCTGAAAATGCTTTTAACCGCATAAAAACTTACACTCTTGATTTCTAGCTAAATAAAAGCTGTTGCAATGATATTTCCATGCTGAACTGAGTTGTTCTGGGGCAAATATGAAGGCAAACCCACTTTCCTTTCAGTATTTTGCTGCAATTGGCAGAAACAAGCATATTTGCTCATTCGGCCTGAAAATGCTTTTAAGCGCATAAAAACTTACACTCTTGATTTCTGGCTAAATAAAAGCTGTTGCAATGATATTTCCATGCTGAACTGAGTTGTTCTGGGTCAAATATGAAGGCAAACCCACTGTCCTTTCAGTATTTTGCTGCAATTGGAAGATATCAGTTCATTTGGCCTGAAAATGTTTTTAAGCGCATAAAAACTTACACTCTTGATTTCTGACTAAATAAAAGCTGTTGCAATGATATTTCCATGCTGAACTGAGTTGTTCTGGGTCAAATATGAAGGCAAACCCACTGTCCTTTCAGTATTTTGCTGCAATTGGCAGAAACAAGCATATTTGCTCATTCGGCCTGAAAATGCTTTTAAGCGCATAAAAACTTACACTCTTGATTTCTGGCTAAATAAAAGCTGTTGCAATGATATTTCCATGCTGAACTGAGTTGTTCTGGGTCAAATATGAAGGAAAACCCACTTTCCTTTCAGTATTTTGCTGCAATTGGAAGATATCAGCTCATTTGGCCTGAAAATGCTTTTAAGCGCATAAAAACTTACACTCTTGATTTCTGGCTAAATAAAAGCTGTTGCAATGATATTTCCATGCTGAACTGAGTTGTTCTGGGTCAAATATGAAGGCAAACCCACTGTCCTTTCAGTATTTTGCTGCAATTGGAAGATATCAGCTCATTTGGCCTGAAAATGTTTTTAAGCGCATAAAAACTTACACTCTTGATTTCTGACTAAATAAAAGCTGTTGCAATGATATTTCCATGCTGAACTGAGTTGTTCTGGGTCAAATATGAAGGCAAACCCACTTTCCTTTCAGTATTTTGCTGCAATTGGCAGAAACAAGCATATTTGCTCATTCGGCCTGAAAATGCTTTTAAGCGCATAAAAACTTACACTCTTGATTTCTGGCTAAATAAAAGCTGTTGCAATGATATTTCCATGCTGAACTGAGTTGTTCTGGGTCAAATATGAAGGCAAACCCACTTTCCTTTCAGTATTTTGCTGCAATTGGCAGAAACAAGCATATTTGCTCATTCGGCCTGAAAATGCTTTTAAGCGCATAAAAACTTACACTCTTGATTTCTGGCTAAATAAAAGCTGTTGCAATGATATTTCCATGCTGAACTGAGTTGTTCTGGGTCAAATATGAAGGCAAACCCACTTTCCTTTCAGTATTTTGCTGCAATTGGCAGAAACAAGCATATTTGCTCATTCGGCCTGAAAATGCTTTTAAGCGCATAAAAACTTACACTCTTGATTTCTGGCTAAATAAAAGCTGTTGCAATGATATTTCCATGCTGAACTGAGTTGTTCTGGGTCAAATATGAAGGCAAACCCACTTTCCTTTCAGTATTTTGCTGCAATTGGCAGAAACAAGCATATTTGCTCATTCGGCCTGAAAATGCTTTTAAGCGCATAAAAACTTACACTCTTGATTTCTGGCTAAATAAAAGCTGTTGCAATGATATTTCCACGCTGAACTGAGTTGTTCTGGGTCAAATATGAAGGCAAACCCACTGTCCTTTCAGTATTTTGCTGCAATTGGAAGATATCAGCTCATTTGGCCTGAAAATGCTTTTAAGCGCATAAAAACTTACACTCTTGATTTCTGACTAAATAAAAGCTGTTGCAATGATATTTCCATGCTGAACTGAGTTGTTCTGGGTCAAATATGAAGGCAAACCCACTTTCCTTTCAGTATTTTGCTGCAATTGGCAGAAACAAGCATATTTGCTCATTCGGCCTGAAAATGCTTTTAAGCGCATAAAAACTTACACTCTTGATTTCTGGCTAAATAAAAGCTGTTGCAATGATATTTCCATGCTGAACTGAGTTGTTCTGGGGCAAATATGAAGGCAAACCCACTTTCCTTTCAGTATTTTGCTGCAATTGGCAGAAACAAGCATATTTGCTTATTCGGCCTGAAAATGCTTTTAAGCGCATAAAAACTTACACTCTTGATTTCTGGCTAAATAAAAGCTGTTGCAATGATATTTCCATGCTGAACTGAGTTGTTCTGGGTCAAATATGAAGGCAAACCCAATTTCCTTTCAGTATTTTGCTGCAATTGGCAGAAACAAGCATATTTGCTCATTCGGCCTGAAAATGCTTTTAAGCGCATAAAAACTTACACTCTTGATTTCTGGCTAAATAAAAGCTGTTGCAATGATATTTCCATGCTGAACTGAGTTGTTCTGGGTCAAATATGAAGGCAAACCCACTTTCCTTTCAGTATTTTGCTGCAATTGGCAGAAACAAGCATATTTGCTCATTCGGCCTGAAAATGCTTTTAAGCGCATAAAAACTTACACTCTTGATTTCTGGCTAAATAAAAGCTGTTGCAATGATATTTCCATGCTGAACTGAGTTGTTCTGGGGCAAATATGAAGGCAAACCCACTGTCCTTTCAGTATTTTGCTGCAATTGGAAGATATCAACTCATTTGGCCTGAAAATGTTTTTAAGCGCATAAAAACTTACACTCTTGATTTCTGGCTAAATAAAAGCTGTTGCAATGATATTTCCATGCTGAACTGAGTTGTTCTGGGTCAAATATGAAGGCAAACCCACTTTCCTTTCAGTATTTTGCTGCAATTGGCAGAAACAAGCATATTTGCTCATTCGGCCTGAAAATGCTTTTAAGCGCATAAAAACTTACACTCTTGATTTCTGGCTAAATAAAAGCTGTTGCAATGATATTTCCATGCTGAACTGAGTTGTTCTGGGTCAAATATGAAGGAAAACCCACTTTCCTTTCAGTATTTTGCTGCAATTGGAAGATATCAGCTCATTTGGCCTGAAAATGCTTTTAAGCGCATAAAAACTTACACTCTTGATTTCTGGCTAAATAAAAGCTGTTGCAATGATATTTCCATGCTGAACTGAGTTGTTCTGGGTCAAATATGAAGGCAAACCCACTTTCCTTTCAGTATTTTGCTGCAATTGGCAGAAACAAGCATATTTGCTCATTCGGCCTGAAAATGCTTTTAAGCGCATAAAAACTTACACTCTTGATATCTGGCTAAATAAAAGCTGTTGCAATGATATTTCCATGCTGAACTGAGTTGTTCTGGGTCAAATATGAAGGCAAACCCACTGTCCTTTCAGTATTTTGCTGCAATTGGAAGATATCAACTCATTTGGCCTGAAAATGTTTTTAAGCGCATAAAAACTTACACTCTTGATTTCTGACTAAATAAAAGCTGTTGCAATGATATTTCCATGCTGAACTGAGTTGTTCTGGGTCAAATATGAAGGCAAACCCACTTTCCTTTCAGTATTTTGCTGCAATTGGCAGAAACAAGCATATTTGCTCATTCGGCCTGAAAATGCTTTTAAGCGCATAAAAACTTA
Organism: Channa argus; assembly: GCF_033026475.1. Classification (NCBI taxonomy): domain Eukaryota; kingdom Metazoa; phylum Chordata; class Actinopteri; order Anabantiformes; family Channidae; genus Channa; species Channa argus. The sequence goes on from NW_027125225.1 coordinate 894,833, forward strand.
CACTCTTGATTTCTGGCTAAATAAAAGCTGTTGCAATGATATTTCCATGCTGAACTGAGTTGTTCTGGGTCAAATATGAAGGAAAACCCACTTTCCTTTCAGTATTTTGCTGCAATTGGAAGATATCAGCTCATTTGGCCTGAAAATGCTTTTAAGCGCATAAAAACTTACACTCTTGATTTCTGGCTAAATAAAAGCTGTTGCAATGATATTTCCATGCTGAACTGAGTTGTTCTGGGTCAAATATGAAGGCAAACCCACTTTCCTTTCAGTATTTTGCTGCAATTGGCAGAAACAAGCATATTTGCTCATTCGGCCTGAAAATGCTTTTAAGCGCATAAAAACTTACACTCTTGATTTCTGGCTAAATAAAAGCTGTTGCAATGATATTTCCATGCTGAACTGAGTTGTTCTGGGTCAAATATGAAGGCAAACCCACTGTCCTTTCAGTATTTTGCTGCAATTGGAAGATATCAACTCATTTGGCCTGAAAATGTTTTTAAGCGCATAAAAACTTACACTCTTGATTTCTGACTAAATAAAAGCTGTTGCAATGATATTTCCATGCTGAACTGAGTTGTTCTGGGTCAAATATGAAGGCAAACCCACTTTCCTTTCAGTATTTTGCTGCAATTGGCAGAAACAAGCATATTTGCTCATTCGGCCTGAAAATGCTTTTAAGCGCATAAAAACTTACACTCTTGATTTCTGGCTAAATAAAAGCTGTTGCAATGATATTTCCATGCTGAACTGAGTTGTTCTGGGTCAAATATGAAGGAAAACCCACTTTCCTTTCAGTATTTTGCTGCAATTGGAAGATATCAGCTCATTTGGCCTGAAAATGCTTTTAAGCGCATAAAAACTTACACTCTTGATTTCTGGCTAAATAAAAGCTGTTGCAATGATATTTCCATGCTGACCTGAGTTGTTCTGGGTCAAAAATGAAGGCAAACCCACTTTCCTTTCAGTATTTTGCTGCAATTGGCAGAAACAAGCATATTTGCTCATTCGGCCTGAAAATGCTTTTAAACGCATAAAAACTTACACTCTTGATTTCTGGCTAAATAAAAGCTGTTGCAATGATATTTCCATGCTGAAATGAGTTGTTCTGGGTCAAATATGAAGGCAAACCCACTTTCCTTTCAGTATATTGCTGCAATTGGAAGATATCAGCTCATTTGGCCTGAAAATGCTTTTAAGCGCATAAAAACTTACACTCTTGATTTCTGGCTAAATAAAAGCTGTTGCAATGATATTTCCATGCTGAACTGAGTTGTTCTGGGTCAAAAATGAAGGCAAACCCACTTTCCTTTCAGTATTTTGCTGCAATTGGCAGAAACAAGCATATTTGCTCATTCGGCCTGAAAATGCTTTTAAACGCATAAAAACTTACACTCTTGATTTCTGGATAAATAAAAGCTGTTGCAATGATATTTCCATGCTGAAATGAGTTGTTCTGGGTCAAATATAAAGGCAAACCCACTTTCCTTTCAGTATTTTGCTGCAATTGGAAGATATCAGCTCATTTGGCCTGAAAATGCTTTTAAGCGCATAAAAACTTACACTCTTGATTTCTGGATAAATAAAAGCTGTTGCAATGATATTTCCATGCTGAACTGAGTTGTTCTGGGTCAAATATGAAGGCAAACCCACTTTCTTTTCAGTATTTTGCTGCAATTGGCAGAAACAAGCAAATTTGCTCATTCGGCCTGAAAATGCTTTTAAACGCATAAAAACTTACACTCTTGATTTCTGGCTAAATAAAAGCTGTTGCAATGATATTTCCATGCTGAACTGAGTTGTTCTGGGTCAAATATGAAGGCAAACCCACTTTCCTTTCAGTATTTTGCTGCAATTGGCAGAAACAAGCATATTTGCTCATTCGGCCTGAAAATGCTTTTAAGCGCATAAAAACTTACACTCTTGATTTCTGGCTAAATAAAAGCTGTTGCAATGATATTTCCATGCTGAACTGAGTTGTTCTGGGTCAAATATGAAGGCAAACCCACTTTCCTTTCAGTATTTTGCTGCAATTGGTAGAAACAAGCATATTTGCTCATTCGGCCTGAAAATGCTTTTAAGCGCATAAAAACTTACACTCTTGATTTCTGGCTAAATAAAAGCTGTTGCAATGATATTTCCATGCTGAACTGAGTTGTTCTGGGTCAAATATGAAGGCAAACCCACTTTCCTTTCAGTATTTTGCTGCAATTGGCAGAAACAAGCATATTTGCCCATTCGGCCTGTAAATGCTTTTAAGCGCATAAAAACTTACACTCTTGATTTCTGGCTAAATAAAAGCTGTTGCAATGATATTTCCATGCTGAACTGAGTTGTTCTGGGGCAAATATGAAGGCAAACCCACTTTCCTTTCAGTATTTTGCTGCAATTGGCAGAAACAAGCATATTTGCTCATTCGGCCTGAAAATGCTTTTAAGCGCATAAAAACTTACACTCTTGATTTCTGGCTAAATAAAAGCTGTTGCAATGATATTTCCATGCTGAACTGAGTTGTTCTGGGTCAAATATGAAGGCAAACCCACTGTCCTTTCAGTATTTTGCTGCAATTGGAAGATATCAGCTCATTTGGCCTGAAAATGTTTTTAAGCGCATAAAAACTTACACTCTTGATTTCTGACTAAATAAAAGCTGTTGCAATGATATTTCCATGCTGAACTGAGTTGTTCTGGGTCAAATATGAAGGCAAACCCACTTTCCTTTCAGTATTTTGCTGCAATTGGCAGAAACAAGCATATTTGCTCATTCGGCCTGAAAATGCTTTTAAGCGCATAAAAACTTACACTCTTGATTTCTGGCTAAATAAAAGCTGTTGCAATGATATTTCCATGCTGAACTGAGTTGTTCTGGGTCAAATATGAAGGAAAACCCACTTTCCTTTCAGTATTTTGCTGCAATTGGAAGATATCAGCTCATTTGGCCTGAAAATGCTTTTAAGCGCATAAAAACTTACACTCTTGATTTCTGGCTAAATAAAAGCTGTTGCAATGATATTTCCATGCTGAACTGAGTTGTTCTGGGTCAAATATGAAGGCAAACCCACTGTCCTTTCAGTATTTTGCTGCAATTGGAAGATATCAGCTCATTTGGCCTGAAAATGTTTTTAAGCGCATAAAAACTTACACTCTTGATTTCTGACTAAATAAAAGCTGTTGCAATGATATTTCCATGCTGAACTGAGTTGTTCTGGGTCAAATATGAAGGCAAACCCACTTTCCTTTCAGTATTTTGCTGCAATTGGCAGAAACAAGCATATTTGCTCATTCGGCCTGAAAATGCTTTTAAGCGCATAAAAACTTACACTCTTGATTTCTGGCTAAATAAAAGCTGTTGCAATGATATTTCCATGCTGAACTGAGTTGTTCTGGGTCAAATATGAAGGCAAACCCACTTTCCTTTCAGTATTTTGCTGCAATTGGCAGAAACAAGCATATTTGCTCATTCGGCCTGAAAATGCTTTTAAGCGCATAAAAACTTACACTCTTGATTTCTGGCTAAATAAAAGCTGTTGCAATGATATTTCCATGCTGAACTGAGTTGTTCTGGGTCAAATATGAAGGCAAACCCACTTTCCTTTCAGTATTTTGCTGCAATTGGCAGAAACAAGCATATTTGCTCATTCGGCCTGAAAATGCTTTTAAGCGCATAAAAACTTACACTCTTGATTTCTGGCTAAATAAAAGCTGTTGCAATGATATTTCCATGCTGAACTGAGTTGTTCTGGGTCAAATATGAAGGCAAACCCACTTTCCTTTCAGTATTTTGCTGCAATTGGCAGAAACAAGCATATTTGCTCATTCGGCCTGAAAATGCTTTTAAGCGCATAAAAACTTACACTCTTGATTTCTGGCTAAATAAAAGCTGTTGCAATGATATTTTCACGCTGAACTGAGTTGTTCTGGGTCAAATATGAAGGCAAACCCACTGTCCTTTCAGTATTTTTTTGCAATTGGAAGATATCAGCTCATTTGGCCTGAAAATGCTTTTAAGCGCATAAAAACTTACACTCTTGATTTCTGACTAAATAAAAGCTGTTGCAATGATATTTCCATGCTGAACTGAGTTGTTCTGGGTCAAATATGAAGGCAAACCCACTTTCCTTTCAGTATTTTGCTGCAATTGGCAGAAACAAGCATATTTGCTCATTCGGCCTGAAAATGCTTTTAAGCGCATAAAAACTTACACTCTTGATTTCTGGCTAAATAAAAGCTGTTGCAATGATATTTCCATGCTGAACTGAGTTGTTCTGGGGCAAATATGAAGGCAAACCCACTTTCCTTTCAGTATTTTGCTGCAATTGGCAGAAACAAGCATATTTGCTTATTCGGCCTGAAAATGCTTTTAAGCGCATAAAAACTTACACTCTTGATTTCTGGCTAAATAAAAGCTGTTGCAATGATATTTCCATGCTGAACTGAGTTGTTCTGGGTCAAATATGAAGGCAAACCCAATTTCCTTTCAGTATTTTGCTGCAATTGGCAGAAACAAGCATATTTGCTCATTCGGCCTGAAAATGCTTTTAAGCGCATAAAAACTTACACTCTTGATTTCTGGCTAAATAAAAGCTGTTGCAATGATATTTCCATGCTGAACTGAGTTGTTCTGGGTCAAATATGAAGGCAAACCCACTTTCCTTTCAGTATTTTGCTGCAATTGGCAGAAACAAGCATATTTGCTCATTCGGCCTGAAAATGCTTTTAAGCGCATAAAAACTTACACTCTTGATTTCTGGCTAAATAAAAGCTGTTGCAATGATATTTCCATGCTGAACTGAGTTGTTCTGGGGCAAATATGAAGGCAAACCCACTGTCCTTTCAGTATTTTGCTGCAATTGGAAGATATCAACTCATTTGGCCTGAAAATGCTTTTAAGCGCATAAAAACTTACACTCTTGATTTCTGGATAAATAAAAGCTGTTGCAATGATATTTCCATGCTGAACTGAGTTGTTCTGGGTCAAATATGAAGGCAAACCCACTTTCCTTTCAGTATTTTGCTGCAATTGGCAGAAACAAGCATATTTGCCCATTCGGCCTGTAAATGCTTTTAAGCGCATAAAAACTTACACTCTTGATTTCTTGCTAAATAAAAGCTGTTGCAATGATATTTCCATGCTGAACTGAGTTGTTCTGGGGCAAATATGAAGGCAAACCCACTTTCCTTTCAGTATTTTGCTGCAATTGGCAGAAACAAGCATATTTGCTCATTCGGCCTGAAAATGCTTTTAAGCGCATAAAAACTTACACTCTTGATTTCTGGCTAAATAAAAGCTGTTGCAATGATATTTCCATGCTGAACTGAGTTGTTCTGGGTCAAATATGAAGGCAAACCCACTTTCCTTTCAGTATTTTGCTGCAATTGGTAGAAACAAGCATATTTGCTCATTCGGCCTGAAAATGCTTTTAAGCGCATAAAAACTTACACTCTTGATTTCTGGCTAAATAAAAGCTGTTGCAATGATATTTCCATGCTGAACTGAGTTGTTCTGGGTCAAATATGAAGGCAAACCCACTTTCCTTTCAGTATTTTGCTGCAATTGGCAGAAACAAGCATATTTGCCCATTCGGCCTGTAAATGCTTTTAAGCGCATAAAAACTTACACTCTTGATTTCTGGCTAAATAAAAGCTGTTGCAATGATATTTCCATGCTGAACTGAGTTGTTCTGGGGCAAATATGAAGGCAAACCCACTTTCCTTTCAGTATTTTGCTGCAATTGGCAGAAACAAGCATATTTGCTCATTCGGCCTGAAAATGCTTTTAAGCGCATAAAAACTTACACTCTTGATTTCTGGCTAAATAAAAGCTGTTGCAATGATATTTCCATGCTGAACTGAGTTGTTCTGGGTCAAATATGAAGGCAAACCCACTGTCCTTTCAGTATTTTGCTGCAATTGGAAGATATCAGCTCATTTGGCCTGAAAATGTTTTTAAGCGCATAAAAACTTACACTCTTGATTTCTGACTAAATAAAAGCTGTTGCAATGATATTTCCATGCTGAACTGAGTTGTTCTGGGTCAAATATGAAGGCAAACCCACTTTCCTTTCAGTATTTTGCTGCAATTGGCAGAAACAAGCATATTTGCTCATTCGGCCTGAAAATGCTTTTAAGCGCATAAAAACTTACACTCTTGATTTCTGGCTAAATAAAAGCTGTTGCAATGATATTTCCATGCTGAACTGAGTTGTTCTGGGTCAAATATGAAGGAAAACCCACTTTCCTTTCAGTATTTTGCTGCAATTGGAAGATATCAGCTCATTTGGCCTGAAAATGCTTTTAAGCGCATAAAAACTTACACTCTTGATTTCTGGCTAAATAAAAGCTGTTGCAATGATATTTCCATGCTGAACTGAGTTGTTCTGGGTCAAATATGAAGGCAAACCCACTGTCCTTTCAGTATTTTGCTGCAATTGGAAGATATCAGCTCATTTGGCCTGAAAATGTTTTTAAGCGCATAAAAACTTACACTCTTGATTTCTGACTAAATAAAAGCTGTTGCAATGATATTTCCATGCTGAACTGAGTTGTTCTGGGTCAAATATGAAGGCAAACCCACTTTCCTTTCAGTATTTTGCTGCAATTGGCAGAAACAAGCATATTTGCTCATTCGGCCTGAAAATGCTTTTAAGCGCATAAAAACTTACACTCTTGATTTCTGGCTAAATAAAAGCTGTTGCAATGATATTTCCATGCTGAACTGAGTTGTTCTGGGTCAAATATGAAGGCAAACCCACTTTCCTTTCAGTATTTTGCTGCAATTGGCAGAAACAAGCATATTTGCTCATTCGGCCTGAAAATGCTTTTAAGCGCATAAAAACTTACACTCTTGATTTCTGGCTAAATAAAAGCTGTTGCAATGATATTTCCATGCTGAACTGAGTTGTTCTGGGTCAAATATGAAGGCAAACCCACTTTCCTTTCAGTATTTTGCTGCAATTGGCAGAAACAAGCATATTTGCTCATTCGGCCTGAAAATGCTTTTAAGCGCATAAAAACTTACACTCTTGATTTCTGGCTAAATAAAAGCTGTTGCAATGATATTTCCATGCTGAACTGAGTTGTTCTGGGTCAAATATGAAGGCAAACCCACTTTCCTTTCAGTATTTTGCTGCAATTGGCAGAAACAAGCATATTTGCTCATTCGGCCTGAAAATGCTTTTAAGCGCATAAAAACTTACACTCTTGATTTCTGGCTAAATAAAAGCTGTTGCAATGATATTTCCACGCTGAACTGAGTTGTTCTGGGTCAAATATGAAGGCAAACCCACTGTCCTTTCAGTATTTTTTTGCAATTGGAAGATATCAGCTCATTTGGCCTGAAAATGCTTTTAAGCGCATAAAAACTTACACTCTTGATTTCTGACTAAATAAAAGCTGTTGCAATGATATTTCCATGCTGAACTGAGTTGTTCTGGGTCAAATATGAAGGCAAACCCACTTTCCTTTCAGTATTTTGCTGCAATTGGCAGAAACAAGCATATTTGCTCATTCGGCCTGAAAATGCTTTTAAGCGCATAAAAACTTACACTCTTGATTTCTGGCTAAATAAAAGCTGTTGCAATGATATTTCCATGCTGAACTGAGTTGTTCTGGGGCAAATATGAAGGCAAACCCACTTTCCTTTCAGTATTTTGCTGCAATTGGCAGAAACAAGCATATTTGCTTATTCGGCCTGAAAATGCTTTTAAGCGCATAAAAACTTACACTCTTGATTTCTGGCTAAATAAAAGCTGTTGCAATGATATTTCCATGCTGAACTGAGTTGTTCTGGGTCAAATATGAAGGCAAACCCAATTTCCTTTCAGTATTTTGCTGCAATTGGCAGAAACAAGCATATTTGCTCATTCGGCCTGAAAATGCTTTTAAGCGCATAAAAACTTACACTCTTGATTTCTGGCTAAATAAAAGCTGTTGCAATGATATTTCCATGCTGAACTGAGTTGTTCTGGGTCAAATATGAAGGCAAACCCACTTTCCTTTCAGTATTTTGCTGCAATTGGCAGAAACAAGCATATTTGCTCATTCGGCCTGAAAATGCTTTTAAGCGCATAAAAACTTACACTCTTGATTTCTGGCTAAATAAAAGCTGTTGCAATGATATTTCCATGCTGAACTGAGTTGTTCTGGGGCAAATATGAAGGCAAACCCACTGTCCTTTCAGTATTTTGCTGCAATTGGAAGATATCAACTCATTTGGCCTGAAAATGTTTTTAAGCGCATAAAAACTTACACTCTTGATTTCTGACTAAATAAAAGCTGTTGCAATGATATTTCCATGCTGAACTGAGTTGTTCTGGGTCAAATATGAAGGCAAACCCACTTTCCTTTCAGTATTTTGCTGCAATTGGCAGAAACAAGCATATTTGCTCATTCGGCCTGAAAATGCTTTTAAGCGCATAAAAACTTACACTCTTGATTTCTGGCTAAATAAAAGCTGTTGCAATGATATTTCCATGCTGAACTGAGTTGTTCTGGGGCAAATATGAAGGCAAACCCACTTTCCTTTCAGTATTTTGCTGCAATTGGCAGAAACAAGCATATTTGCTTATTCGGCCTGAAAATGCTTTTAAGCGCATAAAAACTTACACTCTTGATTTCTGGCTAAATAAAAGCTGTTGCAATGATATTTCCATGCTGAACTGAGTTGTTCTGGGTCAAATATGAAGGCAAACCCAATTTCCTTTCAGTATTTTGCTGCAATTGGCAGAAACAAGCATATTTGCTCATTCGGCCTGAAAATGCTTTTAAGCGCATAAAAACTTACACTCTTGATTTCTGGCTAAATAAAAGCTGTTGCAATGATATTTCCATGCTGAACTGAGTTGTTCTGGGTCAAATATGAAGGCAAACCCACTTTCCTTTCAGTATTTTGCTGCAATTGGCAGAAACAAGCATATTTGCTCATTCGGCCTGAAAATGCTTTTAAGCGCATAAAAACTTACAATCTTGATTTCTGGCTAAATAAAAGCTGTTGCAATGATATTTCCATGCTGAACTGAGTTGTTCTGGGGCAAATATGAAGGCAAACCCACTGTCCTTTCAGTATTTTGCTGCAATTGGAAGATATCAACTCATTTGGCCTGAAAATGTTTTTAAGCGCATAAAAACTTACACTCTTGATTTCTGACTAAATAAAAGCTGTTGCAATGATATTTCCATGCTGAACTGAGTTGTTCTGGGTCAAATATGAAGGCAAACCCACTTTCCTTTCAGTATTTTGCTGCAATTGGCAGAAACAAGCATATTTGCTCATTCGGCCTGAAAATGCTTTTAAGCGCATAAAAACTTACACTCTTGATTTCTGGCTAAATAAAAGCTGTTGCAATGATATTTCCATGCTGAACTGAGTTGTTCTGGGTCAAATATGAAGGAAAACCCACTTTCCTTTCAGTATTTTGCTGCAATTGGAAGATATCAGCTTATTTGGCCTGAAAATGCTTTTAAGCGCATAAAAACTTACACTCTTGATTTCTGGCTAAATAAAAGCTGTTGCAATGATATTTCCATGCTGAACTGAGTTGTTCTGGGTCAAATATGAAGGCAAACCCAATTTCCTTTCAGTATTTTGCTGCAATTGGCAGAAACAAGCATATTTGCTCATTCGGCCTGAAAATGCTTTTAAGCGCATAAAAACTTACACTCTTGATTTCTGGCTAAATAAAAGCTGTTGCAATGATATTTCCATGCTGAACTGAGTTGTTCTGGGTCAAATATGAAGGCAAACCCACTTTCCTTTCAGTATTTTGCTGCAATTGGCAGAAACAAGCATATTTGCTCATTCGGCCTGAAAATGCTTTTAAGCGCATAAAAACTTACACTCTTGATTTCTGGCTAAATAAAAGCTGTTGCAATGATATTTCCATGCTGAACTGAGTTGTTCTGGGGCAAATATGAAGGCAAACCCACTGTCCTTTCAGTATTTTGCTGCAATTGGAAGATATCAACTCATTTGGCCTGAAAATGTTTTTAAGCGCATAAAAACTTACACTCTTGATTTCTGACTAAATAAAAGCTGTTGCAATGATATTTCCATGCTGAACTGAGTTGTTCTGGGTCAAATATGAAGGCAAACCCACTTTCCTTTCAGTATTTTGCTGCAATTGGCAGAAACAAGCATATTTGCTCATTCGGCCTGAAAATGCTTTTAAGCGCATAAAAACTTACACTCTTGATTTCTGGCTAAATAAAAGCTGTTGCAATGATATTTCCATGCTGAACTGAGTTGTTCTGGGGCAAATATGAAGGCAAACCCACTTTCCTTTCAGTATTTTGCTGCAATTGGCAGAAACAAGCATATTTGCTTATTCGGCCTGAAAATGCTTTTAAGCGCATAAAAACTTACACTCTTGATTTCTGGCTAAATAAAAGCTGTTGCAATGATATTTCCATGCTGAACTGAGTTGTTCTGGGTCAAATATGAAGGCAAACCCAATTTCCTTTCAGTATTTTGCTGCAATTGGCAGAAACAAGCATATTTGCTCATTCGGCCTGAAAATGCTTTTAAGCGCATAAAAACTTACACTCTTGATTTCTGGCTAAATAAAAGCTGTTGCAATGATATTTCCATGCTGAACTGAGTTGTTCTGGGTCAAATATGAAGGCAAACCCACTTTCCTTTCAGTATTTTGCTGCAATTGGCAGAAACAAGCATATTTGCTCATTCGGCCTGAAAATGCTTTTAAGCGCATAAAAACTTACACTCTTGATTTCTGGCTAAATAAAAGCTGTTGCAATGATATTTCCATGCTGAACTGAGTTGTTCTGGGGCAAATATGAAGGCAAACCCACTGTCCTTTCAGTATTTTGCTGCAATTGGAAGATATCAACTCATTTGGCCTGAAAATGTTTTTAAGCGCATAAAAACTTACACTCTTGATTTCTGACTAAATAAAAGCTGTTGCAATGATATTTCCATGCTGAACTGAGTTGTTCTGGGTCAAATATGAAGGCAAACCCACTTTCCTTTCAGTATTTTGCTGCAATTGGCAGAAACAAGCATATTTGCTCATTCGGCCTGAAAATGCTTTTAAGCGCATAAAAACTTACACTCTTGATTTCTGGCTAAATAAAAGCTGTTGCAATGATATTTCCATGCTGAACTGAGTTGTTCTGGGTCAAATATGAAGGAAAACCCACTTTCCTTTCAGTATTTTGCTGCAATTGGAAGATATCAACTCATTTGGCCTGAAAATGTTTTTAAGCGCATAAAAACTTACACTCTTGATTTCTGACTAAATAAAAGCTGTTGCAATGATATTTCCATGCTGAACTGAGTTGTTCTGGGTCAAATATGAAGGCAAACCCACTTTCCTTTCAGTATTTTGCTGCAATTGGCAGAAACAAGCATATTTGCTCATTCGGCCTGAAAATGCTTTTAAGCGCATAAAAACTTACACTCTTGATTTCTGGCTAAATAAAAGCTGTTGCAATGATATTTCCATGCTGAACTGAGTTGTTCTGGGTCAAATATGAAGGCAAACCCACTTTCCTTTCAGTATTTTGCTGCAATTGGCAGAAACAAGCATATTTGCTCATTCGGCCTGAAAATGCTTTTAAGCGCATAAAAACTTACACTCTTGATTTCTGGCTAAATAAAAGCTGTTGCAATGATATTTCCATGCTGAACTGAGTTGTTCTGGGTCAAATATGAAGGCAAACCCACTTTCCTTTCAGTATTTTGCTGCAATTGGCAGAAACAAGCATATTTGCTCATTCGGCCTGAAAATGCTTTTAAGCGCATAAAAACTTACACTCTTGATTTCTGGCTAAATAAAAGCTGTTGCAATGATATTTCCACGCTGAACTGAGTTGTTCTGGGTCAAATATGAAGGCAAACCCACTGTCCTTTCAGTATTTTTTTGCAATTGGAAGATATCAGCTCATTTGGCCTGAAAATGCTTTTAAGCGCATAAAAACTTACACTCTTGATTTCTGACTAAATAAAAGCTGTTGCAATGATATTTCCATGCTGAACTGAGTTGTTCTGGGTCAAATATGAAGGCAAACCCACTTTCCTTTCAGTATTTTGCTGCAATTGGCAGAAACAAGCATATTTGCTCATTCGGCCTGAAAATGCTTTTAAGCGCATAAAAACTTACACTCTTGATTTCTGGCTAAATAAAAGCTGTTGCAATGATATTTCCATGCTGAACTGAGTTGTTCTGGGGCAAATATGAAGGCAAACCCACTTTCCTTTCAGTATTTTGCTGCAATTGGCAGAAACAAGCATATTTGCTTATTCGGCCTGAAAATGCTTTTAAGCGCATAAAAACTTACACTCTTGATTTCTGGCTAAATAAAAGCTGTTGCAATGATATTTCCATGCTGAACTGAGTTGTTCTGGGTCAAATATGAAGGCAAACCCAATTTCCTTTCAGTATTTTGCTGCAATTGGCAGAAACAAGCATATTTGCTCATTCGGCCTGAAAATGCTTTTAAGCGCATAAAAACTTACACTCTTGATTTCTGGCTAAATAAAAGCTGTTGCAATGATATTTCCATGCTGAACTGAGTTGTTCTGGGTCAAATATGAAGGCAAACCCACTTTCCTTTCAGTATTTTGCTGCAATTGGCAGAAACAAGCATATTTGCTCATTCGGCCTGAAAATGCTTTTAAGCGCATAAAAACTTACACTCTTGATTTCTGGCTAAATAAAAGCTGTTGCAATGATATTTCCATGCTGAACTGAGTTGTTCTGGGGCAAATATGAAGGCAAACCCACTGTCCTTTCAGTATTTTGCTGCAATTGGAAGATATCAACTCATTTGGCCTGAAAATGTTTTTAAGCGCATAAAAACTTACACTCTTGATTTCTGACTAAATAAAAGCTGTTGCAATGATATTTCCATGCTGAACTGAGTTGTTCTGGGTCAAATATGAAGGCAAACCCACTTTCCTTTCAGTATTTTGCTGCAATTGGCAGAAACAAGCATATTTGCTCATTCGGCCTGAAAATGCTTTTAAGCGCATAAAAACTTACACTCTTGATTTCTGGCTAAATAAAAGCTGTTGCAATGATATTTCCATGCTGAACTGAGTTGTTCTGGGGCAAATATGAAGGCAAACCCACTTTCCTTTCAGTATTTTGCTGCAATTGGCAGAAACAAGCATATTTGCTTATTCGGCCTGAAAATGCTTTTAAGCGCATAAAAACTTACACTCTTGATTTCTGGCTAAATAAAAGCTGTTGCAATGATATTTCCATGCTGAACTGAGTTGTTCTGGGTCAAATATGAAGGCAAACCCAATTTCCTTTCAGTATTTTGCTGCAATTGGCAGAAACAAGCATATTTGCTCATTCGGCCTGAAAATGCTTTTAAGCGCATAAAAACTTACACTCTTGATTTCTGGCTAAATAAAAGCTGTTGCAATGATATTTCCATGCTGAACTGAGTTGTTCTGGGTCAAATATGAAGGCAAACCCACTTTCCTTTCAGTATTTTGCTGCAATTGGCAGAAACAAGCATATTTGCTCATTCGGCCTGAAAATGCTTTTAAGCGCATAAAAACTTACAATCTTGATTTCTGGCTAAATAAAAGCTGTTGCAATGATATTTCCATGCTGAACTGAGTTGTTCTGGGGCAAATATGAAGGCAAACCCACTGTCCTTTCAGTATTTTGCTGCAATTGGAAGATATCAACTCATTTGGCCTGAAAATGTTTTTAAGCGCATAAAAACTTACACTCTTGATTTCTGACTAAATAAAAGCTGTTGCAATGATATTTCCATGCTGAACTGAGTTGTTCTGGGTCAAATATGAAGGCAAACCCACTTTCCTTTCAGTATTTTGCTGCAATTGGCAGAAACAAGCATATTTGCTCATTCGGCCTGAAAATGCTTTTAAGCGCATAAAAACTTACACTCTTGATTTCTGGCTAAATAAAAGCTGTTGCAATGATATTTCCATGCTGAACTGAGTTGTTCTGGGTCAAATATGAAGGAAAACCCACTTTCCTTTCAGTATTTTGCTGCAATTGGAAGATATCAGCTTATTTGGCCTGAAAATGCTTTTAAGCGCATAAAAACTTACACTCTTGATTTCTGGCTAAATAAAAGCTGTTGCAATGATATTTCCATGCTGAACTGAGTTGTTCTGGGTCAAATATGAAGGCAAACCCAATTTCCTTTCAGTATTTTGCTGCAATTGGCAGAAACAAGCATATTTGCTCATTCGGCCTGAAAATGCTTTTAAGCGCATAAAAACTTACACTCTTGATTTCTTGCTAAATAAAAGCTGTTGCAATGATATTTCCATGCTGAACTGAGTTGTTCTGGGTCAAATATGAAGGCAAACCCACTTTCCTTTCAGTATTTTGCTGCAATTGGCAGAAACAAGCATATTTGCTCATTCGGCCTGAAAATGCTTTTAAGCGCATAAAAACTTACACTCTTGATTTCTGGCTAAATAAAAGCTGTTGCAATGATATTTCCATGCTGAACTGAGTTGTTCTGGGGCAAATATGAAGGCAAACCCACTGTCCTTTCAGTATTTTGCTGCAATTGGAAGATATCAACTCATTTGGCCTGAAAATGTTTTTAAGCGCATAAAAACTTACACTCTTGATTTCTGACTAAATAAAAGCTGTTGCAATGATATTTCCATGCTGAACTGAGTTGTTCTGGGTCAAATATGAAGGCAAACCCACTTTCCTTTCAGTATTTTGCTGCAATTGGCAGAAACAAGCATATTTGCTCATTCGGCCTGAAAATGCTTTTAAGCGCATAAAAACTTACACTCTTGATTTCTGGCTAAATAAAAGCTGTTGCAATGATATTTCCATGCTGAACTGAGTTGTTCTGGGGCAAATATGAAGGCAAACCCACTTTCCTTTCAGTATTTTGCTGCAATTGGCAGAAACAAGCATATTTGCTTATTCGGCCTGAAAATGCTTTTAAGCGCATAAAAACTTACACTCTTGATTTCTGGCTAAATAAAAGCTGTTGCAATGATATTTCCATGCTGAACTGAGTTGTTCTGGGTCAAATATGAAGGCAAACCCAATTTCCTTTCAGTATTTTGCTGCAATTGGCAGAAACAAGCATATTTGCTCATTCGGCCTGAAAATGCTTTTAAGCGCATAAAAACTTACACTCTTGATTTCTGGCTAAATAAAAGCTGTTGCAATGATATTTCCATGCTGAACTGAGTTGTTCTGGGTCAAATATGAAGGCAAACCCACTTTCCTTTCAGTATTTTGCTGCAATTGGCAGAAACAAGCATATTTGCTCATTCGGCCTGAAAATGCTTTTAAGCGCATAAAAACTTACACTCTTGATTTCTGGCTAAATAAAAGCTGTTGCAATGATATTTCCATGCTGAACTGAGTTGTTCTGGGGCAAATATGAAGGCAAACCCACTGTCCTTTCAGTATTTTGCTGCAATTGGAAGATATCAACTCATTTGGCCTGAAAATGTTTTTAAGCGCATAAAAACTTACACTCTTGATTTCTGACTAAATAAAAGCTGTTGCAATGATATTTCCATGCTGAACTGAGTTGTTCTGGGTCAAATATGAAGGCAAACCCACTTTCCTTTCAGTATTTTGCTGCAATTGGCAGAAACAAGCATATTTGCTCATTCGGCCTGAAAATGCTTTTAAGCGCATAAAAACTTACACTCTTGATTTCTGGCTAAATAAAAGCTGTTGCAATGATATTTCCATGCTGAACTGAGTTGTTCTGGGTCAAATATGAAGGAAAACCCACTTTCCTTTCAGTATTTTGCTGCAATTGGAAGATATCAACTCATTTGGCCTGAAAATGTTTTTAAGCGCATAAAAACTTACACTCTTGATTTCTGACTAAATAAAAGCTGTTGCAATGATATTTCCATGCTGAACTGAGTTGTTCTGGGTCAAATATGAAGGCAAACCCACTTTCCTTTCAGTATTTTGCTGCAATTGGCAGAAACAAGCATATTTGCTCATTCGGCCTGAAAATGCTTTTAAGCGCATAAAAACTTACACTCTTGATTTCTGGCTAAATAAAAGCTGTTGCAATGATATTTCCTTGCTGAACTGAGTTGTTCTGGGTCAAATATGAAGGAAAACCCACTTTCCTTTCAGTATTTTGCTGCAATTGGAAGATATCAACTCATTTGGCCTGAAAATGTTTTTAAGCGCATAAAAACTTACACTCTTGATTTCTGACTAAATAAAAGCTGTTGCAATGATATTTCCATGCTGAACTGAGTTGTTCTGGGTCAAATATGAAGGCAAACCCACTTTCCTTTCAGTATTTTGCTGCAATTGGCAGAAACAAGCATATTTGCTCATTCGGCCTGAAAATGCTTTTAAGCGCATAAAAACTTACACTCTTGATTTCTGGCTAAATAAAAGCTGTTGCAATGATATTTCCATGCTGAACTGAGTTGTTCTGGGGCAAATATGAAGGCAAACCCACTTTCCTTTCAGTATTTTGCTGCAATTGGCAGAAACAAGCATATTTGCTTATTCGGCCTGAAAATGTTTTTAAGCGCATAAAAACTTACACTCTTGATTTCTGGCTAAATAAAAGCTGTTGCAATGATATTTCCATGCTGAACTGAGTTGTTCTGGGTCAAATATGAAGGAAAACCCACTTTCCTTTCAGTATTTTGCTGCAATTGGAAGATATCAGCTCATTTGGCCTGAAAATGCTTTTAAGCGCATAAAAACTTACACTCTTGATTTCTGGCTAAATAAAAGCTGTTGCAATGATATTTCCATGCTGAACTGAGTTGTTCTGGGTCAAATATGAAGGCAAACCCACTTTCCTTTCAGTATTTTGCTGCAATTGGCAGAAACAAGCATATTTGCTCATTCGGCCTGAAAATGCTTTTAAGCGCATAAAAACTTACACTCTTGATTTCTGGCTAAATAAAAGCTGTTGCAATGATATTTCCATGCTGAACTGAGTTGTTCTGGGTCAAATATGAAGGCAAACCCACTGTCCTTTCAGTATTTTGCTGCAATTGGAAGATATCAACTCATTTGGCCTGAAAATGTTTTTAAGCGCATAAAAACTTACACTCTTGATTTCTGACTAAATAAAAGCTGTTGCAATGATATTTCCATGCTGAACTGAGTTGTTCTGGGTCAAATATGAAGGCAAACCCACTTTCCTTTCAGTATTTTGCTGCAATTGGCAGAAACAAGCATATTTGCTCATTCGGCCTGAAAATGCTTTTAAGCGCATAAAAACTTACACTCTTGATTTCTGGCTAAATAAAAGCTGTTGCAATGATATTTCCATGCTGAACTGAGTTGTTCTGGGTCAAATATGAAGGAAAACCCACTTTCCTTTCAGTATTTTGCTGCAATTGGAAGATATCAGCTCATTTGGCCTGAAAATGCTTTTAAGCGCATAAAAACTTACACTCTTGATTTCTGGCTAAATAAAAGCTGTTGCAATGATATTTCCATGCTGACCTGAGTTGTTCTGGGTCAAAAATGAAGGCAAACCCACTTTCCTTTCAGTATTTTGCTGCAATTGGCAGAAACAAGCATATTTGCTCATTCGGCCTGAAAATGCTTTTAAACGCATAAAAACTTACACTCTTGATTTCTGGCTAAATAAAAGCTGTTGCAATGATATTTCCATGCTGAAATGAGTTGTTCTGGGTCAAATATGAAGGCAAACCCACTTTCCTTTCAGTATATTGCTGCAATTGGAAGATATCAGCTCATTTGGCCTGAAAATGCTTTTAAGCGCATAAAAACTTACACTCTTGATTTCTGGCTAAATAAAAGCTGTTGCAATGATATTTCCATGCTGAACTGAGTTGTTCTGGGTCAAAAATGAAGGCAAACCCACTTTCCTTTCAGTATTTTGCTGCAATTGGCAGAAACAAGCATATTTGCTCATTCGGCCTGAAAATGCTTTTAAACGCATAAAAACTTACACTCTTGATTTCTGGCTAAATAAAAGCTGTTGCAATGATATTTCCATGCTGAAATGAGTTGTTCTGTGTCAAATATAAAGGCAAACCCACTTTCCTTTCAGTATTTTGCTGCAATTGGAAGATATCAGCTCATTTGGCCTGAAAATGCTTTTAAGCGCATAAAAACTTACACTCTTGATTTCTGGATAAATAAAAGCTGTTGCAATGATATTTCCATGCTGAACTGAGTTGTTCTGGGTCAAATATGAAGGCAAACCCACTTTCTTTTCAGTATTTTGCTGCAATTGGCAGAAACAAGCAAATTTGCTCATTCGGCCTGAAAATGCTTTTAAACGCATAAAAACTTACACTCTTGATTTCTGGCTAAATAAAAGCTTTTGCAATGATATTTCCATGCTGAACTGAGTTGTTCTGGGTCAAATATGAAGGCAAACCCACTGTCCTTTCAGTATTTTGCTGCAATTGGAAGATATCAGCTCATTTGGCCTGAAAATGTTTTTAAGCGCATAAAAACTTACACTCTTGATTTCTGACTAAATAAAAGCTGTTGCAATGATATTTCCATGCTGAACTGAGTTGTTCTGGGTCAAATATGAAGGCAAACCCACTTTCCTTTCAGTATTTTGCTGCAATTGGCAGAAACAAGCATATTTGCTCATTCGGCCTGAAAATGCTTTTAAGCGCATAAAAACTTACACTCTTGATTTCTGGCTAAATAAAAGCTGTTGCAATGATATTTCCATGCTGAACTGAGTTGTTCTGGGGCAAATATGAAGGCAAACCCACTTTCCTTTCAGTATTTTGCTGCAATTGGCAGAAACAAGCATATTTGCTCATTCGGCCTGAAAATGCTTTTAAGCGCATAAAAACTTACACTCTTGATTTCTGGCTAAATAAAAGCTGTTGCAATGATATTTCCATGCTGAACTGAGTTGTTCTGGGTCAAATATGAAGGCAAACCCACTTTCCTTTCAGTATTTTGCTGCAATTGGCAGAAACAAGCATATTTGCTCATTCGGCCTGAAAATGCTTTTAAGCGCATAAAAACTTACACTCTTGATTTCTGGCTAAATAAAAGCTGTTGCAATGATATTTCCATGCTGAACTGAGTTGTTCTGGGTCAAATATGAAGGCAAACCCACTTTCCTTTCAGTATTTTGCTGCAATTGGCAGAAACAAGCATATTTGCTCATTCGGCCTGAAAATGCTTTTAAGCGCATAAAAACTTACACTCTTGATTTCTGGCTAAATAAAAGCTGTTGCAATGATATTTCCACGCTGAACTGAGTTGTTCTGGGTCAAATATGAAGGCAAACCCACTGTCCTTTCAGTATTTTGCTGCAATTGGAAGATATCAGCTCATTTGGCCTGAAAATGCTTTTAAGCGCATAAAAACTTACACTCTTGATTTCTGACTAAATAAAAGCTGTTGCAATGATATTTCCATGCTGAACTGAGTTGTTCTGGGTCAAATATGAAGGCAAACCCACTTTCCTTTCAGTATTTTGCTGCAATTGGCAGAAACAAGCATATTTGCTCATTCGGCCTGAAAATGCTTTTAAGCGCATAAAAACTTACACTCTTGATTTCTGGCTAAATAAAAGCTGTTGCAATGATATTTCCATGCTGAACTGAGTTGTTCTGGGGCAAATATGAAGGCAAACCCACTTTCCTTTCAGTATTTTGCTGCAATTGGCAGAAACAAGCATATTTGCTTATTCGGCCTGAAAATGCTTTTAAGCGCATAAAAACTTACACTCTTGATTTCTGGCTAAATAAAAGCTGTTGCAATGATATTTCCATGCTGAACTGAGTTGTTCTGGTTCAAATATGAAGGCAAACCCAATTTCCTTTCAGTATTTTGCTGCAATTGGCAGAAACAAGCATATTTGCTCATTCGGCCTGAAAATGCTTTTAAGCGCATAAAAACTTACACTCTTGATTTCTGGCTAAATAAAAGCTGTTGCAATGATATTTCCATGCTGAACTGAGTTGTTCTGGGTCAAATATGAAGGCAAACCCACTTTCCTTTCAGTATTTTGCTGCAATTGGCAGAAACAAGCATATTTGCTCATTCGGCCTGAAAATGCTTTTAAGCGCATAAAAACTTACACTCTTGATTTCTGGCTAAATAAAAGCTGTTGCAATGATATTTCCATGCTGAACTGAGTTGTTCTGGGGCAAATATGAAGGCAAACCCACTGTCCTTTCAGTATTTTGCTGCAATTGGAAGATATCAACTCATTTGGCCTGAAAATGTTTTTAAGCGCATAAAAACTTACACTCTTGATTTCTGACTAAATAAAAGCTGTTGCAATGATATTTCCATGCTGAACTGAGTTGTTCTGGGTCAAATATGAAGGCAAACCCACTTTCCTTTCAGTATTTTGCTGCAATTGGCAGAAACAAGCATATTTGCTCATTCGGCCTGAAAATGCTTTTAAGCGCATAAAAACTTACACTCTTGATTTCTGGCTAAATAAAAGCTGTTGCAATGATATTTCCATGCTGAACTGAGTTGTTCTGGGTCAAATATGAAGGAAAACCCACTTTCCTTTCAGTATTTTGCTGCAATTGGAAGATATCAGCTCATTTGGCCTGAAAATGCTTTTAAGCGCATAAAAACTTACACTCTTGATTTCTGGCTAAATAAAAGCTGTTGCAATGATATTTCCATGCTGAACTGAGTTGTTCTGGGTCAAATATGAAGGCAAACCCACTTTCCTTTCAGTATTTTGCTGCAATTGGCAGAAACAAGCATATTTGCTCATTCGGCCTGAAAATGCTTTTAAGCGCATAAAAACTTACACTCTTGATTTCTGGCTAAATAAAAGCTGTTGCAATGATATTTCCATGCTGAACTGAGTTGTTCTGGGTCAAATATGAAGGCAAACCCACTGTCCTTTCAGTATTTTGCTGCAATTGGAAGATATCAACTCATTTGGCCTGAAAATGTTTTTAAGCGCATAAAAACTTACACTCTTGATTTCTGACTAAATAAAAGCTGTTGCAATGATATTTCCATGCTGAACTGAGTTGTTCTGGGTCAAATATGAAGGCAAACCCACTTTCCTTTCAGTATTTTGCTGCAATTGGCAGAAACAAGCATATTTGCTCATTCGGCCTGAAAATGCTTTTAAGCGCATAAAAACTTACACTCTTGATTTCTGGCTAAATAAAAGCTGTTGCAATGATATTTCCATGCTGAACTGAGTTGTTCTGGGTCAAATATGAAGGAAAACCCACTTTCCTTTCAGTATTTTGCTGCAATTGGAAGATATCAGCTCATTTGGCCTGAAAATGCTTTTAAGCGCATAAAAACTTACACTCTTGATTTCTGGCTAAATAAAAGCTGTTGCAATGATATTTCCATGCTGAACTGAGTTGTTCTGGGTCAAATATGAAGGCAAACCCACTTTCCTTTCAGTATTTTGCTGCAATTGGCAGAAACAAGCATATTTGCTCATTCGGCCTGAAAATGCTTTTAAGCGCATAAAAACTTACACTCTTGATTTCTGGCTAAAAAAAAGCTGTTGCAATGATATTTCCATGCTGAACTGAGTTGTTCTGGGTCAAATATGAAGGCAAACCCACTTTCCTTTCAGTATTTTGCTGCAATTGGAAGATATCAGCTCATTTGGCCTGAAAATGCTTTTAAGCGCATAAAAACTTACACTCTTGATTTCTGGCTAAATAAAAACTGTTGCAATGATATTTCCATGCTGAACTGAGTTGTTCTGGGTCAAATATGAAGGCAAACCCACTTTCCTTTCAGTATTTTGCTGCAATTGGAAGATATCAGCTCATTTGGCCTGAAAATGCTTTTAAGCGCATAAAAACTTACACTCTTGATTTCTGGCTAAATAAAAGCTGTTGCAATGATATTTCCATGCTGAACTGAGTTGTTCTGGGTCAAATATGAAGGCAAACCCACTGTCCTTTCAGTATTTTGCTGCAATTGGAAGATATCAGCTCATTTGGCCTGAAAATGTTTTTAAGCGCATAAAAACTTACACTCTTGATTTCTGACTAAATAAAAGCTGTTGCAATGATATTTCCATGCTGAACTGAGTTGTTCTGGGTCAAATATGAAGGCAAACCCACTTTCCTTTCAGTATTTTGCTGCAATTGGCAGAAACAAGCATATTTGCTCATTCGGCCTGAAAATGCTTTTAAGCGCATAAAAACTTACACTCTTGATTTCTGGCTAAATAAAAGCTGTTGCAATGATATTTCCATGCTGAACTGAGTTGTTCTGGGTCAAATATGAAGGCAAACCCACTTTCCTTTCAGTATTTTGCTGCAATTGGCAGAAACAAGCATATTTGCTCATTCGGCCTGAAAATGCTTTTAAGCGCATAAAAACTTACACTCTTGATTTCTGGCTAAATAAAAGCTGTTGCAATGATATTTCCACGCTGAACTGAGTTGTTCTGGGTCAAATATGAAGGCAAACCCACTGTCCTTTCAGTATTTTGCTGCAATTGGAAGATATCAGCTCATTTGGCCTGAAAATGCTTTTAAGCGCATAAAAACTTACACTCTTGATTTCTGACTAAATAAAAGCTGTTGCAATGATATTTCCATGCTGAACTGAGTTGTTCTGGGTCAAATATGAAGGCAAACCCACTTTCCTTTCAGTATTTTGCTGCAATTGGCAGAAACAAGCATATTTGCTCATTCGGCCTGAAAATGCTTTTAAGCGCATAAAAACTTACACTCTTGATTTCTGGCTAAATAAAAGCTGTTGCAATGATATTTCCATGCTGAACTGAGTTGTTCTGGGTCAAATATGAAGGCAAACCCACTTTCCTTTCAGTATTTTGCTGCAATTGGCAGAAACAAGCATATTTGCTCATTCGGCCTGAAAATGCTTTTAAGCGCATAAAAACTTACACTCTTGATTTCTGGCTAAATAAAAGCTGTTGCAATGATATTTCCATGCTGAACTGAGTTGTTCTGGGTCAAATATGAAGGCAAACCCACTTTCCTTTCAGTATTTTGCTGCAATTGGAAGATATCAGCTCATTTGGCCTGAAAATGCTTTTAAGCGCATAAAAACTTACACTCTTGATTTCTGGCTAAATAAAAACTGTTGCAATGATATTTCCATGCTGAACTGAGTTGTTCTGGGTCAAATATGAAGGCAAACCCACTTTCCTTTCAGTATTTTGCTGCAATTGGAAGATATCAGCTCATTTGGCCTGAAAATGTTTTTAAGCGCATAAAAACTTACACTCTTGATTTCTGGCTAAATAAAAGCTGTTGCAATGATATTTCCATGCTGAACTGAGTTGTTCTGGGTCAAATATGAAGGCAAACCCACTTTCCTTTCAGTATTTTGCTGCAATTGGCAGAAACAAGCATATTTGCTCATTCGGCCTGAAAATGCTTTTAAGCGCATAAAAACTTACACTCTTGATTTCTGGCTAAATAAAAGCTCTTGCAATGATATTTCCATGCTGAACTGAGTTGTTCTGGGTCAAATATGAAGGCAAACCCACTTTCCTTTCAGTATTTTGCTGCAATTGGCAGAAACAAGCATATTTGCTCATTCGGCCTGAAAATGCTTTTAAGCGCATAAAAACTTACACTCTTGATTTCTGGCTAAATAAAAGCTGTTGCAATGATATTTCCATGCTGAACTGAGTTGTTCTGGGGCAAATATGAAGGCAAACCCACTTTCCTTTCAGTATTTTGCTGCAATTGGCAGAAACAAGCATATTTGCTCATTCGGCCTGAAAATGCTTTTAAGCGCATAAAAACTTACACTCTTGATTTCTGGCTAAATAAAAGCTGTTGCAATGATATTTCCATGCTGAACTGAGTTGTTCTGGGTCAAATATGAAGGCAAACCCACTTTCCTTTCAGTATTTTGCTGCAATTGGCAGAAACAAGCATATTTGCCCATTCGGCCTGTAAATGCTTTTAAGCGCATAAAAACTTACACTCTTGATTTCTGGCTAAATAAAAGCTGTTGCAATGATATTTCCATGCTGAACTGAGTTGTTCTGGGGCAAATATGAAGGCAAACCCACTTTCCTTTCAGTATTTTGCTGCAATTGGCAGAAACAAGCATATTTGCTCATTCGGCCTGAAAATGCTTTTAAGCGCATAAAAACTTACACTCTTGATTTCTGGCTAAATAAAAGCTGTTGCAATGATATTTCCATGCTGAACTGAGTTGTTCTGGGTCAAATATGAAGGCAAACCCACTTTCCTTTCAGTATTTTGCTGCAATTGGCAGAAACAAGCATATTTGCTCATTCGGCCTGAAAATGCTTTTAAGCGCATAAAAACTTACACTCTTGATTTCTGGCTAAATAAAAGCTGTTGCAATGATATTTCCATGCTGAACTGAGTTGTTCTGGGTCAAATATGAAGGCAAACCCAATTTCCTTTCAGTATTTTGCTGCAATTGGCAGAAACAAGCATATTTGCTCATTCGGCCTGAAAATGCTTTTAAGCGCATAAAAACTTACACTCTTGATTTCTGGCTAAATAAAAGCTGTTGCAATGATATTTCCATGCTGAACTGAGTTGTTCTGGGTCAAATATGAAGGCAAACCCACTTTCCTTTCAGTATTTTGCTGCAATTGGAAGATATCAGCTCATTTGGCCTGAAAATGCTTTTAAGCGCATAAAAACTTACACTCTTGATTTCTGGCTAAATAAAAGCTGTTGCAATGATATTTCCATGCTGAACTGAGTTGTTCTGGGTCAAATATGAAGGCAAACCCAGTTTCCTTTCAGTATTTTGCTGCAATTGGAAGATATCAGCTCATTTGGCCTGAAAATGCTTTTAAGCGCATAAAAACTTACACTCTTGATTTCTGGCTAAATAAAAGCTGTTGCAATGATATTTCCATGCTGAACTGAGTTGTTCTGGGTCAAATATGAAGGAAAACCCACTTTCCTTTCAGTATTTTGCTGCAATTGGAAGATATCAGCTCATTTGGCCTGAAAATGCTTTTAAGCGCATAAAAACTTACACTCTTGATTTCTGGCTAAATAAAAGCTGTTGCAATGATATTTCCATGCTGAACTGAGTTGTTCTGGGTCAAATATGAAGGCAAACCCACTTTCCTTTCAGTATTTTGCTGCAATTGGCAGAAACAAGCATATTTGCTCATTCGGCCTGAAAATGATTTTAAGCGCATAAAAACTTACACTCTTGATTTCTGGCTAAATAAAAGCTGTTGCAATGATATTTCCATGCTGAACTGAGTTGTTCTGGGTCAAATATGAAGGCAAACCCACTGTCCTTTCAGTATTTTGCTGCAATTGGAAGATATCAGCTCATTTGGCCTGAAAATGCTTTTAAGCGCATAAAAACTTACACTCTTGATTTCTGACTAAATAAAAGCTGTTGCAATGATATTTCCATGCTGAACTGAGTTGTTCTGGGTCAAATATGAAGGCAAACCCACTTTCCTTTCAGTATTTTGCTGCAATTGGCAGAAACAAGCATATTTGCTCATTCGGCCTGAAAATGCTTTTAAGCGCATAAAAACTTACACTCTTGATTTCTGGCTAAATAAAAGCTGTTGCAATGATATTTCCATGCTGAACTGAGTTGTTCTGGGTCAAATATGAAGGCAAACCCACTTTCCTTTCAGTATTTTGCTGCAATTGGCAGAAACAAGCATATTTGCTCATTCGGCCTGAAAATGCTTTTAAGCGCATAAAAACTTACACTCTTGATTTCTGGCTAAATAAAAGCTGTTGCAATGATATTTCCATGCTGAAATGAGTTGTTCTGGGTCAAATATGAAGGCAAACCCACTTTCCTTTCAGTATTTTGCTGCAATTGGAAGATATCAGCTCATTTGGCCTGAAAATGCTTTTAAGCGCATAAAAACTTACACTCTTGATTTCTGGCTAAATAAAAGCTGTTGCAATGATATTTCCATGCTGAACTGAGTTGTTCTGGGTCAAATATGAAGGCAAACCCACTTTCCTTTCAGTATTTTGCTGCAATTGGCAGAAACAAGCATATTTGCTTATTCGGCCTGAAAATGCTTTTAAGCGCATAAAAACTTACACTCTTGATTTCTGGCTAAATAAAAGCTGTTGCAATGATATTTCCATGCTGAACTGAGTTGTTCTGGGTCAAATATGAAGGCAAACCCAATTTCCTTTCAGTATTTTGCTGCAATTGGCAGAAACAAGCATATTTGCTCATTCGGCCTGAAAATGCTTTTAAGCGCATAAAAACTTACACTCTTGATTTCTGGCTAAATAAAAGCTGTTGCAATGATATTTCCATGCTGAACTGAGTTGTTCTGGGTCAAATATGAAGGCAAACCCACTTTCCTTTCAGTATTTTGCTGCAATTGGCAGAAACAAGCATATTTGCTCATTCGGCCTGAAAATGCTTTTAAGCGCATAAAAACTTACACTCTTGATTTCTGGCTAAATAAAAGCTGTTGCAATGATATTTCCATGCTGAACTGAGTTGTTCTGGGTCAAATATGAAGGCAAACCCACTTTCCTTTCAGTATTTTGCTGCAATTGGCAGAAACAAGCATATTTGCTCATTCGGCCTGAAAATGCTTTTAAGCGCATAAAAACTTACACTCTTGATTTCTGGCTAAATAAAAGCTGTTGCAATGATATTTCCATGCTGAACTGAGTTGTTCTGGGTCAAATATGAAGGCAAACCCACTTTCCTTTCAGTATTTTGCTGCAATTGGAAGATATCAGCTCATTTGGCCTGAAAATGCTTTTAAGCGCATAAAAACTTACACTCTTGATTTCTGGCTAAATAAAAGCTGTTGCAATGATATTTCCATGCTGAACTGAGTTGTTCTGGGTCAAATATGAAGGCAAACCCACTTTCCTTTCAGTATTTTGCTGCAATTGGAAGATATCAGCTCATTTGGCCTGAAAATGCTTTTAAGCGCATAAAAACTTACACTCTTGATTTCTGGCTAAATAAAAGCTGTTGCAATGATATTTCCATGCTGAACTGAGTTGTTCTGGGTCAAATATGAAGGAAAACCCACTTTCCTTTCAGTATTTTGCTGCAATTGGAAGATATCAGCTCATTTGGCCTGAAAATGCTTTTAAGCGCATAAAAACTTACACTCTTGATTTCTGGCTAAATAAAAGCTGTTGCAATGATATTTCCATGCTGAACTGAGTTGTTCTGGGTCAAATATGAAGGCAAACCCACTTTCCTTTCAGTATTTTGCTGCAATTGGCAGAAACAAGCATATTTGCTCATTCGGCCTGAAAATACTTTTAAGCGCATAAAAACTTACACTCTTGATTTCTGGCTAAATAAAAGCTGTTGCAATGATATTTCCATGCTGAACTGAGTTGTTCTGGGTCAAATATGAAGGCAAACCCACTTTCCTTTCAGTATTTTGCTGCAATTGGCAGAAACAAGCATATTTGCTCATTCGGCCTGAAAATGATTTTAAGCGCATAAAAACTTACACTCTTGATTTCTGGCTAAATAAAAGCTGTTGCAATGATATTTCCATGCTGAACTAAGTTGTTCTGGGTCAAATATGAAGGCAAACCCACTGTCCTTTCAGTATTTTGCTGCAATTGGAAGATATCAGCTCATTTGGCCTGAAAATGTTTTTAAGCGCATAAAAACTTACACTCTTGATTTCTGACTAAATAAAAGCTGTTGCAATGATATTTCCATGCTGAACTGAGTTGTTCTGGGTCAAATATGAAGGCAAACCCACTTTCCTTTCAGTATTTTGCTGCAATTGGCAGAAACAAGCATATTTGCTCATTCGGCCTGAGAATGCTTTTAAGCGCATAAAAACTTACACTCTTGATTTCTGGCTAAATAAAAGCTGTTGCAATGATATTTCCATGCTGAACTGAGTTGTTCTGGGTCAAATATGAAGGCAAACCCACTTTCCCTTCAGTATTTTGCTTCAATTGGCAGAAATCAGCTCATTTGGACTGAAAATGCTTTTAAGCGCATAAAAACCTACATTGTTGATTTCTGGCTAAATAAAAGCTGTTGCAATGATCTTTCAATGCTGAACTGAGTTGTTCTGGGTCAAATATGAAGGCAAACCCACTTTCCTTTCAGTATTTTGCTGCAATTGGCAGAAACAAGCATATTTGCTCATTCGGCCTGAAAATGCTTTTAAGCGCATAAAAACTTACACTCTTGATTTCTGGCTAAATAAAAGCTGTTGCAATGATATTTCCATGCTGAAATGAGTTGTTCTGGGTCAAATATGAAGGCAAACCCACTTTCCTTTCAGTATTTTGCTGCAATTGGAAGATATCAGCTCATTTGGCCTGAAAATGCTTTTAAGCGCATAAAAACTTACACTCTTGATTTCTGGCTAAATAAAAGCTGTTGCAATGATATTTCCATGCTGAACTGAGTTGTTCTGGGTCAAATATGAAGGCAAACCCACTTTCCTTTCAGTATTTTGCTGCAATTGGCAGAAACAAGCATATTTGCTCATTCGGCCTGAAAATGCTTTTAAGCGCATAAAAACTTGCACTCTTGATTTCTGGCTAAATAAAAGCTGTTGCAATGATATTTCCACGCTGAACTGAGTTGTTCTGGGTCAAATATGAAGGCAAACCCACTGTCCTTTCAGTATTTTGCTGCAATTGGAAGATATCAGCTCATTTGGCCTGAAAATGCTTTTAAGCGCATAAAAACTTACACTCTTGATTTATGACTAAATAAAAGCTGTTGCAATGATATTTCCATGCTGAACTGAGTTGTTCTGGGTCAAATATGAAGGCAAACCCACTTTCCTTTCAGTATTTTGCTGCAATTGGCAGAAACAAGCATATTTGCTCATTCGGCCTGAAAATGCTTTTAAGCGCATAAAAACTTACACTCTTGATTTCTGGCTAAATAAAAGCTGTTGCAATGATATTTCCATGCTGA
This sequence comes from Channa argus, assembly GCF_033026475.1. Lineage (NCBI taxonomy): Eukaryota > Metazoa > Chordata > Actinopteri > Anabantiformes > Channidae > Channa > Channa argus. The sequence continues at coordinate 923,622 of NW_027125225.1, forward strand.
ACTGAGTTGTTCTGGGTCAAATATGAAGGCAAACCCACTTTCCTTTCAGTATTTTGCTGCAATTGGCAGAAACAAGCATATTTGCTCATTCGGCCTGAAAATGCTTTTAAGCGCATAAAAACTTACACTCTTGATTTCTGGCTAAATAAAAGCTGTTGCAATGATATTTCCATGCTGAACTGAGTTGTTCTGGGTCAAATATGAAGGCAAACCCACTGTCCTTTCAGTATTTTGCTGCAATTGGAAGATATCAGCTCATTTGGCCTGAAAATGCTTTTAAGCGCATAAAAACTTACACTCTTGATTTCTGGCTAAATAAAAGCTGTTGCAATGATATTTCCATGCTGAACTGAGTTGTTCTGGGGCAAATATGAAGGCAAACCCACTTTCCTTTCAGTATTTTGCTGCAATTGGCAGAAACAAGCATATTTGCTCATTCGGCCTGAAAATGCTTTTAAGCGCATAAAAACTTACACTCTTGATTTCTGGCTAAATAAAAGCTGTTGCAATGATATTTCCATGCTGAACTGAGTTGTTCTGGGTCAAATATGAAGGCAAACCCACTTTCCTTTCAGTATTTTGCTGCAATTGGCAGAAACAAGCATATTTGCCCATTCGGCCTGTAAATGCTTTTAAGCGCATAAAAACTTACACTCTTGATTTCTGGCTAAATAAAAGCTGTTGCAATGATATTTCCATGCTGAACTGAGTTGTTCTGGGGCAAATATGAAGGCAAACCCACTTTCCTTTCAGTATTTTGCTGCAATTGGCAGAAACAAGCATATTTGCTCATTCGGCCTGAAAATGCTTTTAAGCGCATAAAAACTTACACTCTTGATTTCTGGCTAAATAAAAGCTGTTGCAATGATATTTCCATGCTGAACTGAGTTGTTCTGGGTCAAATATGAAGGCAAACCCACTTTCCTTTCAGTATTTTGCTGCAATTGGCAGAAACAAGCATATTTGCTCATTCGGCCTGAAAATGCTTTTAAGCGCATAAAAACTTACACTCTTGATTTCTGGCTAAATAAAAGCTGTTGCAATGATATTTCCATGCTGAACTGAGTTGTTCTGGGTCAAATATGAAGGCAAACCCACTTTCCTTTCAGTATTTTGCTGCAATTGGCAGAAACAAGCATATTTGCCCATTCGGCCTGTAAATGCTTTTAAGCGCATAAAAACTTACACTCTTGATTTCTGGCTAAATAAAAGCTGTTGCAATGATATTTCCATGCTGAACTGAGTTGTTCTGGGGCAAATATGAAGGCAAACCCACTTTCCTTTCAGTATTTTGCTGCAATTGGCAGAAACAAGCATATTTGCTCATTCGGCCTGAAAATGCTTTTAAGCGCATAAAAACTTACACTCTTGATTTCTGGCTAAATAAAAGCTGTTGCAATGATATTTCCATGCTGAACTGAGTTGTTCTGGGTCAAATATGAAGGCAAACCCACTTTCCTTTCAGTATTTTGCTGCAATTGGCAGAAACAAGCATATTTGCTCATTCGGCCTGAAAATGCTTTTAAGCGCATAAAAACTTACACTCTTGATTTCTGGCTAAATAAAAGCTGTTGCAATGATATTTCCATGCTGAACTGAGTTGTTCTGGGTCAAATATGAAGGCAAACCCAATTTCCTTTCAGTATTTTGCTGCAATTGGCAGAAACAAGCATATTTGCTCATTCGGCCTGAAAATGCTTTTAAGCGCATAAAAACTTACACTCTTGATTTCTGGCTAAATAAAAGCTGTTGCAATGATATTTCCATGCTGAACTGAGTTGTTCTGGGTCAAATATGAAGGCAAACCCACTTTCCTTTCAGTATTTTGCTGCAATTGGAAGATATCAGCTCATTTGGCCTGAAAATGCTTTTAAGCGCATAAAAACTTACACTCTTGATTTCTGGCTAAATAAAAGCTGTTGCAATGATATTTCCATGCTGAACTGAGTTGTTCTGGGTCAAATATGAAGGCAAACCCAGTTTCCTTTCAGTATTTTGCTGCAATTGGAAGATATCAGCTCATTTGGCCTGAAAATGCTTTTAAGCGCATAAAAACTTACACTCTTGATTTCTGGCTAAATAAAAGCTGTTGCAATGATATTTCCATGCTGAACTGAGTTGTTCTGGGTCAAATATGAAGGAAAACCCACTTTCCTTTCAGTATTTTGCTGCAATTGGAAGATATCAGCTCATTTGGCCTGAAAATGCTTTTAAGCGCATAAAAACTTACACTCTTGATTTCTGGGTAAATAAAAGCTGTTGCAATGATATTTCCATGCTGAACTGAGTTGTTCTGGGTCAAATATGAAGGCAAACCCACTTTCCTTTCAGTATTTTGCTGCAATTGGCAGAAACAAGCATATTTGCTCATTCGGCCTGAAAATGATTTTAAGCGCATAAAAACTTACACTCTTGATTTCTGGCTAAATAAAAGCTGTTGCAATGATATTTCCATGCTGAACTGAGTTGTTCTGGGTCAAATATGAAGGCAAACCCACTGTCCTTTCAGTATTTTGCTGCAATTGGAAGATATCAGCTCATTTGGCCTGAAAATGCTTTTAAGCGCATAAAAACTTACACTCTTGATTTCTGACTAAATAAAAGCTGTTGCAATGATATTTCCATGCTGAACTGAGTTGTTCTGGGTCAAATATGAAGGCAAACCCACTTTCCTTTCAGTATTTTGCTGCAATTGGCAGAAACAAGCATATTTGCTCATTCGGCCTGAGAATGCTTTTAAGCGCATAAAAACTTACACTCTTGATTTCTGGCTAAATAAAAGCTGTTGCAATGATATTTCCATGCTGAACTGAGTTGTTCTGGGTCAAATATGAAGGCAAACCCACTTTCCCTTCAGTATTTTGCTTCAATTGGCAGAAATCAGCTCATTTGGACTGAAAATGCTTTTAAGCGCATAAAAACCTACATTGTTGATTTCTGGCTAAATAAAAGCTGTTGCAATGATCTTTCAATGCTGAACTGAGTTGTTCTGGGTCAAATATGAAGGCAAACCCACTTTCCTTTCAGTATTTTGCTGCAATTGGCAGAAACAAGCATATTTGCTCATTCGGCCTGAAAATGCTTTTAAGCGCATAAAAACTTACACTCTTGATTTCTGGCTAAATAAAAGCTGTTGCAATGATATTTCCATGCTGAAATGAGTTGTTCTGGGTCAAATATGAAGGCAAACCCACTTTCCTTTCAGTATTTTGCTGCAATTGGAAGATATCAGCTCATTTGGCCTGAAAATGCTTTTAAGCGCATAAAAACTTACACTCTTGATTTCTGGCTAAATAAAAGCTGTTGCAATGATATTTCCATGCTGAACTGAGTTGTTCTGGGTCAAATATGAAGGCAAACCCACTTTCCTTTCAGTATTTTGCTGCAATTGGCAGAAACAAGCATATTTGCTCATTCGGCCTGAAAATGCTTTTAAGCGCATAAAAACTTACACTCTTGATTTCTGGCTAAATAAAAGCTGTTGCAATGATATTTCCATGCTGAACTGAGTTGTTCTGGGTCAAATATGAAGGCAAACCCACTGTCCTTTCAGTATTTTGCTGCAATTGGAAGATATCAGCTCATTTGGCCTGAAAATGCTTTTAAGCGCATAAAAACTTACACTCTTGATTTCTGGCTAAATAAAAGCTGTTGCAATGATATTTCCATGCTGAACTGAGTTGTTCTGGGGCAAATATGAAGGCAAACCCACTTTCCTTTCAGTATTTTGCTGCAATTGGCAGAAACAAGCATATTTGCTCATTCGGCCTGAAAATGCTTTTAAGCGCATAAAAACTTACACTCTTGATTTCTGGCTAAATAAAAGCTGTTGCAATGATATTTCCATGCTGAACTGAGTTGTTCTGGGTCAAATATGAAGGCAAACCCACTTTCCTTTCAGTATTTTGCTGCAATTGGCAGAAACAAGCATATTTGCCCATTCGGCCTGTAAATGCTTTTAAGCGCATAAAAACTTACACTCTTGATTTCTGGCTAAATAAAAGCTGTTGCAATGATATTTCCATGCTGAACTGAGTTGTTCTGGGGCAAATATGAAGGCAAACCCACTTTCCTTTCAGTATTTTGCTGCAATTGGCAGAAACAAGCATATTTGCTCATTCGGCCTGAAAATGCTTTTAAGCGCATAAAAACTTACACTCTTGATTTCTGGCTAAATAAAAGCTGTTGCAATGATATTTCCATGCTGAACTGAGTTGTTCTGGGTCAAATATGAAGGCAAACCCACTTTCCTTTCAGTATTTTGCTGCAATTGGCAGAAACAAGCATATTTGCTTATTCGGCCTGAAAATGCTTTTAAGCGCATAAAAACTTACACTCTTGATTTCTGGCTAAATAAAAGCTGTTGCAATGATATTTCCATGCTGAACTGAGTTGTTCTGGGTCAAATATGAAGGCAAACCCAATTTCCTTTCAGTATTTTGCTGCAATTGGCAGAAACAAGCATATTTGCTCATTCGGCCTGAAAATGCTTTTAAGCGCATAAAAACTTACACTCTTGATTTCTGGCTAAATAAAAGCTGTTGCAATGATATTTCCATGCTGAACTGAGTTGTTCTGGGTCAAATATGAAGGCAAACCCAGTTTCCTTTCAGTATTTTGCTGCAATTGGAAGATATCAGCTCATTTGGCCTGAAAATGCTTTTAAGCGCATAAAAACTTACACTCTTGATTTCTGGCTAAATAAAAGCTGTTGCAATGATATTTCCATGCTGAACTGAGTTGTTCTGGGTCAAATATGAAGGAAAACCCACTTTCCTTTCAGTATTTTGCTGCAATTGGAAGATATCAGCTCATTTGGCCTGAAAATGCTTTTAAGCGCATAAAAACTTACACTCTTGATTTCTGGCTAAATAAAAGCTGTTGCAATGATATTTCCATGCTGAACTGAGTTGTTCTGGGTCAAATATGAAGGCAAACCCACTTTCCTTTCAGTATTTTGCTGCAATTGGCAGAAACAAGCATATTTGCTCATTCGGCCTGAAAATGCTTTTAAGCGCATAAAAACGTACAGTCTTGATTTCTGGCTAAATAAAAGCTGTTGCAATGATATTTCCATGCTGAACTGAGTTGTTCTGGGTCAAATATGAAGGCAAACCCACTTTCCTTTCAGTATTTTGCTGCAATTGGCAGAAACAAGCATATTTGCTCATTCGGCCTGAAAATGATTTTAAGCGCATAAAAACTTACACTCTTGATTTCTGGCTAAATAAAAGCTGTTGCAATGATATTTCCATGCTGAACTGAGTTGTTCTGGGTCAAATATGAAGGCAAACCCACTGTCCTTTCAGTATTTTCCTGCAATTGGAAGATATCAGCTCATTTGGCCTGAAAATGTTTTTAAGCGCATAAAAACTTACACTCTTGATTTCTGACTAAATAAAAGCTGTTGCAATGATATTTCCATGCTGAACTGAGTTGTTCTGGGTCAAATATGAAGGCAAACCCACTTTCCTTTCAGTATTTTGCTGCAATTGGCAGAAACAAGCATATTTGCTCATTCGGCCTGAAAATGCTTTTAAGCGCATAAAAACTTACACTCTTGATTTCTGGCTAAATAAAAGCTGTTGCAATGATATTTCCATGCTGAACTGAGTTGTTCTGGGTCAAATATGAAGGCAAACCCACTTTCCTTTCAGTATTTTGCTGCAATTGGCAGAAACAAGCATATTTGCTCATTCCGCCTGAAAATGCTTTTAAGCGCATAAAAACGTACACTCTTGATTTCTGGCTAAATAAAAGCTGTTGCAATGATATTTCCATGCTGAACTGAGTTGTTCTGGGTCAAATATGAAGGCAAACCCACTTTCCTTTCAGTATTTTGCTGCAATTGGCAGAAACAAGCATATTTGCTCATTCGGCCTGAAAATGCTTTTAAGCGCATAAAAACTTACACTCTTGATTTCTGACTAAATAAAAGCTGTTGCAATGATATTTCCATGCTGAACTGAGTTGTTCTGGGTCAAATATGAAGGCAAACCCACTTTCCTTTCAGTATTTTGCTGCAATTGGCAGAAACAAGCATATTTGCTCATTCGGCCTGAAAATGCTTTTAAGCGCATAAAAACTTACACTCTTGATTTCTGGCTAAATAAAAGCTGTTGCAATGATATTTCCATGCTGAACTGAGTTGTTCTGGGTCAAATATGAAGGCAAACCCACTTTCCTTTCAGTATTTTGCTGCAATTGGCAGAAACAAGCATATTTGCTCATTTGGCCTGAAAATGCTTTTAAGCGCATAAAAACTTACACTCTTGATTTCTGGCTAAATAAAAGCTGTTGCAATGATATTTCCATGCTGAACTGAGTTGTTCTGGGTCAAATATGAAGGCAAACCCACTTTCCTTTCAGTATTTTGCTGCAATTGGCAGAAACAAGCATATTTGCTCATTCGGCCTGAAAATGCTTTTAAGCGCATAAAAACTTACACTCTTGATTTCTGGCTAAATAAAAGCTCTTGCAATGATATTTCCATGCTGAACTGAGTTGTTCTGGGTCAAATATGAAGGCAAACCCACTTTCCTTTCAGTATTTTGCTGCAATTGGCAGAAACAAGCATATTTGCTCATTCGGCCTGAAAATGCTTTTAAGCGCATAAAAACTTACACTCTTGATTTCTGACTAAATAAAAGCTGTTGCAATGATATTTCCATGCTGAACTGAGTTGTTCTGGGTCAAATATGAAGGCAAACCCACTTTCCTTTCAGTATTTTGCTGCAATTGGCAGAAACAAGCATATTTGCTCATTCGGCCTGAAAATGCTTTTAAGCGCATAAAAACTTACACTCTTGATTTCTGGCTAAATAAAAGCTGTTGCAATGATATTTCCATGCTGAACTGAGTTGTTCTGGGTCAAATATGAAGGCAAACCCACTTTCCTTTCAGTATTTTGCTGCAATTGGCAGAAACAAGCATATTTGCTCATTTGGCCTGAAAATGCTTTTAAGCGCATAAAAACTTACACTCTTGATTTCTGGCTAAATAAAAGCTGTTGCAATGATATTTCCATGCTGAACTGAGTTGTTCTGGGTCAAATATGAAGGCAAACCCACTTTCCTTTCAGTATTTTGCTGCAATTGGCAGAAACAAGCATATTTGCTCATTCGGCCTGAAAATGCTTTTAAGCGCATAAAAACTTACACTCTTGATTTCTGGCTAAATAAAAGCTCTTGCAATGATATTTCCATGCTGAACTGAGTTGTTCTGGGTCAAATATGAAGGCAAACCCACTTTCCTTTCAGTATTTTGCTGCAATTGGCAGAAACAAGCATATTTGCTCATTCGGCCTGAAAATGCTTTTAAGCGCATAAAAACTTACATTCTTGATTTCTGGCTAAATAAAAGCTGTTGCAATGATATTTCCATGCTGAACTGAGTTGTTCTGGGGCAAATATGAAGGCAAACCCACTTTCCTTTCAGTATTTTGCTGCAATTGGCAGAAACAAGCATATTTGCTCATTCGGCCTGAAAATGCTTTTAAGCGCATAAAAACTTACACTCTTGATTTCTGGCTAAATAAAAGCTGTTGCAATGATATTTCCATGCTGAACTGAGTTGTTCTGGGTCAAATATGAAGGCAAACCCACTTTCCTTTCAGTATTTTGCTGCAATTGGCAGAAACAAGCATATTTGCCCATTCGGCCTGTAAATGCTTTTAAGCGCATAAAAACTTACACTCTTGATTTCTGGCTAAATAAAAGCTGTTGCAATGATATTTCCATGCTGAACTGAGTTGTTCTGGGGCAAATATGAAGGCAAACCCACTTTCCTTTCAGTATTTTGCTGCAATTGGCAGAAACAAGCATATTTGCTCATTCGGCCTGAAAATGATTTTAAGCGCATAAAAACTTACACTCTTGATTTCTGGCTAAATAAAAGCTGTTGCAATGATATTTCCATGCTGAACTGAGTTGTTCTGGGTCAAATATGAAGGCAAACCCACTGTCCTTTCAGTATTTTGCTGCAATTGGAAGATATCAGCTCATTTGGCCTGAAAATGTTTTTAAGCGCATAAAAACTTACACTCTTGATTTCTGACTAAATAAAAGCTGTTGCAATGATATTTCCATGCTGAACTGAGTTGTTCTGGGTCAAATATGAAGGCAAACCCACTTTCCTTTCAGTATTTTGCTGCAATTGGCAGAAACAAGCATATTTGCTCATTCGGCCTGAAAATGCTTTTAAGCGCATAAAAACTTACACTCTTGATTTCTGGCTAAATAAAAGCTGTTGCAATGATATTTCCATGCTGAACTGAGTTGTTCTGGGTCAAATATGAAGGAAAACCCACTTTCCTTTCAGTATTTTGCTGCAATTGGAAGATATCAGCTCATTTGGCCTGAAAATGCTTTTAAGCGCATAAAAACTTACACTCTTGATTTCTGGCTAAATAAAAGCTGTTGCAATGATATTTCCATGCTGAACTGAGTTGTTCTGGGTCAAATATGAAGGCAAACCCACTTTCCTTTCAGTATTTTGCTGCAATTGGCAGAAACAAGCATATTTGCTCATTCGGCCTGAAAATGCTTTTAAGCGCATAAAAACTTACACTCTTGATTTCTGGCTAAATAAAAGCTGTTGCAATGATATTTCCATGCTGAACTGAGTTGTTCTGGGTCAAATATGAAGGCAAACCCACTTTCCTTTCAGTATTTTGCTGCAATTGGCAGAAACAAGCATATTTGCTCATTCGGCCTGAAAATGCTTTTAAGCGCATAAAAACTTACACTCTTGTTTTTTGGCTAAATAAAAGCTGTTGCAATGATATTTCCACGCTGAACTGAGTTGTTCTGGGTCAAATATGAAGGCAAACCCACTGTCCTTTCAGTATTTTGCTGCAATTGGAAGATATCAGCTCATTTGGCCTGAAAATGCTTTTAAGCGCATAAAAACTTACACTCTTGATTTCTGACTAAATAAAAGCTGTTGCAATGATATTTCCATGCTGAACTGAGTTGTTCTGGGTCAAATATGAAGGCAAACCCACTTTCCTTTCAGTATTTTGCTGCAATTGGCAGAAACAAGCATATTTGCTCATTCGGCCTGAAAATGCTTTTAAGCGCATAAAAACTTACACTCTTGATTTCTGGCTAAATAAAAGCTGTTGCAATGATATTTCCATGCTGAACTGAGTTGTTCTGGGTCAAATATGAAGGCAAACCCACTTTCCTTTCAGTATTTTGCTGCAATTGGCAGAAACAAGCATATTTGCTCATTCGGCCTGAAAATGCTTTTAAGCGCATAAAAACTTACACTCTTGATTTCTGGCTAAATAAAAGCTGTTGCAATGATATTTCCATGCTGAACTGAGTTGTTCTGGGTCAAATATGAAGGCAAACCCAATTTCCTTTCAGTATTTTGCTGCAATTGGCAGAAACAAGCATATTTGCTCATTCGGCCTGAAAATGCTTTTAAGCGCATAAAAACTTACACTCTTGATTTCTGGCTAAATAAAAGCTGTTGCAATGATATTTCCATGCTGAACTGAGTTGTTCTGGGTCAAATATGAAGGCAAACCCACTTTCCTTTCAGTATTTTGCTGTAATTGGAAGATATCAGCTCATTTGGCCTGAAAATGCTTTTAAGCGCATAAAAACTTACACTCTTGATTTCTGGCTAAATAAAAGCTGTTGCAATGATATTTCCATGCTGAACTGAGTTGTTCTGGGTCAAATATGAAGGCAAACCCACTTTCCTTTCAGTATTTTGCTGCAATTGGAAGATATCAGCTCATTTGGCCTGAAAATGCTTTTAAGCGCATAAAAACTTACACTCTTGATTTCTGGCTAAATAAAAGCTGTTGCAATGATATTTCCATGCTGAACTGAGTTGTTCTGGGTCAAATATGAAGGCAAACCCACTTTCCTTTCAGTATTTTGCTGCAATTGGAAGATATCAGCTCATTTGGCCTGAAAATGCTTTTAAGCGCATAAAAACTTACACTCTTGATTTCTGGCTAAATAAAAGCTGTTGCAATGATATTTCCATGCTGAACTGAGTTGTTCTGGGTCAAATATGAAGGAAAACCCACTTTCCTTTCAGTATTTTGCTGCAATTGGAAGATATCAGCTCATTTGGCCTGAAAATGCTTTTAAGCGCATAAAAACTTACACTCTTGATTTCTGGCTAAATAAAAGCTGTTGCAATGATATTTCCATGCTGAACTGAGTTGTTCTGGGTCAAATATGAAGGCAAACCCACTTTCCTTTCAGTATTTTGCTGCAATTGGCAGAAACAAGCATATTTGCTCATTCGGCCTGAAAATACTTTTAAGCGCATAAAAACTTACACTCTTGATTTCTGGCTAAATAAAAGCTGTTGCAATGATATTTCCATGCTGAACTGAGTTGTTCTGGGTCAAATATGAAGGCAAACCCACTTTCCTTTCAGTATTTTGCTGCAATTGGCAGAAACAAGCATATTTGCTCATTCGGCCTGAAAATGATTTTAAGCGCATAAAAACTTACACTCTTGATTTCTGGCTAAATAAAAGCTGTTGCAATGATATTTCCATGCTGAACTGAGTTGTTCTGGGTCAAATATGAAGGCAAACCCACTGTCCTTTCAGTATTTTGCTGCAATTGGAAGATATCAGCTCATTTGGCCTGAAAATGTTTTTAAGCGCATAAAAACTTACACTCTTGATTTCTGACTAAATAAAAGCTGTTGCAATGATATTTCCATGCTGAACTGAGTTGTTCTGGGTCAAATATGAAGGCAAACCCACTTTCCTTTCAGTATTTTGCTGCAATTGGCAGAAACAAGCATATTTGCTCATTCGGCCTGAAAATGCTTTTAAGCGCATAAAAACTTACACTCTTGATTTCTGGCTAAATAAAAGCTGTTGCAATGATATTTCCATGCTGAACTGAGTTGTTCTGGGTCAAATATGAAGGCAAACCCACTTTCCTTTCAGTATTTTGCTGCAATTGGCAGAAACAAGCATATTTGCTCATTCGGCCTGAAAATGCTTTTAAGCGCATAAAAACTTACACTCTTGATTTCTGGCTAAATAAAAGCTGTTGCAATGATATTTCCATGCTGAACTGAGTTGTTCTGGGTCAAATATGAAGGCAAACCCACTTTCCTTTCAGTATTTTGCTGCAATTGGCAGAAACAAGCATATTTGCTCATTCGGCCTGAAAATGCTTTTAAGCGCATAAAAACTTACACTCTTGATTTCTGGCTAAATAAAAGCTGTTGCAATGATATTTCCATGCTGAACTGAGTTGTTCTGGGTCAAATATGAAGGAAAACCCACTTTCCTTTCAGTATTTTGCTGCAATTGGAAGATATCAGCTCATTCGGCCTGAAAATGCTTTTAAGCGCATAAAAACTTACACTCTTGATTTCTGACTAAATAAAAGCTGTTGCAATGATATTTCCATGCTGAACTGAGTTGTTCTGGGTCAAATATGAAGGCAAACCCACTTTCCTTTCAGTATTTTGCTGCAATTGGCAGAAACAAGCATATTTGCTCATTCGGCCTGAAAATGCTTTTAAGCGCATAAAAACTTACACTCTTGATTTCTGGCTAAATAAAAGCTGTTGCAATGATATTTCCATGCTGAACTGAGTTGTTCTGGGTCAAATATGAAGGCAAACCCACTTTCCTTTCAGTATTTTGCTGCAATTGGCAGAAACAAGCATATTTGCTCATTCGGCCTGAAAATGCTTTTAAGCGCATAAAAACTTACACTCTTGATTTCTGGCTAAATAAAAGCTGTTGCAATGATATTTCCACGCTGAACTGAGTTGTTCTGGGTCAAATATGAAGGAAAACCCACTGTCCTTTCAGTATTTTGCTGCAATTGGAAGATATCAGCTCATTTGGCCTGAAAATGCTTTTAAGCGCATAAAAACTTACACTCTTGATTTCTGACTAAATAAAAGCTGTTGCAATGATATTTCCATGCTGAACTGAGTTGTTCTGGGTCAAATATGAAGGCAAACCCACTTTCCTTTCAGTATTTTGCTGCAATTGGCAGAAACAAGCATATTTGCTCATTCGGCCTGAAAATGCTTTTAAGCGCATAAAAACTTACACTCTTGATTTCTGGCTAAATAAAAGCTGTTGCAATGATATTTCCATGCTGAACTGAGTTGTTCTGGGTCAAATATGAAGGCAAACCCACTTTCCTTTCAGTATTTTGCTGCAATTGGCAGAAACAAGCATATTTGCTCATTCGGCCTGAAAATGCTTTTAAGCGCATAAAAACTTACACTCTTGATTTCTGGCTAAATAAAAGCTGTTGCAATGATATTTCCATGCTGAACTGAGTTGTTCTGGGTCAAATATGAAGGCAAACCCACTTTCCTTTCAGTATTTTGCTGCAATTGGAAGATATCAGCTCATTTGGCCTGAAAATGCTTTTAAGCGCATAAAAACTTACACTCTTGATTTCTGGCTAAATAAAAACTGTTGCAATGATATTTCCATGCTGAACTGAGTTGTTCTGGGTCAAATATGAAGGCAAACCCACTTTCCTTTCAGTATTTTGCTGCAATTGGAAGATATCAGCTCATTTGGCCTGAAAATGTTTTTAAGCGCATAAAAACTTACACTCTTGATTTCTGGCTAAATAAAAGCTGTTGCAATGATATTTCCATGCTGAACTGAGTTGTTCTGGGTCAAATATGAAGGCAAACCCACTTTCCTTTCAGTATTTTGCTGCAATTGGCAGAAACAAGCATATTTGCTCATTCGGCCTGAAAATGCTTTTAAGCGCATAAAAACTTACACTCTTGATTTCTGGCTAAATAAAAGCTCTTGCAATGATATTTCCATGCTGAACTGAGTTGTTCTGGGTCAAATATGAAGGCAAACCCACTTTCCTTTCAGTATTTTGCTGCAATTGGCAGAAACAAGCATATTTGCTCATTCGGCCTGAAAATGCTTTTAAGCGCATAAAAACTTACACTCTTGATTTCTGGCTAAATAAAAGCTGTTGCAATGATATTTCCATGCTGAACTGAGTTGTTCTGGGGCAAATATGAAGGCAAACCCACTTTCCTTTCAGTATTTTGCTGCAATTGGCAGAAACAAGCATATTTGCTCATTCGGCCTGAAAATGCTTTTAAGCGCATAAAAACTTACACTCTTGATTTCTGGCTAAATAAAAGCTGTTGCAATGATATTTCCATGCTGAACTGAGTTGTTCTGGGTCAAATATGAAGGCAAACCCACTTTCCTTTCAGTATTTTGCTTCAATTGGCAGAAACAAGCATATTTGCCCATTCGGCCTGTAAATGCTTTTAAGCGCATAAAAACTTACACTCTTGATTTCTGGCTAAATAAAAGCTGTTGCAATGATATTTCCATGCTGAACTGAGTTGTTCTGGGGCAAATATGAAGGCAAACCCACTTTCCTTTCAGTATTTTGCTGCAATTGGCAGAAACAAGCATATTTGCTCATTCGGCCTGAAAATGCTTTTAAGCGCATAAAAACTTACACTCTTGATTTCTGGCTAAATAAAAGCTGTTGCAATGATATTTCCATGCTGAACTGAGTTGTTCTGGGTCAAATATGAAGGCAAACACACTTTCCTTTCAGTATTTTGCTGCAATTGGCAGAAACAAGCATATTTGCTCATTCGGCCTGAAAATGCTTTTAAGCGCATAAAAACTTACACTCTTGATTTCTGGCTAAATAAAAGCTGTTGCAATGATATTTCCATGCTGAACTGAGTTGTTCTGGGTCAAATATGAAGGCAAACCCAATTTCCTTTCAGTATTTTGCTGCAATTGGCAGAAACAAGCATATTTGCTCATTCGGCCTGAAAATGCTTTTAAGCGCATAAAAACTTACACTCTTGATTTCTGGCTAAATAAAAGCTGTTGCAATGATATTTCCATGCTGAACTGAGTTGTTCTGGGTCAAATATGAAGGCAAACCCACTTTCCTTTCAGTATTTTGCTGCAATTGGCAGAAACAAGCATATTTGCTCATTCGGCCTGAAAATGCTTTTAAGCGCATAAAAACTTACACTCTTGATTTCTGGCTAAATAAAAGCTGTTGCAATGATATTTCCATGCTGAACTGAGTTGTTCTGGGTCAAATATGAAGGCAAACCCACTTTCCTTTCAGTATTTTGCTGCAATTGGCAGAAACAAGCATATTTGCTCATTCGGCCTGAAAATGCTTTTAAGCGCATAAAAACTTACACTCTTGATTTCTGGCTAAATAAAAGCTGTTGCAATGATATTTCCATGCTGAACTGAGTTGTTCTGGGTCAAATATGAAGGCAAACCCACTTTCCTTTCAGTATTTTGCTGCAATTGGAAGATATCAGCTCATTTGGCCTGAAAATGCTTTTAAGCGCATAAAAACTTACACTCTTGATTTCTGGCTAAATAAAAGCTGTTGCAATGATATTTCCATGCTGAACTGAGTTGTTCTGGGGCAAATATGAAGGCAAACCCACTTTCCTTTCAGTATTTTGCTGCAATTGGCAGAAACAAGCATATTTGCTCATTCGGCCTGAAAATGCTTTTAAGCGCATAAAAACTTACACTCTTGATTTCTGGCTAAATAAAAGCTGTTGCAATGATATTTCCATGCTGAACTGAGTTGTTCTGGGTCAAATATGAAGGCAAACACACTTTCCTTTCAGTATTTTGCTGCAATTGGCAGAAACAAGCATATTTGCTCATTCGGCCTGAAAATGCTTTTAAGCGCATAAAAACTTACACTCTTGATTTCTGGCTAAATAAAAGCTGTTGCAATGATATTTCCATGCTGAACTGAGTTGTTCTGGGTCAAATATGAAGGCAAACCCAATTTCCTTTCAGTATTTTGCTGCAATTGGCAGAAACAAGCATATTTGCTCATTCGGCCTGAAAATGCTTTTAAGCGCATAAAAACTTACACTCTTGATTTCTGGCTAAATAAAAGCTGTTGCAATGATATTTCCATGCTGAACTGAGTTGTTCTGGGTCAAATATGAAGGCAAACCCACTTTCCTTTCAGTATTTTGCTGCAATTGGCAGAAACAAGCATATTTGCTCATTCGGCCTGAAAATGCTTTTAAGCGCATAAAAACTTACACTCTTGATTTCTGGCTAAATAAAAGCTGTTGCAATGATATTTCCATGCTGAACTGAGTTGTTCTGGGTCAAATATGAAGGCAAACCCACTTTCCTTTCAGTATTTTGCTGCAATTGGCAGAAACAAGCATATTTGCTCATTCGGCCTGAAAATGCTTTTAAGCGCATAAAAACTTACACTCTTGATTTCTGGCTAAATAAAAGCTGTTGCAATGATATTTCCATGCTGAACTGAGTTGTTCTGGGTCAAATATGAAGGCAAACCCACTTTCCTTTCAGTATTTTGCTGCAATTGGAAGATATCAGCTCATTTGGCCTGAAAATGCTTTTAAGCGCATAAAAACTTACACTCTTGATTTCTGGCTAAATAAAAGCTGTTGCAATGATATTTCCATGCTGAACTGAGTTGTTCTGGGTCAAATATGAAGGCAAACCCAGTTTCCTTTCAGTATTTTGCTGCAATTGGAAGATATCAGCTCATTTGGCCTGAAAATGCTTTTAAGCGCATAAAAACTTACACTCTTGATTTCTGGCTAAATAAAAGCTGTTGCAATGATATTTCCATGCTGAACTGAGTTGTTCTGGGTCAAATATGAAGGAAAACCCACTTTCCTTTCAGTATTTTGCTGCAATTGGAAGATATCAGCTCATTTGGCCTGAAAATGCTTTTAAGCGCATAAAAACTTACACTCTTGATTTCTGGCTAAATAAAAGCTGTTGCAATGATATTTCCATGCTGAACTGAGTTGTTCTGGGTCAAATATGAAGGAAAACCCACTTTCCTTTCAGTATTTTGCTGCAATTGGAAGATATCAGCTCATTTGGCCTGAAAATGCTTTTAAGCGCATAAAAACTTACACTCGTTATTTCTGGCTAAATAAAAGCTGTTGCAATGATATTTCCATGCTGAACTGAGTTGTTCTGGGTCAAATATGAAGGCAAACCCACTGTCCTTTCAGTATTTTGCTGCAATTGGAAGATATCAGCTCATTTGGCCTGAAAATGTTTTTAAGCGCATAAAAACTTACACTCTTGATTTCTGACTAAATAAAAGCTGTTGCAATGATATTTCCATGCTGAACTGAGTTGTTCTGGGTCAAATATGAAGGCAAACCCACTTTCCTTTCAGTATTTTGCTGCAATTGGCAGAAACAAGCATATTTGCTCATTCGGCCTGAAAATGCTTTTAAGCGCATAAAAACTTACACTCTTGATTTCTGGCTAAATAAAAGCTGTTGCAATGATATTTCCATGCTGAACTGAGTTGTTCTGGGTCAAATATGAAGGCAAACACACTTTCCTTTCAGTATTTTGCTGCAATTGGCAGAAACAAGCATATTTGCTCATTCGGCCTGAAAATGCTTTTAAGCGCATAAAAACTTACACTCTTGATTTCTGGCTAAATAAAAGCTGTTGCAATGATATTTCCATGCTGAACTGAGTTGTTCTGGGTCAAATATGAAGGCAAACACACTTTCCTTTCAGTATTTTGCTGCAATTGGCAGAAACAAGCATATTTGCTTATTCGGCCTGAAAATGCTTTTAAGCGCATAAAAACTTACACTCTTGATTTCTGGCTAAATAAAAGCTGTTGCAATGATATTTCCATGCTGAACTGAGTTGTTCTGGGTCAAATATGAAGGCAAACCCACTTTCCTTTCAGTATTTTGCTGCAATTGGCAGAAACAAGCATATTTGCTCATTCGGCCTGAAAATGCTTTTAAGCGCATAAAAACTTACACTCTTGATTTCTGGCTAAATAAAAGCTGTTGCAATGATATTTCCATGCTGAACTGAGTTGTTCTGGGTCAAATATGAAGGCAAACCCACTTTCCTTTCAGTATTTTGCTGCAATTGGCAGAAACAAGCATATTTGCTCATTCGGCCTGAAAATGCTTTTAAGCGCATAAAAACTTACACTCTTGATTTCTGGCTAAATAAAAGCTGTTGCAATGATATTTCCATGCTGAACTGAGTTGTTCTGGGTCAAATATGAAGGCAAACCCACTTTCCTTTCAGTATTTTGCTGCAATTGGCAGAAACAAGCATATTTGCTCATTCGGCCTGAAAATGCTTTTAAGCGCATAAAAACTTACACTCTTGTTTTCTGGCTAAATAAAAGCTGTTGCAATGATATTTCCATGCTGAACTGAGTTGTTCTGGGTCAAATATGAAGGCAAAACCACTTTCCTTTCAGTATTTTGCTGCAATTGGAAGATATCAGCTCATTTGGCCTGAAAATGCTTTTAAGCGCATAAAAACTTACACTCTTGATTTCTGGCTAAATAAAAGCTGTTGCAATGATATTTCCATGCTGAACTGAGTTGTTCTGGGTCAAATATGAAGGCAAACCCAGTTTCCTTTCAGTATTTTGCTGCAATTGGAAGATATCAGCTCATTTGGCCTGAAAATGCTTTTAAGCGCATAAAAACTTACACTCTTGATTTCTGGCTAAATAAAAGCTGTTGCAATGATATTTCCATGCTGAACTGAGTTGTTCTGGGTCAAATATGAAGGAAAACCCACTTTCCTTTCAGTATTTTGCTGCAATTGGAAGATATCAGCTCATTTGGCCTGAAAATGCTTTTAAGCGCATAAAAACTTACACTCTTGATTTCTGGCTAAATAAAAGCTGTTGCAATGATATTTCCATGCTGAACTGAGTTGTTCTGGGTCAAATATGAAGGCAAACCCACTTTCCTTTCAGTATTTTGCTGCAATTGGCAGAAACAAGCATATTTGCTCATTCGGCCTGAAAATACTTTTAAGCGCATAAAAACTTACACTCTTGATTTCTGGCTAAATAAAAGCTGTTGCAATGATATTTCCATGCTGAACTGAGTTGTTCTGGGTCAAATATGAAGGCAAACCCACTTTCCTTTCAGTATTTTGCTGCAATTGGCAGAAACAAGCATATTTGCTCATTCGGCCTGAAAATGATTTTAAGCGCATAAAAACTTACACTCTTGATTTCTGGCTAAATAAAAGCTGTTGCAATGATATTTCCATGCTGAACTAAGTTGTTCTGGGTCAAATATGAAGGCAAACCCACTGTCCTTTCAGTATTTTGCTGCAATTGGAAGATATCAGCTCATTTGGCCTGAAAATGTTTTTAAGCGCATAAAAACTTACACTCTTGATTTCTGACTAAATAAAAGCTGTTGCAATGATATTTCCATGCTGAACTGAGTTGTTCTGGGTCAAATATGAAGGCAAACCCACTTTCCTTTCAGTATTTTGCTGCAATTGGAAGATATCAGCTCATTTGGCCTGAAAATGCTTTTAAGCGCATAAAAACTTACACTTTTGATTTCTGGCTAAATAAAAGCTGTTGCAATGATATTTCCATGCTGAACTGAGTTGTTCTGGGTCAAATATGAAGGCAAACCCACTTTCCTTTCAGTATTTTGCTGCAATTGGCAGAAACAAGCATATTTGCTCATTCGGCCTGAAAATGATTTTAAGCGCATAAAAACTTACACTCTTGATTTCTGGCTAAATAAAAGCTGTTGCAATGATATTTCCATGCTGAACTGAGTTGTTCTGGGTCAAATATGAAGGCAAACCCACTGTCCTTTCAGTATTTTCCTGCAATTGGAAGATATCAGCTCATTTGGCCTGAAAATGTTTTTAAGCGCATAAAAACTTACACTCTTGATTTCTGACTAAATAAAAGCTGTTGCAATGATATTTCCATGCTGAACTGAGTTGTTCTGGGTCAAATATGAAGGCAAACCCACTTTCCTTTCAGTATTTTGCTGCAATTGGCAGAAACAAGCATATTTGCTCATTCGGCCTGAAAATGCTTTTAAGCGCATAAAAACTTACACTCTTGATTTCTGGCTAAATAAAAGCTGTTGCAATGATATTTCCATGCTGAACTGAGTTGTTCTGGGTCAAATATGAAGGCAAACCCACTTTCCTTTCAGTATTTTGCTGCAATTGGCAGAAACAAGCATATTTGCTCATTCGGCCTGAAAATGCTTTTAAGCGCATAAAAACGTACACTCTTGATTTCTGGCTAAATAAAAGCTGTTGCAATGATATTTCCATGCTGAACTGAGTTGTTCTGGGTCAAATATGAAGGCAAACCCACTTTCCTTTCAGTATTTTGCTGCAATTGGCAGAAACAAGCATATTTGCTCATTCGGCCTGAAAATGCTTTTAAGCGCATAAAAACTTACACTCTTGATTTCTGACTAAATAAAAGCTGTTGCAATGATATTTCCATGCTGAACTGAGTTGTTCTGGGTCAAATATGAAGGCAAACCCACTTTCCTTTCAGTATTTTGCTGCAATTGGCAGAAACAAGCATATTTGCTCATTCGGCCTGAAAATGCTTTTAAGCGCATAAAAACTTACACTCTTGATTTCTGACTAAATAAAAGCTGTTGCAATGATATTTCCATGCTGAACTGAGTTGTTCTGGGTCAAATATGAAGGCAAACCCACTTTCCTTTCAGTATTTTGCTGCAATTGGCAGAAACAAGCATATTTGCTCATTCGGCCTGAAAATGCTTTTAAGCGCATAAAAACTTACACTCTTGATTTCTGGCTAAATAAAAGCTGTTGCAATGATATTTCCATGCTGAACTGAGTTGTTCTGGGTCAAATATGAAGGCAAACCCACTTTCCTTTCAGTATTTTGCTGCAATTGGCAGAAACAAGCATATTTGCTCATTTGGCCTGAAAATGCTTTTAAGCGCATAAAAACTTACACTCTTGATTTCTGGCTAAATAAAAGCTGTTGCAATGATATTTCCATGCTGAACTGAGTTGTTCTGGGTCAAATATGAAGGCAAACCCACTTTCCTTTCAGTATTTTGCTGCAATTGGCAGAAACAAGCATATTTGCTCATTCGGCCTGAAAATGCTTTTAAGCGCATAAAAACTTACACTCTTGATTTCTGGCTAAATAAAAGCTCTTGCAATGATATTTCCATGCTGAACTGAGTTGTTCTGGATCAAATATGAAGGCAAACCCACTTTCCTTTCAGTATTTTGCTGCAATTGGCAGAAACAAGCATATTTGCTCATTCGGCCTGAAAATGCTTTTAAGCGCATAAAAACTTACACTCTTGATTTCTGGCTAAATAAAAGCTCTTGCAATGATATTTCCATGCTGAACTGAGTTGTTCTGGGTCAAATATGAAGGCAAACCCACTTTCCTTTCAGTGTTTTGCTGCAATTGGCAGAAACAAGCATATTTGCTCATTCGGCCTGAAAATGCTTTTAAGCGCATAAAAACTTACACTCTTGATTTCTGGCTAAATAAAAGCTGTTGCAATGATATTTCCATGCTGAACTGAGTTGTTCTGGGTCAAATATGAAGGCAAACCCACTTTCCTTTCAGTATTTTGCTGCAATTGGCAGAAACAAGCATATTTGCTCATTCGGCCTGAAAATGCTTTTAAGCGCATAAAAACTTACACTCTTGATTTCTGGCTAAATAAAAGCTGTTGCAATGATATTTCCATGCTGAACTGAGTTGTTCTGGGTCAAATATGAAGGCAAACCCACTTTCCTTTCAGTATTTTGCTGCAATTGGCAGAAACAAGCATATTTGCTCATTCGGCCTGAAAATGCTTTTAAGCGCATAAAAACTTACACTCTTGATTTCTGGCTAAATAAAAGCTGTTGCAATGATATTTCCACGCTGAACTGAGTTGTTCTGGGTCAAATATGAAGGCAAACCCACTGTCCTTTCAGTATTTTGCTGCAATTGGAAGATATCAGCTCATTTGGCCTGAAAATGCTTTTAAGCGCATAAAAACTTACACTCTTGATTTCTGGCTAAATAAAAGCTGTTGCAATGATATTTCCATGCTGAACTGAGTTGTTCTGGGTCAAATATGAAGGAAAACCCACTTTCCTTTCAGTATTTTGCTGCAATTGGAAGATATCAGCTCATTTGGCCTGAAAATGCTTTTAAGCG
Source organism: Channa argus (assembly GCF_033026475.1). Classification (NCBI taxonomy): domain Eukaryota; kingdom Metazoa; phylum Chordata; class Actinopteri; order Anabantiformes; family Channidae; genus Channa; species Channa argus. Next base: position 944,621 of record NW_027125225.1, read on the forward strand.
CATAAAAACTTACACTCTTGATTTCTGGCTAAATAAAAGCTGTTGCAATGATATTTCCATGCTGAACTGAGTTGTTCTGGGTCAAATATGAAGGCAAACCCACTTTCCTTTCAGTATTTTGCTGCAATTGGCAGAAACAAGCATATTTGCTCATTCGGCCTGAAAATGATTTTAAGCGCATAAAAACTTACACTCTTGATTTCTGGCTAAATAAAAGCTGTTGCAATGATATTTCCATGCTGAACTGAGTTGTTCTGGGTCAAATATGAAGGCAAACCCACTTTCCTTTCAGTATTTTGCTGCAATTGGCAGAAACAAGCATATTTGCTCATTCGGCCTGAAAATGCTTTTAAGCGCATAAAAACTTACACTCTTGATTTCTGGCTAAATAAAAGCTGTTGCAATGATATTTCCACGCTGAACTGAGTTGTTCTGGGTCAAATATGAAGGCAAACCCACTGTCCTTTCAGTATTTTGCTGCAATTGGAAGATATCAGCTCATTTGGCCTGAAAATGCTTTTAAGCGCATAAAAACTTACACTCTTGATTTCTGGCTAAATAAAAGCTGTTGCAATGATATTTCCATGCTGAACTGAGTTGTTCTGGGTCAAATATGAAGGCAAACCCACTTTCCTTTCAGTATTTTGCTGCAATTGGAAGAAACAAGCATATTTGCTCATTCGGCCTGAAAATGCTTTTAAGCGCATAAAAACTTACACTCTTGATTTCTGGCTAAATAAAAGCTGTTGCAATGATATTTCCATGCTGAACTGAGTTGTTCTGGGTCAAATATGAAGGCAAACCCACTTTCCTTTCAGTATTTTGCTGCAATTGGCAGAAACAAGCATATTTGCTCATTCGGCCTGAAAATGCTTTTAAGCGCATAAAAACGTACACTCTTGATTTCTGGCTAAATAAAAGCTGTTGCAATGATATTTCCATGCTGAACTGAGTTGTTCTGGGTCAAATATGAAGGCAAACCCACTTTCCTTTCAGTATTTTGCTGCAATTGGCAGAAACAAGCATATTTGCTCATTCGGCCTGAAAATGCTTTTAAGCGCATAAAAACTTACACTCTTGATTTCTGACTAAATAAAAGCTGTTGCAATGATATTTCCATGCTGAACTGAGTTGTTCTGGGTCAAATATGAAGGCAAACCCACTTTCCTTTCAGTATTTTGCTGCAATTGGCAGAAACAAGCATATTTGCTCATTCGGCCTGAAAATGCTTTTAAGCGCATAAAAACTTACACTCTTGATTTCTGACTAAATAAAAGCTGTTGCAATGATATTTCCATGCTGAACTGAGTTGTTCTGGGTCAAATATGAAGGCAAACCCACTTTCCTTTCAGTATTTTGCTGCAATTGGCAGAAACAAGCATATTTGCTCATTCGGCCTGAAAATGCTTTTAAGCGCATAAAAACTTACACTCTTGATTTCTGGCTAAATAAAAGCTGTTGCAATGATATTTCCATGCTGAACTGAGTTGTTCTGGGTCAAATATGAAGGCAAACCCACTTTCCTTTCAGTATTTTGCTGCAATTGGCAGAAACAAGCATATTTGCTCATTTGGCCTGAAAATGCTTTTAAGCGCATAAAAACTTACACTCTTGATTTCTGGCTAAATAAAAGCTGTTGCAATGATATTTCCATGCTGAACTGAGTTGTTCTGGGTCAAATATGAAGGCAAACCCACTTTCCTTTCAGTATTTTGCTGCAATTGGCAGAAACAAGCATATTTGCTCATTCGGCCTGAAAATGCTTTTAAGCGCATAAAAACTTACACTCTTGATTTCTGGCTAAATAAAAGCTCTTGCAATGATATTTCCATGCTGAACTGAGTTGTTCTGGATCAAATATGAAGGCAAACCCACTTTCCTTTCAGTATTTTGCTGCAATTGGCAGAAACAAGCATATTTGCTCATTCGGCCTGAAAATGCTTTTAAGCGCATAAAAACTTACACTCTTGATTTCTGGCTAAATAAAAGCTCTTGCAATGATATTTCCATGCTGAACTGAGTTGTTCTGGGTCAAATATGAAGGCAAACCCACTTTCCTTTCAGTGTTTTGCTGCAATTGGCAGAAACAAGCATATTTGCTCATTCGGCCTGAAAATGCTTTTAAGCGCATAAAAACTTACACTCTTGATTTCTGGCTAAATAAAAGCTGTTGCAATGATATTTCCATGCTGAACTGAGTTGTTCTGGGTCAAATATGAAGGCAAACCCACTTTCCTTTCAGTATTTTGCTGCAATTGGCAGAAACAAGCATATTTGCTCATTCGGCCTGAAAATGCTTTTAAGCGCATAAAAACTTACACTCTTGATTTCTGGCTAAATAAAAGCTGTTGCAATGATATTTCCATGCTGAACTGAGTTGTTCTGGGTCAAATATGAAGGCAAACCCACTTTCCTTTCAGTATTTTGCTGCAATTGGCAGAAACAAGCATATTTGCTCATTCGGCCTGAAAATGCTTTTAAGCGCATAAAAACTTACACTCTTGATTTCTGGCTAAATAAAAGCTGTTGCAATGATATTTCCACGCTGAACTGAGTTGTTCTGGGTCAAATATGAAGGCAAACCCACTGTCCTTTCAGTATTTTGCTGCAATTGGAAGATATCAGCTCATTTGGCCTGAAAATGCTTTTAAGCGCATAAAAACTTACACTCTTGATTTCTGACTAAATAAAAGCTGTTGCAATGATATTTCCATGCTGAACTGAGTTGTTCTGGGTCAAATATGAAGGCAAACCCACTTTCCTTTCAGTATTTTGCTGCAATTGGCAGAAACAAGCATATTTGCTCATTCGGCCTGAAAATGCTTTTAAGCGCATAAAAACTTACACTTGATTTCTGGCTAAATAAAAGCTCTTGCAATGATATTTCCATGCTGAACTGAGTTGTTCTGGGTCAAATATGAAGGCAAACCCACTTTCCTTTCAGTATTTTGCTGCAATTGGCAGAAACAAGCATATTTGCTCATTCGGCCTGAAAATGCTTTTAAGCGCATAAAAACTTACACTCTTGATTTCTGGCTAAATAAAAGCTGTTGCAATGATATTTCCATGCTGAACTGAGTTGTTCTGGGTCAAATATGAAGGCAAACCCACTTTCCTTTCAGTATTTTGCTGCAATTGGCAGAAACAAGCATATTTGCTCATTCGGCCTGAAAATGCTTTTAAGCGCATAAAAACTTACACTCTTGATTTCTGGCTAAATAAAAGCTGTTGCAATGATATTTCCATGCTGAAATGAGTTGTTCTGGGTCAAATATGAAGGCAAACCCACTTTCCTTTCAGTATTTTGCTGCAATTGGAAGATATCAGCTCATTTGGCCTGAAAATGCTTTTAAGCGCATAAAAACTTACACTCTTGATTTCTGGCTAAATAAAAGCTGTTGCAATGATATTTCCATGCTGAACTGAGTTGTTCTGGGTCAAATATGAAGGCAAACCCACTTTCCTTTCAGTATTTTGCTGCAATTGGAAGATATCAGCTCATTTGGCCTGAAAATGCTTTTAAGCGCATAAAAACTTACACTCTTGATTTCTGGCTAAATAAAAGCTGTTGCAATGATATTTCCATGCTGAACTGAGTTGTTCTGGGTCAAATATGAAGGCAAACCCACTTTCCTTTCAGTATTTTGCTGCAATTGGAAGATATCAGCTCATTTGGCCTGAAAATGCTTTTAAGCGCATAAAAACTTACACTCTTGATTTCTGGCTAAATAAAAGCTGTTGCAATGATATTTCCATGCTGAACTGAGTTGTTCTGGGTCAAATATGAAGGAAAACCCACTTTCCTTTCAGTATTTTGCTGCAATTGGAAGATATCAGCTCATTTGGCCTGAAAATGCTTTTAAGCGCATAAAAACTTACACTCTTGATTTCTGGCTAAATAAAAGCTGTTGCAATGATATTTCCATGCTGAACTGAGTTGTTCTGGGTCAAATATGAAGGCAAACCCACTTTCCTTTCAGTATTTTGCTGCAATTGGCAGAAACAAGCATATTTGCTCATTCGGCCTGAAAATACTTTTAAGCGCATAAAAACTTACACTCTTGATTTCTGGCTAAATAAAAGCTGTTGCAATGATATTTCCATGCTGAACTGAGTTGTTCTGGGTCAAATATGAAGGCAAACCCACTTTCCTTTCAGTATTTTGCTGCAATTGGCAGAAACAAGCATATTTGCTCATTCGGCCTGAAAATGATTTTAAGCGCATAAAAACTTACACTCTTGATTTCTGGCTAAATAAAAGCTGTTGCAATGATATTTCCATGCTTAACTGAGTTGTTCTGGGTCAAATATGAAGGCAAACCCACTGTCCTTTCAGTATTTTGCTGCAATTGGAAGATATCAGCTCATTTGGCCTGAAAATGTTTTTAAGCGCATAAAAACTTACACTCTTGATTTCTGACTAAATAAAAGCTGTTGCAATGATATTTCCATGCTGAACTGAGTTGTTCTGGGTCAAATATGAAGGCAAACCCACTTTCCTTTCAGTATTTTGCTGCAATTGGCAGAAACAAGCATATTTGCTCATTCGGCCTGAAAATGCTTTTAAGCGCATAAAAACTTACACTCTTGATTTCTGGCTAAATAAAAGCTGTTGCAATGATATTTCCATGCTGAACTGAGTTGTTCTGGGTCAAATATGAAGGCAAACCCACTTTCCTTTCAGTATTTTGCTGCAATTGGCAGAAACAAGCATATTTGCTCATTCGGCCTGAAAATGCTTTTAAGCGCATAAAAACTTACACTCTTGATTTCTGGCTAAATAAAAGCTGTTGCAATGATATTTCCATGCTGAACTGAGTTGTTCTGGGTCAAATATGAAGGCAAACCCACTTTCCTTTCAGTATTTTGCTGCAATTGGCAGAAACAAGCATATTTGCTCATTCGGCCTGAAAATGCTTTTAAGCGCATAAAAACTTACACTCTTGATTTCTGGCTAAATAAAAGCTGTTGCAATGATATTTCCATGCTGAACTGAGTTGTTCTGGGTCAAATATGAAGGAAAACCCACTTTCCTTTCAGTATTTTGGTGCAATTGGAAGATATCAGCTCATTTGGCCTGAAAATGCTTTTAAGCGCATAAAAACTTACACTCTTGATTTCTGGCTAAATAAAAGCTGTTGCAATGATATTTCCATGCTGAACTGAGTTGTTCTGGGTCAAATATGAAGGCAAACCCACTGTCCTTTCAGTATTTTGCTGCAATTGGAAGATATCAGCTCATTTGGCCTGAAAATGTTTTTAAGCGCATAAAAACTTACACTCTTGATTTCTGACTAAATAAAAGCTGTTGCAATGATATTTCCATGCTGAACTGAGTTGTTCTGGGTCAAATATGAAGGCAAACCCACTTTCCTTTCAGTATTTTGCTGCAATTGGCAGAAACAAGCATATTTGCTCATTCGGCCTGAAAATGCTTTTAAGCGCATATAAACTTACACTCTTGATTTCTGGCTAAATAAAAGCTGTTGCAATGATATTTCCATGCTGAACTGAGTTGTTCTGGGTCAAATATGAAGGCAAACCCACTTTCCTTTCAGTATTTTGCTGCAATTGGCAGAAACAAGCATATTTGCTCATTCGGCCTGAAATTGCTTTTAAGCGCATAAAAACTTACACTCTTGATTTCTGGCTAAATAAAAGCTGTTGCAATGATATTTCCATGCTGAACTGAGTTGTTCTGGGTCAAATATGAAGGCAAACCCACTTTCCTTTCAGTATTTTGCTGCAATTGGCAGAAACAAGCATATTTGCTCATTCGGCCTGAAAATGCTTTTAAGCGCATAAAAACTTACACTCTTGATTTCTGGCTAAATAAAAGCTGTTGCAATGATATTTCCACGCTGAACTGAGTTGTTCTGGGTCAAATATGAAGGCAAACCCACTGTCCTTTCAGTATTTTGCTGCAATTGGAAGATATCAGCTCATTTGGCCTGAAAATGCTTTTAAGCGCATAAAAACTTACACTCTTGATTTCTGACTAAATAAAAGCTGTTGCAATGATATTTCCATGCTGAACTGAGTTGTTCTGGGTCAAATATGAAGGCAAACCCACTTTCCTTTCAGTATTTTCCTGCAATTGGCAGAAACAAGCATATTTGCTCATTCGGCCTGAAAATGCTTTTAAGCGCATAAAAACTTACACTCTTGATTTCTGGCTAAATAAAAGCTGTTGCAATGATATTTCCATGCTGAACTGAGTTGTTCTGGGTCAAATATGAAGGCAAACCCACTTTCCTTTCAGTATTTTGCTGCAATTGGCAGAAACAAGCATATTTGCTCATTCGGCCTGAAAATGCTTTTAAGCGCATAAAAACTTACACTCTTGATTTCTGGCTAAATAAAAACTGTTGCAATGATATTTCCATGCTGAACTGAGTTGTTCTGGGTCAAATATGAAGGCAAACCCACTTTCCTTTCAGTATTTTGCTGCAATTGGAAGATATCAGCTCATTTGGCCTGAAAATGTTTTTAAGCGCATAAAAACTTACACTCTTGATTTCTGGCTAAATAAAAGCTGTTGCAATGATATTTCCATGCTGAACTGAGTTGTTCTGGGTCAAATATGAAGGCAAACCCACTTTCCTTTCAGTATTTTGCTGCAATTGGCAGAAACAAGCATATTTGCTCATTCGGCCTGAAAATGCTTTTAAGCGCATAAAAACTTACACTCTTGATTTCTGGCTAAATAAAAGCTCTTGCAATGATATTTCCATGCTGAACTGAGTTGTTCTGGGTCAAATATGAAGGCAAACCCACTTTCCTTTCAGTATTTTGCTGCAATTGGCAGAAACAAGCATATTTGCTCATTCGGCCTGAAAATGCTTTTAAGCGCATAAAAACTTACACTCTTGATTTCTGGCTAAATAAAAGCTGTTGCAATGATATTTCCATGCTGAACTGAGTTGTTCTGGGTCAAATATGAAGGCAAACCCACTTTCCTTTCAGTATTTTGCTGCAATTGGCAGAAACAAGCATATTTGCCCATTCGGCCTGTAAATGCTTTTAAGCGCATAAAAACTTACACTCTTGATTTCTGGCTAAATAAAAGCTGTTGCAATGATATTTCCATGCTGAACTGAGTTGTTCTGGGGCAAATATGAAGGCAAACCCACTTTCCTTTCAGTATTTTGCTGCAATTGGCAGAAACAAGCATATTTGCTCATTCGGCCTGAAAATGCTTTTAAGCGCATAAAAACTTACACTCTTGATTTCTGGCTAAATAAAAGCTGTTGCAATGATATTTCCATGCTGAACTGAGTTGTTCTGGGTCAAATATGAAGGCAAACCCACTTTCCTTTCAGTATTTTGCTGCAATTGGCAGAAACAAGCATATTTGCTCATTCGGCCTGAAAATGCTTTTAAGCGCATAAAAACTTACACTCTTGATTTCTGGCTAAATAAAAGCTGTTGCAATGATATTTCCATGCTGAACTGAGTTGTTCTGGGTCAAATATGAAGGCAAACCCAATTTCCTTTCAGTATTTTGCTGCAATTGGCAGAAACAAGCATATTTGCTCATTCGGCCTGAAAATGCTTTTAAGCGCATAAAAACTTACACTCTTGATTTCTGGCTAAATAAAAGCTGTTGCAATGATATTTCCATGCTGAACTGAGTTGTTCTGGGTCAAATATGAAGGCAAATCCACTTTCCTTTCAGTATTTTGCTGCAATTGGCAGAAACAAGCATATTTGCTCATTCGGCCTGAAAATGCTTTTAAGCGCATAAAAACTTACACTCTTGATTTCTGGCTAAATAAAAGCTGTTGCAATGATATTTCCATGCTGAACTGAGTTGTTCTGGGTCAAATATGAAGGCAAACCCACTTTCCTTTCAGTATTTTGCTGCAATTGGCAGAAACAAGCATATTTGCTCATTCGGCCTGAAAATGCTTTTAAGCGCATAAAAACTTACACTCTTGATTTCTGGCTAAATAAAAGCTGTTGCAATGATATTTCCATGCTGAACTGAGTTGTTCTGGGTCAAATATGAAGGCAAACCCACTTTCCTTTCAGTATTTTGCTGCAATTGGAAGATATCAGCTCATTTGGCCTGAAAATGCTTTTAAGCGCATAAAAACTTACACTCTTGATTTCTGGCTAAATAAAAGCTGTTGCAATGATATTTCCATGCTGAACTGAGTTGTTCTGGGTCAAATATGAAGGCAAACCCACTTTCCTTTCAGTATTTTGCTGCAATTGGAAGATATCAGCTCATTTGGCCTGAAAATGCTTTTAAGCGCATAAAAACTTACACTCTTGATTTCTGGCTAAATAAAAGCTGTTGCAATGATATTTCCATGCTGAACTGAGTTGTTCTGGGTCAAATATGAAGGAAAACCCACTTTCCTTTCAGTATTTTGCTGCAATTGGAAGATATCAGCTCATTTGGCCTGAAAATGCTTTTAAGCGCATAAAAACTTACACTCTTGATTTCTGGCTAAATAAAAGCTGTTGCAATGATATTTCCATGCTGAACTGAGTTGTTCTGGGTCAAATATGAAGGAAAACCCACTTTCCTTTCAGTATTTTGCTGCAATTGGAAGATATCAGCTCATTTGGCCTGAAAATGCTTTTAAGCGCATAAAAACTTACACTCGTTATTTCTGGCTAAATAAAAGCTGTTGCAATGATATTTCCATGCTGAACTGAGTTGTCCTGGGTCAAATATGAAGGCAAACCCACTTTCCTTTCAGTATTTTGCTGCAATTGGCAGAAACAAGCATATTTGCTCATTCGGGCTGAAAATGCTTTTAAACGCATAAAAACTTACACTCTTGATTTCTGGCTAAATAAAAGCTGTTGCAATGATATTTCCATGCTGAACTGAGTTGTTCTGGGTCAAATATGAAGGCAAACCCACTTTCCTTTCAGTATTTTGCTGCAATTGGAAGATATCAGCTCATTTGGCCTGAAAATGCTTTTAAGCGCATAAAAACTTACACTCTTGATTTCTGGCTAAATAAAAGCTGTTGCAATGATATTTCCATGCTGAAATGAGTTGTTCTGGGTCAAATATGAAGGCAAACCCACTTTCCTTTCAGTATTTTGCTGCAATTGGAAGATATCAGCTCATTTGGCCTGAAAATGCTTTTAAGCGCATAAAAACTTACACTCTTGATTTCTGGCTAAATAAAAGCTGTTGCAATGATATTTCCATGCTGAACTGAGTTGTTCTGGGTCAAATATGAAGGCAAACCCACTTTCCTTTCAGTATTTTGCTGCAATTGGCAGAAACAAGCATATTTGCTCATTCGGCCTGAAAATGCTTTTAAGCGCATAAAAACTTACACTCTTGATTTCTGGCTAAATAAAAGCTGTTGCAATGATATTTCCACGCTGAACTGAGTTGTTCTGGGTCAAATATGAAGGCAAACCCACTGTCCTTTCAGTATTTTGCTGCAATTGGAAGATATCAGCTCATTTGGCCTGAAAATGCTTTTAAGCGCATAAAAACTTACACTCTTGATTTCTGGCTAAATAAAAGCTGTTGCAATGATATTTCCATGCTGAACTGAGTTGTCCTGGGTCAAATATGAAGGCAAACCCACTTTCCTTTCAGTATTTTGCTGCAATTGGCAGAAACAAGCATATTTGCTCATTTGGCCTGAAAATGCTTTTAAGCGCATAAAAACTTACACTCTTGATTTCTGGCTAAATAAAAGCTGTTGCAATGATATTTCCATGATGAACTGAGTTGTTCTGGGGCAAATATGAAGGCAAACCCACTTTCCTTTCAGTATTTTGCTGCAATTGGCAGAAACAAGCATATTTGCTCATTCGGCCTGAAAATACTTTTAAGCGCATAAAAACTTACACTCTTGATTTCTGGCTAAATAAAAGCTGTTGCAATGATATTTCCATGCTGAAATGAGTTGTTCTGGGTCAAATATGAAGGCAAACCCACTTTCCTTTCAGTATTTTGCTGCAATTGGAAGATATCAGCTCATTTGGCCTGAAAATGCTTTTAAGCGCATAAAAACTTACACTCTTGATTTCTGGCTAAATAAAAGCTGTTGCAATGATATTTCCATGCTGAACTGAGTTGTTCTGGGTCAAATATGAAGGCAAACCCACTTTCCTTTCAGTATTTTGCTGCAATTGGCAGAAACAAGCATATTTGCTCATTCGGCCTGAAAATGCTTTTAAGCGCATAAAAACTTACACTCTTGATTTCTGGCTAAATAAAAGCTGTTGCAATGATATTTCCACGCTGAACTGAGTTGTTCTGGGTCAAATATGAAGGCAAACCCACTGTCCTTTCAGTATTTTGCTGCAATTGGCAGAAACAAGCATATTTGCTCATTCGGCCTGAAAATGCTTTTAAGCGCATAAAAACTTACACTCTTGATTTCTGGCTAAATAAAAGCTGTTGCAATGATATTTCCATGCTGAACTGAGTTGTTCTGGGTCAAATATGAAGGCAAACCCACTTTCCTTTCAGTATTTTGCTGCAATTGGCAGAAACAAGCATATTTGCTCATTCGGCCTGAAAATGCTTTTAAGCGCATAAAAACTTACACTCTTGATTTCTGGCTAAATAAAAGCTGTTGCAATGATATTTCCATGCTGAACTGAGTTGTTCTGGGTCAAATATGAAGGCAAACCCACTTTCCTTTCAGTATTTTGCTGCAATTGGCAGAAACAAGCATATTTGCTCATTCGGCCTGAAAATGCTTTTAAGCGCATAAAAACTTACACTCTTGATTTCTGGCTAAATAAAAGCTGTTGCAATGATATTTCCATGCTGAACTGAGTTGTTCTGGGTCAAATATGAAGGCAAACCCAATTTCCTTTCAGTATTTTGCTGCAATTGGCAGAAACAAGCATATTTGCTCATTCGGCCTGAAAATGCTTTTAAGCGCATAAAAACTTACACTCTTTATTTCTGGCTAAATAAAAGCTGTTGCAATGATATTTCCATGCTGAACTGAGTTGTTCTGGGTCAAATATGAAGGCAAACCCACTTTCCTTTCAGTATTTTGCTGCAATTGGCAGAAACAAGCATATTTGCTCATTCATCCTGAAAATGCTTTTAAGCGCATAAAAACTTACACTCTTGATTTCTGGCTAAATAAAAGCTAATGCAATGATATTTCCATGCTGAACTGAGTTGTTCTGGGTCAAATATGAAGGCAAACCCACTTTCCTTTCAGTATTTTGCTGCAATTGGCAGAAACAAGCATATTTGCTCATTCGGCCTGAAAATGCTTTTAAGCGCATAAAAACTTACACTCTTGATTTCTGGCTAAATAAAAGCTGTTGCAATGATATTTCCATGCTGAACTGAGTTGTTCTGGGTCAAATATGAAGGCAAACCCACTTTCCTTTCAGTATTTTGCTGCAATTGGCAGAAACAAGCATATTTGCTCATTCGGCCTGAAAATGCTTTTAAGCGCATAAAAACTTACACTCTTGATTTCTGGCTAAATAAAAGCTGTTGCAATGATATTTCCATGCTGAACTGAGTTGTTCTGGGTCAAATATGAAGGCAAACCCACTTTCCTTTCAGTATTTTGCTGCAATTGGAAGATATCAGCTCATTTGGCCTGAAAATGCTTTTAAGCGCATAAAAACTTACACTCTTGATTTCTGGCTAAATAAAAGCTGTTGCAATGATATTTCCATGCTGAAATGAGTTGTTCTGGGTCAAATAAGAAGGAAAACCCACTTTCCTTTCAGTATTTTGCTGCAATTGGAAGATATCAGCTCATTTGGCCTGAAAATGCTTTTAAGCGCATAAAAACTTACACTCTTGATTTCTGGCTAAATAAAAGCTGTTGCAATGATATTTCCATGCTGAACTGAGTTGTTCTGGGTCAAATATGAAGGCAAACCCAGTTTCCTTTCAGTATTTTGCTGCAATTGGAAGATATCAGCTCATTTGGCCTGAAAATGCTTTTAAGCGCATAAAAACTTACACTCTTGATTTCTGGCTAAATAAAAGCTGTTGCAATGATATTTCCATGCTGAACTGAGTTGTCCTGGGTCAAATATGAAGGCAAACCCACTTTCCTTTCAGTATTTTGCTGCAATTGGCAGAAACAAGCATATTTGCTCATTTGGCCTGAAAATGCTTTTAAGCGCATAAAAACTTACACTCTTGATTTCTGGCTAAATAAAAGCTGTTGCAATGATATTTCCATGCTGAACTGAGTTCTTCTGGGGCAAATATGAAGGCAAACCCACTCTCCTTTCAGTATTTTGCTGCAATTGGCAGATATCAGCTCATTTGGCCTGAAAATGCTTTTAAGCGCATAAAAACTTACACTCTTGATTTCTGGCTAAATAAAAGCTGTTGCAATGATATTTCCATGCTGAACTGAGTTGTTCTGGGTCAAATATGAAGGCAAACCCACTTTCCTTTCAGTATTTTGCTGCAATTGGCAGAAACAAGCATATTTGCTCATTCGGCTTGAAAATGCTTTTAAACGCATAAAAACTTACACTCTTGATTTCTGGCTAAATAAAAGCTGTTGCAATGATATTTCCATGCTGAACTGAGTTGTTCTGTGTCAAATATGAAGGCAAACCCACTTTCCTCTCAGTATTTTGCTGCAATTGGAAGATATCAGCTCATTTGGCCTGAAAATGCTTTTAAGCGCATAAAAACTTACACTCTTGATTTCTGGCTAAATAAAAGCTGTTGCAATGATATTTCCATGCTGAACTGAGTTGTTCTGGGTCAAATATGAAGGCAAACCCACTTTCCTTTCAGTATTTTGCTGCAATTGGAAGATATCAGCTCATTTGGCCTGAAAATGCTTTTAAGCGCATAAAAACTTACACTCCTGATTTCTGGCTAAATAAAAGCTGTTGCAATGATATTTCCATGCTGAACTGAGTTGTTCTGGGTCAAATATGAAGGCAAACCCACTTTCCTTTCAGTATTTTGCTGCAATTGGCAGAAACAAGCATATTTGCTCATTCGGCCTGAAAATGCTTTTAAGCGCATAAAAACTTACACTCTTGATTTCTGGCTAAATAAAAGCTAATGCAATGATATTTCCATGCTGAACTGAGTTGTTCTGGGTCAAATATGAAGGCAAACCCACTTTCCTTTCAGTATTTTGCTGCAATTGGCAGAAACAAGCATATTTGCTCATTCGGCCTGAAAATGCTTTTAAGCGCATAAAAACTTACACTCTTGATTTCTGGCTAAATAAAAGCTGTTGCAATGATATTTCCATGCTGAACTGAGTTGTTCTGGGTCAAATATGAAGGCAAACCCACTTTCCTTTCAGTATTTTGCTGCAATTGGCAGAAACAAGCATATTTGCTCATTCGGCCTGAAAATGCTTTTAAGCGCATAAAAACTTACACTCTTGATTTCTGGCTAAATAAAAGCTGTTGCAATGATATTTCCATGCTGAACTGAGTTGTTCTGGGTCAAATATGAAGGCAAACCCACTTTCCTTTCAGTATTTTGCTGCAATTGGCAGAAACAAGCATATTTGCTCATTCGGCCTGAAAATGCTTTTAAGCGCATAAAAACTTACACTCTTGATTTCTGGCTAAATAAAAGCTGTTGCAATGATATTTCCATGCTGAACTGAGTTGTTCTGGGTCAAATATGAAGGCAAACCCACTTTCCTTTCAGTATTTTGCTGCAATTGGAAGATATCAGCTCATTTGGCCTGAAAATGCTTTTAAGCGCATAAAAACTTACACTCTTGATTTCTGGCTAAATAAAAGCTGTTGCAATGATATTTCCATGCTGAAATGAGTTGTTCTGGGTCAAATAAGAAGGAAAACCCACTTTCCTTTCAGTATTTTGCTGCAATTGGAAGATATCAGCTCATTTGGCCTGAAAATGCTTTTAAGCGCATAAAAACTTACACTCTTGATTTCTGGCTAAATAAAAGCTGTTGCAATGATATTTCCATGCTGAACTGAGTTGTTCTGGGTCAAATATGAAGGCAAACCCAGTTTCCTTTCAGTATTTTGCTGCAATTGGAAGATATCAGCTCATTTGGCCTGAAAATGCTTTTAAGCACATAAAAACTTACACTCTTGATTTCTGGCTAAATAAAAGCTGTTGCAATGATATTTCCATGCTGAACTGAGTTGTCCTGGGTCAAATATGAAGGCAAACCCACTTTCCTTTCAGTATTTTGCTGCAATTGGCAGAAACAAGCATATTTGCTCATTCGGGCTGAAAATGCTTTTAAACGCATAAAAACTTACACTCTTGATTTCTGGCTAAATAAAAGCTGTTGCAATGATATTTCCATGCTGAACTGAGTTGTTCTGGGTCAAATATGAAGGCAAACCCACTTTCCTTTCAGTATTTTGCTGCAATTGGCAGAAACAAGCATATTTGCTCATTCGGCCTGAAAATGCTTTTAAGCGCATAAAAACTTACACTCTTGATTTCTGGCTAAATAAAAGCTGTTGCAATGATATTTCCATGCTGAACTGAGTTGTTCTGGGTCAAATATGAAGGCAAACCCACTTTCCTTTCAGTATTTTGCTGCAATTGGAAGATATCAGCTCATTTGGCCTGAAAATGCTTTTAAGCGCATAAAAACTTACACTCTTGATTTCTGGCTAAATAAAAGCTGTTGCAATGATATTTCCATGCTGAAATGAGTTGTTCTGGGTCAAATAAGAAGGAAAACCCACTTTCCTTTCAGTATTTTGCTGCAATTGGAAGATATCAGCTCATTTGGCCTGAAAATGCTTTTAAGCGCATAAAAACTTACACTCTTGATTTCTGGCTAAATAAAAGCTGTTGCAATGATATTTCCATGCTGAACTGAGTTGTTCTGGGTCAAATATGAAGGCAAACCCAGTTTCCTTTCAGTATTTTGCTGCAATTGGAAGATATCAGCTCATTTGGCCTGAAAATGCTTTTAAGCGCATAAAAACTTACAATCTTGATTTCTGGCTAAATAAAAGCTGTTGCAATGATATTTCCATGCTGAACTGAGTTGTCCTGGGTCAAATATGAAGGCAAACCCACTTTCCTTTCAGTATTTTGCTGCAATTGGCAGAAACAAGCATATTTGCTCATTTGGCCTGAAAATGCTTTTAAGCGCATAAAAACTTACACTCTTGATTTCTGGCTAAATAAAAGCTGTTGCAATGATATTTCCATGCTGAACTGAGTTGTTCTAGGGCAAATATGAAGGCAAACCCACTTTCCTTTCAGTATTTTGCTGCAATTGGCAGAAACAAGCATATTTGCTCATTCGGCCTGAAAATACTTTTAAGCGCATAAAAACTTACACTCTTGATTTCTGGCTAAATAAAAGCTGTTGCAATGATATTTCCATGCTGAAATGAGTTGTTCTGGGTCAAATATGAAGGCAAACCCACTTTCCTTTCAGTATTTTGCTGCAATTGGCAGAAACAAGCATATTTGCTCATTCGGCCTGAAAATGATTTTAAGCGCATAAAAACTTACACTCTTGATTTCTGGCTAAATAAAAGCTGTTGCAATGATATTTCCATGCTGAACTGAGTTGTTCTGGGTCAAATATGAAGGCAAACCCACTTTCCTTTCAGTATTTTGCTGCAATTGGAAGATATCAGCTCATTTGGCCTGAAAATGCTTTTAAGCGCATAAAAACTTACACTCTTGATTTCTGGCTAAATAAAAGCTGTTGCAATGATATTTCCATGCTGAACTGAGTTGTTCTGGGTCAAATATGAAGGAAAACCCACTTTCCTTTCAGTATTTTGCTGCAATTGGCAGAAACAAGCATATTTGCTCATTCGGCCTGAAAATGATTTTAAGCGCATAAAAACTTACACTCTTGATTTCTGGCTAAATAAAAGCTGTTGCAAAGATATTTCCATGCTGAACTGAGTTGTTCTGGGTCAAATATGAAGGCAAACCCACTGTCCTTTCAGTATTTTGCTGCAATTGGAAGATATCAGCTCATTTGGCCTGAAAATGTTTTTAAGCGCATAAAAACTTACACTCTTGATTTCTGACTAAATAAAAGCTGTTGCAATGATATTTCCATGCTGAACTGAGTTGTTCTGGGTCAAATATGAAGGCAAACCCACTTTCCTTTCAGTATTTTGCTGCAATTGGCAGAAACAAGCATATTTGCTCATTCGGCCTGAAAATGCTTTTAAGCGCATAAAAACTTACACTCTTGATTTCTGGCTAAATAAAAGCTGTTGCAATGATATTTCCCTGCTGAACTGAGTTGTTCTGGGTCAAATATGAAGGCAAACCCACTTTCCTTTCAGTATTTTGCTGCAATTGGCAGAAACAAGCATATTTGCTCATTCGGCCTGAAAATGCTTTTAAGCGCATAAAAACTTACACTCTTGATTTCTGGCTAAATAAAAGCTGTTGCAATGATATTTCCATGCTGAACTGAGTTGTTCTGGGTCAAATATGAAGGCAAACCCACTTTCCTTTCAGTATTTTGCTGCAATTGGAAGATATCAGCTCATTTGGCCTGAAAATGCTTTTAAGCGCATAAAAACTTACACTCTTGATTTCTGGCTAAATAAAAGCTGTTGCAATGATATTTCCATGCTGAAATGAGTTGTTCTGGGTCAAATATGAAGGCAAACCCACTTTCCTTTCAGTATTTTGCTGCAATTGGAAGATATCAGCTCATTTGGCCTGAAAATGCTTTTAAGCGCATAAAAACTTACACTCTTGATTTCTGGCTAAATAAAAGCTGTTGCAATGATATTTCCATGCTGAACTGAGTTGTTCTGGGTCAAATATGAAGGCAAACCCACTTTCCTTTCAGTATTTTGCTGCAATTGGCAGAAACAAGCATATTTGCTCATTCGGCCTGAAAATGCTTTTAAGCGCATAAAAACTTACACTCTTGATTTCTGGCTAAATAAAAGCTGTTGCAATGATATTTCCACGCTGAACTGAGTTGTTCTGGGTCAAATATGAAGGCAAACCCACTTTCCTTTCAGTATTTTGCTGCAATTGGAAGATATCAGCTCATTTGGCCTGAAAATGATTTTAAGCGCATAAAAACTTACACTCTTGATTTCTGGCTAAATAAAAGCTGTTGCAATGATATTTCCATGCTGAACTGAGTTGTCCTGGGTCAAATATGAAGGCAAACCCACTTTCCTTTCAGTATTTTGCTGCAATTGGCAGAAACAAGCATATTTGCTCATTTGGCCTGAAAATGCTTTTAAGCGCATAAAAACTTACACTCTTGATTTCTGGCTAAATAAAAGCTGTTGCAATGATATTTCCATGCTGAACTGAGTTGTTCTGGGGCAAATATGAAGGCAAACCCACTTTCCTTTCAGTATTTTGCTGCAATTGGCAGAAACAAGCATATTTGCTCATTCGGCCTGAAAATACTTTCAAGCGCATAAAAACTTACACTCTTGATTTCTGGCTAAATAAAAGCTGTTGCAATGATATTTCCATGCTGAAATGAGTTGTTCTGGGTCAAATATGAAGGCAAACCCACTTTCCTTTCAGTATTTTGCTGCAATTGGCAGAAACAAGCATATTTGCTCATTCGGCCTGAAAATGATTTTAAGCGCATAAAAACTTACACTCTTGATTTCTGGCTAAATAAAAGCTGTTGCAATGATATTTCCATGCTGAACTGAGTTGTTCTGGGTCAAATATGAAGGCAAACCCACTTTCCTTTCAGTATTTTGCTGCAATTGGAAGATATCAGCTCATTTCGCCTGAAAATGCTTTTAAGCGCATAAAAACTTACACTCTTGATTTCTGGCTAAATAAAAGCTGTTGCAATGATATTTCCATGCTGAACTGAGTTGTTCTGGGTCAAATATGAAGGAAAACCCACTTTCCTTTCAGTATTTTGCTGCAATTGGCAGAAACAAGCATATTTGCTCATTCGGCCTGAAAATGATTTTAAGCGCATAAAAACTTACACTCTTGATTTCTGGCTAAATAAAAGCTGTTGCAAAGATATTTCCATGCTGAACTGAGTTGTTCTGGGTCAAATATGAAGGCAAACCCACTGTCCTTTCAGTATTTTGCTGCAATTGGAAGATATCAGCTCATTTGGCCTGAAAATGTTTTTAAGCGCATAAAAACTTACACTCTTGATTTCTGACTAAATAAAAGCTGTTGCAATGATATTTCCATGCTGAACTGAGTTGTTCTGGGTCAAATATGAAGGCAAACCCACTTTCCTTTCAGTATTTTGCTGCAATTGGCAGAAACAAGCATATTTGCTCATTCGGCCTGAAAATGCTTTTAAGCGCATAAAAACTTACACTCTTGATTTCTGGCTAAATAAAAGCTGTTGCAATGATATTTCCATGCTGAACTGAGTTGTTCTGGGTCAAATATGAAGGCAAACCCACTTTCCTTTCAGTATTTTGCTGCAATTGGCAGAAACAAGCATATTTGCTCATTCGGCCTGAAAATGCTTTTAAGCGCATAAAAACTTACACTCTTGATTTCTGGCTAAATAAAAGCTGTTGCAATGATATTTCCACGCTGAACTGAGTTGTTCTGGGTCAAATATGAAGGCAAACCCACTGTCCTTTCAGTATTTTGCTGCAATTGGAAGATATCAGCTCATTTGGCCTGAAAATGCTTTTAAGCGCATAAAAACTTACACTCTTGATTTCTGGCTAAATAAAAGCTGTTGCAATGATATTTCCATGCTGAACTGAGTTGTCCTGGGTCAAATATGAAGGCAAACCCACTTTCCTTTCAGTATTTTGCTGCAATTGGCAGAAACAAGCATATTTGCTCATTTGGCCTGAAAATGCTTTTAAGCGCATAAAAACTTACACTCTTGATTTCTGGCTAAATAAAAGCTGTTGCAATGATATTTCCATGCTGAACTGAGTTGTTCTGGGGCAAATATGAAGGCAAACCCACTTTCCTTTCAGTATTTTGCTGCAATTGGCAGAAACAAGCATATTTGCTCATTCGGCCTGAAAATACTTTTAAGCGCATAAAAACTTACACTCTTGATTTCTGGCTAAATAAAAGCTGTTGCAATGATATTTCCATGCTGAAATGAGTTGTTCTGGGTCAAATATGAAGGCAAACCCACTTTCCTTTCAGTATTTTGCTGCAATTGGCAGAAACAAGCATATTTGCTCATTCGGCCTGAAAATGATTTTAAGCGCATAAAAACTTACACTCTTGATTTCTGGCTAAATAAAAGCTGTTGCAATGATATTTCCATGCTGAACTGAGTTGTTCTGGGTCAAATATGAAGGCAAACCCACTTTCCTTTCAGTATTTTGCTGCAATTGGAAGATATCAGCTCATTTCGCCTGAAAATGCTTTTAAGCGCATAAAAACTTACACTCTTGATTTCTGGCTAAATAAAAGCTGTTGCAATGATATTTCCATGCTGAACTGAGTTGTTCTGGGTCAAATATGAAGGAAAACCCACTTTCCTTTCAGTATTTTGCTGCAATTGGCAGAAACAAGCATATTTGCTCATTCGGCCTGAAAATGATTTTAAGCGCATAAAAACTTACACTCTTGATTTCTGGCTAAATAAAAGCTGTTGCAAAGATATTTCCATGCTGAACTGAGTTGTTCTGGGTCAAATATGAAGGCAAACCCACTGTCCTTTCAGTATTTTGCTGCAATTGGAAGATATCAGCTCATTTGGCCTGAAAATGTTTTTAAGCGCATAAAAACTTACACTCTTGATTTCTGACTAAATAAAAGCTGTTGCAATGATATTTCCATGCTGAACTGAGTTGTTCTGGGTCAAATATGAAGGCAAACCCACTTTCCTTTCAGTATTTTGCTGCAATTGGCAGAAACAAGCATATTTGCTCATTCGGCCTGAAAATGCTTTTAAGCGCATAAAAACTTACACTCTTGATTTCTGGCTAAATAAAAGCTGTTGCAATGATATTTCCATGCTGAACTGAGTTGTTCTGGGTCAAATATGAAGGCAAACCCACTTTCCTTTCAGTATTTTGCTGCAATCGGCAGAAACAAGCATATTTGCTCATTCGGCCTGAAAATGCTTTTAAGCGAATAAAAACTTACACTCTTGATTTCTGGCTAAATAAAAGCTGTTACAATGATATTTCCATGCTGAACTGAGTTGTTCTGGGTCAAATATGAAGGCAAACCCACTTTCCTTTCAGTATTTTGCTGCAATTGGAAGATATCAGCTCATTTGGCCTGAAAATGCTTTTAAGTGCATAAAAACTTACACTCTTGATTTCTGGCTAAATAAAAGCTGTTGCAATGATATTTCCATGCTGAAATGAGTTGTTCTGGGTCAAATATGAAGGCAAACCCACTTTCCTTTCAGTATTTTGCTGCAATTGGAAGATATCAGCTCATTTGGCCTGAAAATGCTTTTAAGCGCATAAAAACTTACACTCTTGATTTCTGGCTAAATAAAAGCTGTTGCAATGATATTTCCATGCTGAACTGAGTTGTTCTGGGTCAAATATGAAGGCAAACCCACTTTCCTTTCAGTATTTTGCTGCAATTGGCAGAAACAAGCATATTTGCTCATTCGGCCTGAAAATGCTTTTAAGCGCATAAAAACTTACACTCTTGATTTCTGACTAAATAAAAGCTGTTGCAATGATATTTCCATGCTGAACTGAGTTGTTCTGGGTCAAATATGAAGGCAAACCCACTTTCCTTTCAGTATTTTGCTGCAATTGGCAGAAACAAGCATATTTGCTCATTCGGCCTGAAAATGCTTTTAAGCGCATAAAAACTTACACTCTTGATTTCTGGCTAAATAAAAGCTGTTGAAATGATATTTCCATGCTGAACTGAGTTGTTGTGGGTCAAATATGAAGGCAAACCCACTTTCCTTTCAGTATTTTGCTGCAATTGGCAGAAACAAGCATATTTGCTCATTCGGCCTGAAAATGCTTTTAAGCGCATAAAAACTTACACTCTTGATTTCTGGCTAAATAAAAGCTGTTGCAATGATATTTCCATGCTGAACTGAGTTGTTCTGGGTCAAATATGAAGGCAAACCCACTTTCCTTTCAGTATTTTGCTGCAATTGGCAGAAACAAGCATATTTGCTCATTCGGCCTGAAAATGCTTTTAAGCGCATAAAAACTTACACTCTTGATTTCTGGCTAAATAAAAGCTGTTGCAATGATATTTCCATGCTGAACTGAGTTGTTCTGGGTCAAATATGAAAGCAAACCCACTTTCCTTTCAGTATTTTGCTGCAATTGGAAGATATCAGCTCATTTGGCCTGAAAATGCTTTTAAGCGCATAAAAACTTACACTCTTGATTTCTGGCTAAATAAAAGCTGTTGCAATGATATTTCCATGCTGAAATGAGTTGTTCTGGGTCAAATAAGAAGGAAAACCCACTTTCCTTTCAGTATTTTGCTGCAATTGGAAGATATCAGCTCATTTGGCCTGAAAATGCTTTTAAGCGCATAAAAACTTACACTCTTGATTTCTGGCTAAATAAAAGCTGTTGCAATGATATTTCCATGCTGAACTGAGTTGTTCTGGGTCAAATATGAAGGCAAACCCAGTTTCCTTTCAGTATTTTGCTGCAATTGGAAGATATCAGCTCATTTGGCCTGAAAATGCTTTTAAGCGCATAAAAACTTACACTCTTGATTTCTGGCTAAATAAAAGCTGTTGCAATGATATTTCCATGCTGAACTGAGTTGTCCTGGGTCAAATATGAAGGCAAACCCACTTTCCTTTCAGTATTTTGCTGCAATTGGCAGAAACAAGCATATTTGCTCATTTGGCCTGAAAATGCTTTTAAGCGCATAAAAACTTACACTCTTGATTTCTGGCTAAATAAAAGCTGTTGCAATGATATTTCCATGCTGAACTGAGTTCTTCTGGGGCAAATATGAAGGCAAACCCACTTTCCTTTCAGTATTTTGCTGCAATTGGCAGATATCAGCTCATTTGGCCTGAAAATGCTTTTAAGCGCATAAAAACTTACACTCTTGATTTCTGGCTAAATAAAAGCTGTTGCAATGATATTTCCATGCTGAACTGAGTTGTTCTGTGTCAAATATGAAGGCAAACCCACTTTCCTTTCAGTATTTTGCTGCAATTGGCAGAAACAAGCATATTTGCTCATTCGGCTTGAAAATGCTTTTAAACGCATAAAAACTTACACTCTTGATTTCTGGCTAAATAAAAGCTGTTGCAATGATATTTCCATGCTGAACTGAGTTGTTCTGTGTCAAATATGAAGGCAAACCCACTTTCCTTTCAGTATTTTGCTGCAATTGGAAGATATCAGCTCATTTGGCCTGAAAATGCTTTTAAGCGCATAAAAACTTACACTCTTGATTTCTGGCTAAATAAAAGCTGTTGCAATGATATTTCCATGCTGAACTGAGTTGTTCTGGGTCAAATATGAAGGCAAACCCACTTTCCTTTCAGTATTTTGCTGCAATTGGAAGATATCAGCTCATTTGGCCTGAAAATGCTTTTAAGCGCATAAAAACTTACACTCTTGATTTCTGGCTAAATAAAAGCTGTTGCAATGATATTTCCATGCTGAACTGAGTTGTTCTGGGTCAAATATGAAGGCAAACCCAATTTCCTTTCAGTATTTTGCTGCAATTGGCAGAAACAAGCATATTTGCTCATTCGGCCTGAAAATGCTTTTAAGCGCATAAAAACTTACACTCCTGATTTCTGGCTAAATAAAAGCTGTTGCAATGATATTTCCATGCTGAACTGAGTTGTTCTGGGTCAAATATGAAGGCAAACCCACTTTCCTTTCAGTATTTTGCTGCAATTGGCAGAAACAAGCATATTTGCTCATTCGGCCTGAAAATGCTTTTAAGCGCATAAAAACTTACACTCTTGATTTCTGGCTAAATAAAAGCTAATGCAATGATATTTCCATGCTGAACTGAGTTGTTCTGGGTCAAATATGAAGGCAAACCCACTTTCCTTTCAGTATTTTGCTGCAATTGGCAGAAACAAGCATATTTGCTCATTCGGCCTGAAAATGCTTTTAAGCGCATAAAAACTTACACTCTTGATTTCTGGCTAAATAAAAGCTGTTGCAATGATATTTCCATGCTGAACTGAGTTGTTCTGGGTCAAATATGAAGGCAAACCCACTTTCCTTTCAGTATTTTGCTGCAATTGGCAGAAACAAGCATATTTGCTCATTCGGCCTGAAAATGCTTTTAAGCGCATAAAAACTTACACTCTTGATTTCTGGCTAAATAAAAGCTGTTGCAATGATATTTCCATGCTGAACTGAGTTGTTCTGGGTCAAATATGAAGGCAAACCCACTTTCCTTTCAGTATTTTGCTGCAATTGGCAGAAACAAGCATATTTGCTCATTCGGCCTGAAAATGCTTTTAAGCGCATAAAAACTTACACTCTTGATTTCTGGCTAAATAAAAGCTGTTGCAATGATATTTCCATGCTGAACTGAGTTGTTCTGGGTCAAATATGAAGGCAAACCCACTTTCCTTTCAGTATTTTGCTGCAATTGGAAGATATCAGCTCATTTGGCCTGAAAATGCTTTTAAGCGCATAAAAACTTACACTCTTGATTTCTGGCTAAATAAAAGCTGTTGCAATGATATTTCCATGCTGAAATGAGTTGTTCTGGGTCAAATAAGAAGGAAAACCCACTTTCCTTTCAGTATTTTGCTGCAATTGGAAGATATCAGCTCATTTGGCCTGAAAATGCTTTTAAGCGCATAAAAACTTACACTCTTGATTTCTGGCTAAATAAAAGCTGTTGCAATGATATTTCCATGCTGAACTGAGTTGTTCTGGGTCAAATATGAAGGCAAACCCAGTTTCCTTTCAGTATTTTGCTGCAATTGGAAGATATAAGCTCATTTGGCCTGAAAATGCTTTTAAGCGCATAAAAACTTACACTCTTGATTTCTGGCTAAATAAAAGCTGTTGCAATGATATTTCCATGCTGAACTGAGTTGTCCTGGGTCAAATATGAAGGCAAACCCACTTTCCTTTCAGTATTTTGCTGCAATTGGCAGAAACAAGCATATTTGCTCATTTGGCCTGAAAATGCTTTTAAGCGCATAAAAACTTACACTCTTGATTTCTGGCTAAATAAAAGCTGTTGCAATGATATTTCCATGCTGAACTGAGTTGTTCTGGGGCAAATATGAAGGCAAACCCACTTTCCTTTCAGTATTTTGCTGCAATTGGCAGATATCAGCTCATTTGGCCTGAAAATGCTTTTAAGCGCATAAAAACTTACACTCTTGATTTCTGGCTAAATAAAAGCTGTTGCAATGATATTTCCATGCTGAACTGAGTTGTTCTGGGTCAAATATGAAGGCAAACCCACTTTCCTTTCAGTATTTTGCTGCAATTGGCAGAAACAAGCATATTTGCTCATTCGGCCTGAAAATACTTTTAAGCGCATAAAAACTTACACTCTTGATTTCTGGCTAAATAAAAGCTGTTGCAATGATATTTCCATGCTGAAATGAGTTGTTCTGGGTCAAATATGAAGGCAAACCCACTTTCCTTTCAGTATTTTGCTGCAATTGGCAGAAACAAGCATATTTGCTCATTCGGCCTGAAAATGATTTTAAGCGCATAAAAACTTACACTCTTGATTTCTGGCTAAATAAAAGCTGTTGCAATGATATTTCCATGCTGAACTGAGTTGTTCTGGGTCAAATATGAAGGCAAACCCACTTTCCTTTCAGTATTTTGCTGCAATTGGAAGATATCAGCTCATTTGGCCTGAAAATGCTTTTAAGCGCATAAAAACTTACACTCTTGATTTCTGGCTAAATAAAAGCTGTTGCAATGATATTTCCATGCTGAACTGAGTTGTTCTGGGTCAAATATGAAGGAAAACCCACTTTCCTTTCAGTATTTTGCTGCAATTGGCAGAAACAAGCATATTTGCTCATTCGGCCTGAAAATGATTTTAAGCGCATAAAAACTTACACTCTTGATTTCTGGCTAAATAAAAGCTGTTGCAAAGATATTTCCATGCTGAACTGAGTTGTTCTGGGTCAAATATGAAGGCAAACCCACTGTCCTTTCAGTATTTTGCTGCAATTGGAAGATATCAGCTCATTTGGCCTGAAAATGTTTTTAAGCGCATAAAAACTTACACTCTTGATTTCTGACTAAATAAAAGCTGTTGCAATGATATTTCCATGCTGAACTGAGTTGTTCTGGGTCAAATATGAAGGCAAACCCAGTTTCCTTTCAGTATTTTGCTGCAATTGGCAGAAACAAGCATATTTGCTCATTCGGCCTGAAAATGCTTTTAAGCGCATAAAAACTTACACTCTTGATTTCTGGCTAAATAAAAGCTGTTGCAATGATATTTCCATGCTGAACTGAGTTGTTCTGGGTCAAATATGAAGGCAAACCCACTTTCCTTTCAGTATTTTGCTGCAATTGGCAGAAACAAGCATATTTGCTCATTCGGCCTGAAAATGCTTTTAAGCGCATAAAAACTTACACTCTTGATTTCTGGCTAAATAAAAGCTGTTGCAATGATATTTCCATGCTGAACTGAGTTGTTCTGGGTCAAATATGAAGGCAAACCCACTTTCCATTCAGTATTTTGCTGCAATTGGAAGATATCAGCTCATTTGGCCTGAAAATGCTTTTAAGCGCATAAAAACTTACACTCTTGATTTCTGGCTAAATAAAAGCTGTTGCAATGATATTTCCATGCTGAAATGAGTTGTTCTGGGTCAAATATGAAGGCAAACCCACTTTCCTTTCAGTATTTTGCTGCAATTGGAAGATATCAGCTCATTTGGCCTGAAAATGCTTTTAAGCGCATAAAAACTTACACTCTTGATTTCTAGCTAAATAAAAGCTGTTGCAATGATATTTCCATGCTGAACTGAGTTGTTCTGGGTCAAATATGAAGGCAAACCCACTTTCCTTTCAGTATTTTGCTGCAATTGGCAGAAACAAGCATATTTGCTCATTCGGCCTGAAAATGCTTTTAAGCGCATAAAAACTTACACTCTTGATTTCTGGCTAAATAAAAGCTGTTGCAATGATATTTCCACGCTGAACTGAGTTGTTCTGGGTCAAATATGAAGGCAAACCCACTGTCCTTTCAGTATTTTGCTGCAATTGGAAGATATCAGCTCATTTGGCCTGAAAATGCTTTTAAGCGCATAAAAACTTACACTCTTGATTTCTGACTAAATAAAAGCTGTTGCAATGATATTTCCATGCTGAACTGAGTTGTTCTGGGTCAAATATGAAGGCAAACCCACTTTCCTTTCAGTATTTTGCTGCAATTGGCAGAAACAAGCATATTTGCTCATTCGGCCTGAAAATGCTTTTAAGCGCATAAAAACTTACACTCTTGATTTCTGGCTAAATAAAAGCTGTTGCAATGATATTTCCATGCTGAACTGAGTTGTTCTGGGGCAAATATGAAGGCAAACCCACTTTCCTTTCAGTATTTTGCTGCAATTGGCAGAAACAAGCATATTTGCTCATTCGGCCTGAAAATGCTTTTAAGCGCATAAAAACTTACACTCTTGATTTCTGGCTAAATAAAAGCTGTTGCAATGATATTTCCATGCTGAACTGAGTTGTTCTGGGTCAAATATGAAGGCAAACCCACTTTCCTTTCAGTATTTTGCTGCAATTGGCAGAAACAAGCATATTTGCTCATTCGGCCTGAAAATGCTTTTAAGCGCATAAAAACTTACACTCTTGATTTCTGGCTAAATAAAAGCTGTTGCAATGATATTTCCCTGCTGAACTGAGTTGTTCTGGGTCAAATATGAAGGCAAACCCACTTTCCTTTCAGTATTTTGCTGCAATTGGCAGAAACAAGCATATTTGCTCATTCGGCCTGAAAATGCTTTTAAGCGCATAAAAACTTACACTCTTGATTTCTGGCTAAATAAAAGCTGTTGCAATGATATTTCCATGCTGAACTGAGTTGTTCTGGGTCAAATATGAAGGCAAACCCACTTTCCTTTCAGTATTTTGCTGCAATTGGCAGAAACAAGTATATTTGCCCATTCGGCCTGAAAATGCTTTTAAGCGCATAAAAACTTACACTCTTGATTTCTGGCTAAATAAAAGCTGTTGCAATGATATTTCCATGCTGAACTGAGTTGTTCTGGGTCAAATATGAAGGCAAACCCACTTTCCTTTCAGTATTTTGCTGCAATTGGCAGAAACAAGTATATTTGCCCATTCGGCCTGTAAATGCTTTTAAGCGCATAAAAACTTACACTCTTGATTTCTGGCTAAATAAAAGCTGTTGCAATGATATTTCCATGCTGAACTGAGTTGTTCTGGGGCAAATATGAAGGCAAACCCACTTTCCTTTCAGTATTTTGCTGCAATTGGCAGAAACAAGCATATTTGCTCATTCGGCCTGAAAATGCTTTTAAGCGCATAAAAACTTACACTCTTGATTTCTGGCTAAATAAAAGCTGTTGCAATGATATTTCCATGCTGAACTGAGTTGTTCTGGGTCAAATATGAAGGCAAACCCACTTTCCTTTCAGTATTTTGCTGCAATTGGCAGAAACAAGCATATTTGCTTATTCGGCCTGAAAATGCTTTTAAGCGCATAAAAACTTACACTCTTGATTTCTGGCTAAATAAAAGCTGTTGCAATGATATTTCCATGCTGAACTGAGTTGTTCTGGGTCAAATATGAAGGCAAACCCAATTTCCTTTCAGTATTTTGCTGCAATTGGCAGAAACAAGCATATTTGCTCATTCGGCCTGAAAATGCTTTTAAGCGCATAAAAACTTACAATCTTGATTTCTGGCTAAATAAAAGCTGTTGCAATGATATTTCCATGCTGAACTGAGTTGTTCTGGGTCAAATATGAAGGCAAACCCACTTTCCTTTCAGTATTTTGCTGCAATTGGCAGAAACAAGCATATTTGCTCATTCGGCCTGAAAATGCTTTTAAGCGCATAAAAACTTACACTCTTGATTTCTGGCTAAATAAAAGCTGTTGCAATGATATTTCCATGCTGAACTGAGTTGTTCTGGGTCAAATATGAAGGCAAACCCACTTTCCTTTCAGTATTTTGCTGCAATTGGCAGAAACAAGCATATTTGCTCATTCGGCCTGAAAATGCTTTTAAGCGCATAAAAACTTACACTCTTGATTTCTGGCTAAATAAAAGCTGTTGCAATGATATTTCCATGCTGAACTGAGTTGTTCTGGGTCAAATATGAAGGCAAACCCACTTTCCTTTCAGTATTTTGCTGCAATTGGAAGATATCAGCTCATTTGGCCTGAAAATGCTTTTAAGCGCATAAAAACTTACACTCTTGATTTCTGGCTAAATAAAAGCTGTTGCAATGATATTTCCATGCTGAACTGAGTTGTTCTGGGTCAAATATGAAGGCAAACCCACTTTCCTTTCAGTATTTTGCTGCAATTGGAAGATATCAGCTCATTTGGCCTGAAAATGCTTTTAAGCGCATAAAAACTTACACTCTTGATTTCTGGCTAAATAAAAGCTGTTGCAATGATATTTCCATGCTGAAATGAGTTGTTCTGGGTCAAATATGAAGGAAAACCCACTTTCCTTTCAGTATTTTGCTGCAATTGGAAGATATCAGCTCATTTGGCCTGAAAATGCTTTTAAGCGCATAAAAACTTACACTCTTGATTTCTGGCTAAATAAAAGCTGTTGCAATGATATTTCCATGCTGAACTGAGTTGTTCTGGGTCAAATATGAAGGCAAACCCACTTTCCTTTCAGTATTTTGCTCCAATTGGCAGAAACAAGCATATTTGCTCATTCGGCCTGAAAATGCTTTTAAGCGCATAAAAACTTACACTCTTGATTTCTGGCTAAATAAAAGCTGTTGCAATGATATTTCCATGCTGAACTGAGTTGTCCTGGGTCAAATATGAAGGCAAACCCACTTTCCTTTCAGTATTTTGCTGCAATTGGCAGAAACAAGCATATTTGCTCATTCGGCCTGGAAATACTTTTAAGCGCATAAAAACTTACACTCTTGATTTCTGGCTAAATAAAAGCTGTTGCAATGATATTTCCATGCTGAACTGAGTTGTTCTGGGTCAAATATGAAGGCAAACCCACTTTCCTTTCAGTATTTTGCTGCAATTGGCAGAAACAAGCATATTTGCCCATTCGGCCTGTAACTGCTTTTAAGCGCATAAAAACTTACACTCTTGATTTCTGGCTAAATAAAAGCTGTTGCAATGATATTTCCATGCTGAACTGAGTTGTTCTGGGGCAAATATGAAGGCAAACCCACTTTCCTTTCAGTATTTTGCTGCAATTGGCAGAAACAAGCATATTTGCTCATTCGGCCTGAAAATGCTTTTAAGCGCATAAAAACTTACACTCTTGATTTCTGGCTAAATAAAAGCTGTTGCAATGATATTTCCATGCTGAACTGAGTTGTTCTGGGTCAAATATGAAGGCAAACCCAATTTCCTTTCAGTATTTTGCTGCAATTGGCAGAAACAAGC
The DNA here is from genome assembly GCF_033026475.1 of Channa argus. NCBI lineage: Eukaryota > Metazoa > Chordata > Actinopteri > Anabantiformes > Channidae > Channa > Channa argus. The sequence goes on from NW_027125225.1 coordinate 973,999, forward strand.
ATATTTGCTCATTCGGCCTGAAAATGCTTTTAAGCGCATAAAAACTTACACTCTTGATTTCTGGCTAAATAAAAGCTGTTGCAATGATATTTCCATGCTGAACTGAGTTGTTCTGGGTCAAATATGAAGGCAAACCCACTTTCCTTTCAGTATTTATCTGCAATTGGCAGAAACAAGCATATTTGCTCATTCGGCCTGAAAATGCTTTTAAGCGCATAAAAACTTACACTCTTGATTTCTGGCTAAATAAAAGCTGTTGCAATGATATTTCCATGCTGAACTGAGTTGTTCTGGGTCAAATATGAAGGCAAACCCACTTTCCTTTCAGTATTTTGCTGCAATTGGCAGAAACAAGCATATTTGCTCATTCGGCCTGAAAATGCTTTTAAGCGCATAAAAACTTACACTCTTGATTTCTGGCTAAATAAAAGCTGTTGCAATGATATTTCCATGCTGAACTGAGTTGTTCTGGGTCAAATATGAAGGCAAACCCACTTTCCTTTCAGTATTTTGCTGCAATTGGAAGATATCAGCTCATTTGGCCTGAAAATGCTTTTAAGCGCATAAAAACTTACACTCTTGATTTCTGGCTAAATAAAAGCTGTTGCAATGATATTTCCATGCTGAACTGAGTTGTTCTGGGTCAAATATGAAGGTAAACCCAGTTTCCTTTCAGTATTTTGCTGCAATTGGAAGATATCAGCTCATTTGGCCTGAAAATGCTTTTAAGCGCATAAAAACTTACACTCTTGATTTCTGGCTAAATAAAAGCTGTTGCAATGATATTTCCATGCTGAAATGAGTTGTTCTGGGTCAAATATGAAGGAAAACCCACTTTCCTTTCAGTATTTTGCTGCAATTGGAAGATATCAGCTCATTTGGCCTGAAAATGCTTTTAAGCGCATAAAAATTTACACTCTTGATTTCTGGCTAAATAAAAGCTGTTGCAATGATATTTCCATGCTGAACTGAGTTGTCCTGGGTCAAATATGAAGGCAAACCCACTTTCCTTTCAGTATTTTGCTGCAATTGGCAGAAACAAGCATATTTGCTCATTCGGCCTGGAAATGCTTTTAAGCGCATAAAAACTTACACTCTTGATTTCTGGCTAAATAAAAGCTGTTGCAATGATATTTCCATGCTGAATTGAGTTGTTCTGGGTCAAATATGAAGGCAAACACACTTTCCTTTCAGTATTTTACTGCAATTGGCAGAAACAAGCATATTTGTTCATTCGGCCTGAAAATGCTTTTAAGCGCATAAAAACTTACACTCTTGATTTCTGGCTAAATAAAAGCTGTTGCAATGATATTTCCATGCTGAACTGAGTTGTTCTGGGTCAAATATGAAGGCAAACCCACTTTCCTTTCAGTATTTTGCTGCAATTGGAAGATATCAGCTCATTTGGCCTGAAAATGCTTTTAAGCGCATAAAAACTTACACTCTTGATTTCTGGCTAAATAAAAGCTGTTGCAATGATATTTCCATGCTGAACTGAGTTGTTCTGGGTCAAATATGAAGGCAAACCCACTTTCCTTTCAGTATTTTGCTGCAATTGGCAGAAACAAGCATATTTGCTCATTCGGCCTGAAAATGCTTTTAAGCGCATAAAAACTTACACTCTTGATTTCTGGCTAAATAAAAGCTGTTGCAATGATATTTCCATGCTGAACTGAGTTGTTCTGGCTCAAATATGAAGGCAAACCCACTTTCCTTTCAGTATTTTGCTGCAATTGGCAGAAACAAGCATATTTGCTCATTCGGCCTGAAAATGATTTTAAGCGCATAAAAACTTACACTCTTGATTTCTGGCTAAATAAAAGCTGTTGCAATGATATTTCCATGCTGAACTGAGTTGTTCTGGGTCAAATATGAAGGCAAACCCACTGTCCTTTCAGTATTTTGCTGCAATTGGAAGATATCAGCTCATTTGGCCTGAAAATGTTTTTAAGCGCATAAAAACTTACACTCTTGATTTCTGACTAAATAAAAGCTGTTGCAATGATATTTCCATGCTGAACTGAGTTGTTCTGGGTCAAATATGAAGGCAAACCCACTTTCCTTTCAGTATTTTGCTGCAATTGGCAGAAACAAGCATATTTGCTCATTCGGCCTGAAAATGCTTTTAAGCGCATAAAAACTTACACTCTTGTTTTCTGGCTAAATAAAAGCTGTTGCAATGATATTTCCATGCTGAACTGAGTTGTTCTGGGTCAAATATGAAGGCAAACCCACTTTCCTTTCAGTATTTTGCTGCAATTGGCAGAAACAAGCATATTTGCTCATTCGGCATGAAAATGCTTTTAAGCGCATAAAAACTTACACTCTTGATTTCTGGCTAAATAAAAGCTGTTGCAATGATATTTCCATGCTGAACTGAGTTGTTCTGGGTCAAATATGAAGGAAAACCCACTTTCCCTTCAGTATTTTGCTGCAATTGGAAGAAAAAAGCATATTTGCTCATTCGGCCTGAAAATGCTTTTAAGCGCAAAAAAACTTACACTCTTGTTTTCTGGCTAAATAAAAGCTGTTGCAATGATATTTCCATGCTGAACTGAGTTGTTCTGGGTCAAATATGAAGGCAAACCCACTTTCCTTTCAGTATTTTGCTGCAATTGGCAGAAACAAGCATATTTGCTCATTCGGCCTGAAAATGCTTTTAAGCCCATAAAAACTTACACTCTTGATTTCTGGCTAAATAAAAGCTGTTGCAATGACATTTCCATGCTGAACTGAGTTGTTCTGGGTCAAATATGAAGGCAAACCCACTTTCCTTTCAGTATTTTGCTGCAATTGGCAGAAAAAAGCATATTTGTTCATTCGGCCTGAAAATGCTTTTAAGCGCATAAAAACTTACACTCTTGATTTCTGGCTAAATAAAAGCTGTTGCAATGATATTTCCATGCTGAACTGAGTTGTTCTGGGTCAAATATGAAGGCAAACCCACTTTCCTTTCAGTATTTTGCTGCAATTGGAAGATATCAGCTCATTTGGCCTGAAAATGCTTTTAAGCGCATAAAAACTTACACTCTTGATTTCTGGCTAAATAAAAGCTGTTGCAATGATATTTCCATGCTGAACTGAGTTGTTCTGGGTCAAATATGAAGGCAAACCCACTTTCCTTTCAGTATTTTGCTGCAATTGGCAGAAACAAGCATATTTGCTCATTCGGCCTGGAAATGATTTTAAGCGCATAAAAACTTACACTCTTGATTTCTGGCTAAATAAAAGCTGTTGCAATGATATTTCCATGCTGAACTGAGTTGTTCTGGGTCAAATATGAAGGCAAACCCACTTTCCTTTCAGTATTTTGCTGCAATTGGAAGATATCAGCTCATTTGGCCTGAAAATGCTTTTAAGCGCATAAAAACTTACACTCTTGATTTCTGACTAAATAAAAGCTGTTGCAATGATATTTCCATGCTGAACTGATTTGTTCTGGGTCAAATATGAAGGCAAACCCACTTTCCTTTCAGTATTTTGCTGCAATTGGCAGAAACAAGCATATTTGCTCATTCGGCCTGAAAATGCTTTTAAGCGCATAAAAACTTACACTCTTGATTTCTGGCTAAATAAAAGCTGTTGCAATGATATTTCCATGCTGAACTGAGTTGTTCTGGGTCAAATATGAAGGCAAACCCACTTTCCTTTCAGTATTTTGCTGCAATTGGCAGAAACAAGCATATTTGCTCATTTGGCCTGAAAATGCTTTTAAGCGCATAAAAACTTACACTCTTGATTTCTGGCTAAATAAAAGCTGTTGCAATGATATTTCCATGCTGAACTGAGTTGTTCTGGGTCAAATATGAAGGCAAACCCACTTTCCTTTCAGTATTTTGCTGCAATTGGCAGAAACAAGCATATTTGCTCATTCGGCCTGAAAATGCTTTTAATCGCATAAAAACTTACACTCTTGATTTCTGGCTAAATAAAAGCTGTTGCAATGATATTTCCATGCTGAACTGAGTTGTTCTGGGGCAAATATGAAGGCAAACCCACTTTCCTTTCAGTATTTTGCTGCAATTGGCAGAAACAAGCATATTTGCTCATTCGGCCTGAAAATGCTTTTAAGCGCATAAAAACTTACACTCTTGATTTCTGGCTAAATAAAAGCTGTTGCAATGATATTTCCATGCTGAACTGAGTTGTTCTGGGTCAAATATGAAGGCAAACCCACTTTCCTTTCAGTATTTTGCTGCAATTGGCAGAAACAAGCATATTTGCTCATTCGGCCTGAAAATGCTTTTAAGCGCATAAAAACTTACACTCTTGATTTCTGGCTAAATAAAAGCTGTTGCAATGATATTTCCATGCTGAACTGAGTTGTTCTGGGTCAAATATGAAGGCAAACCCACTTTCCTTTCAGTATTTTGCTGCAATTGGCAGAAACAAGCATATTTGCTCATTCGGCCTGAAAATGCTTTTAAGCGCATAAAAACTTACACTCTTGATTTCTGGCTAAATAAAAGCTGTTGCAATGATATTTCCATGCTGAACTGAGTTGTTCTGGGTCAAATATGAAGGCAAACCCACTTTCCTTTCAGTATTTTGCTGCAATTGGCAGAAACAAGCATATTTGCTCATTCGGCCTGAAAATGCTTTTAAGCGCATAAAAACTTACACTCTTGATTTCTGGCTAAATAAAAGCTGTTGCAATGATATTTCCATGCTGAACTGAGTTGTTCTGGGTCAAATATGAAGGCAAACCCACTTTCCTTTCAGTATTTTGCTGCAATTGGCAGAAACAAGCATATTTGCTCATTCGGCCTGAAAATGCTTTTAAGCGCATAAAAACTTACACTCTTGATTTCTGGCTAAATAAAAGCTGTTGCAATGATATTTCCATGCTGAACTGAGTTGTTCTGGGTCAAATATGAAGGAAAACCCACTTTCCTTTCAGTATTTTGCTGCAATTGGAAGATATCAGCTCATTTGGCCTGAAAATGCTTTTAAGCGCATAAAAACTTACACTCTTGATTTCTGGCTAAATAAAAGCTGTTGCAATGATATTTCCATGCTGAACTGAGTTGTTCTGGGTCAAATATGAAGGCAAACCCACTTTCCTTTCAGTATTTTGCTGCAATTGGCAGAAACAAGCATATTTGCTCATTCGGCCTGAAAATGCTTTTAAGCGCATAAAAACTTACACTCTTGATTTCTGGCTAAATAAAAGCTGTTGCAATGATATTTCCATGCTGAACTGAGTTGTTCTGGGTCAAATATGAAGGCAAACCCACTTTCCTTTCAGTATTTTGCTGTAATTGGCAGAAACAAGCATATTTGCTCATTCGGCCTGAAAATGCTTTTAAGCGCATAAAAACTTACACTCTTGATTTCTGGCTAAATAAAAGCTGTTGCAATGATATTTCCATGCTGAACTGAGTTGCTCTGGGTCAAATATGAAGGCAAACCCACTGTCCTTTCAGTATTTTGCTGCAATTGGAAGATATCAGCTCATTTGGCCTGAAAATGCTTTTAAGCGCATAAAAACTTACACTCTTGATTTCTGGCTAAATAAAAGCTGTTGCAATGATATTTCCATGCTGAACTGAGTTGTTCTGGGTCAAATATGAAGGCAAACCCACTTTCCTTTCAGTATTTTGCTGCAATTGGCAGAAACAAGCATATTTGCTCATTCGGCCTGAAAATGCTTTTAAGCGCATAAAAACTTACACTCTTGATTTCTGGCTAAATAAAAGCTGTTGCAATGATATTTCCATGCTGCACTGAGTTGTTCTGGGTCAAATATGAAGGCAAACCCACTTTCCTTTCAGTATTTTGCTGCAATTGGAAGATATCAGCTCATTTGGCCTGAAAATACTTTTAAGCGCATAAAAACTTACACTCTTGATTTCTGGCTAAATAAAAGCTGTTGCAATGATATTTCCATGCTGAACTGAGTTGTTCTGGGTCAAATATGAAGGCAAACCCACTTTCCTTTCAGTATTTTGCTGCAATTGGCAGAAACAAGCATATTTGCTCATTCGGCCTGAAAATGCTTTTAAGCGCATAAAAACTTACACTCTTGATTTCTGACTAAATAAAAGCTGTTGCAATGATATTTCCATGCTGAAATGAGTTGTTCTGGGTCAAATATGAAGGCAAACCCACTTTCCTTTCAGTATTTTGCTGCAATTGGAAGATATCAGCTCATTTGGCCTGAAAATGATTTTAAGCGCATAAAAACTTACACTCTTGATTTCTGGCTAAATAAAAGCTGTTGCAATGATATTTCCATGCTGAACTGAGTTGTTCTGGGTCAAATATGAAGGCAAACCCACTTTCCTTTCAGTATTTTGCTGCAATTGGAAGATATCAGCTCATTTGGCCTGAAAATGCTTTTAAGCGCATAAAAACTTACACTCTTGATTTCTGACTAAATAAAAGCTGTTGCAATGATATTTCCATGCTGAACTGAGTTGTTCTGGGTCAAATATGAAGGAAAACCCACTTTCCTTTCAGTATTTTGCTGCAATTGGAAGATATCAGCTCATTTGGCCTGAAAATGCTTTTAAGCGCATAAAAACTTACACTCTTGATTTCTGGCTAAATAAAAGCTGTTGCAATGATATTTCCATGCTGAACTGAGTTTTTCTGGGTCAAATATGAAGGCAAACCCACTTTCCTTTCAGTATTTTGCTGCAATTGGCAGAAACAAGCATATTTGCTCATTCGGCCTGAAAATGCTTTTAAGCGCATAAAAACTTACACTCTTGATTTCTGGCTAAATAAAAGCTGTTGCAATGATATTTCCATGCTGAACTGAGTTGTTCTGGGTCAAATATGAAGGCAAACCCACTTTCCTTTCAGTATTTTGCTGCAATTGGCAGAAACAAGCATATTTGCTCATTTGGCCTGAAAATGCTTTTAAGCGCATAAAAACTTACACTCTTGATTTCTGGCTAAATAAAAGCTGTTGCAATGATATTTCCATGCTGAACTGAGTTGTTCTGGGTCAAATATGAAGGCAAACCCACTTTCCTTTCAGTATTTTGCTGCAATTGGCAGAAACAAGCATATTTGCTCATTCGGCCTGAAAATGCTTTTAAGCGCATAAAAACTTACACTCTTGATTTCTGGCTAAATAAAAGCTGTTGCAATGATATTTCCATGCTGAACTGAGTTGTTCTGGGTCAAATATGAAGGCAAACCCACTTTCCTTTCAGTATTTTGCTGCAATTGGCAGAAACAAGCATATTTGGCCTGAAAATGCTTTTAAGCGCATAAAAATTTACACTCTTGATTTCTGACTAAATAAAAGCTGTTGCAATGATATTTCCATGCTGAACTGAGTTGTTCTGGGTCAAATATGAAGGCAAACCCACTGTCCTTTCAGTATTTTGCTGCAATTGGCAGAAACAAGCATATTTGGCCTGAAAATGTTTTTAAGCGCATAAAAACTTACACTCTTGATTTCTGACTAAATAAAAGCTGTTGCAATGATATTTCCATGCTGAACTGAGTTGTTCTGGGTCAAATATGAAGGCAAACCCACTTTCCTTTCAGTATTTTGCTGCAATTGGCAGAAACAAGCATATTTGCTCATTCGGCCTGAAAATGCTTTTAAGCGCATAAAAACTTACACTCTTGATTTCTGGCTAAATAAAAGCTGTTGCAATGATATTTCCATGCTGAACTGAGTTGTTCTGGGTCAAATATGAAGGCAAACCCACTTTCCTTTCAGTATTTTGCTGCAATTGGCAGAAACAAGCATATTTGCTCATTCGGCCTGAAAATGCTTTTAATCGCATAAAAACTTACACTCTTGATTTCTGGCTAAATAAAAGCTGTTGCAATGATATTTCCATGCTGAACTGAGTTGTTCTGGGGCAAATATGAAGGCAAACCCACTTTCCTTTCAGTATTTTGCTGCAATTGGCAGAAACAAGCATATTTGCTCATTCGGCCTGAAAATGCTTTTAAGCGCATAAAAACTTACACTCTTGATTTCTGGCTAAATAAAAGCTGTTGCAATGATATTTCCATGCTGAACTGAGTTGTTCTGGGTCAAATATGAAGGCAAACCCACTTTCCTTTCAGTATTTTGCTGCAATTGGCAGAAACAAGCATATTTGCTCATTCGGCCTGAAAATGCTTTTAAGCGCATAAAAACTTACACTCTTGATTTCTGGCTAAATAAAAGCTGTTGCAATGATATTTCCATGCTGAACTGAGTTGTTCTGGGTCAAATATGAAGGCAAACCCACTTTCCTTTCAGTATTTTGCTGCAATTGGCAGAAACAAGCATATTTGCTCATTCGGCCTGAAAATGCTTTTAAGCGCATAAAAACTTACACTCTTGATTTCTGGCTAAATAAAAGCTGTTGCAATGATATTTCCATGCTGAACTGAGTTGTTCTGGGTCAAATATGAAGGCAAACCCACTTTCCTTTCAGTATTTTGCTGCAATTGGCAGAAACAAGCATATTTGCTCATTCGGCCTGAAAATGCTTTTAAGCGCATAAAAACTTACACTCTTGATTTCTGGCTAAATAAAAGCTGTTGCAATGATATTTCCATGCTGAACTGAGTTGTTCTGGGTCAAATATGAAGGAAAACCCACTTTCCTTTCAGTATTTTGCTGCAATTGGAAGATATCAGCTCATTTGGCCTGAAAATGCTTTTAAGCGCATAAAAACTTACACTCTTGATTTCTGGCTAAATAAAAGCTGTTGCAATGATATTTCCATGCTGAACTGAGTTGTTCTGGGTCAAATATGAAGGCAAACCCACTTTCCTTTCAGTATTTTGCTGCAATTGGCAGAAACAAGCATATTTGCTCATTCGGCCTGAAAATGCTTTTAAGCGCATAAAAACTTACACTCTTGATTTCTGGCTAAATAAAAGCTGTTGCAATGATATTTCCATGCTGAACTGAGTTGTTCTGGGTCAAATATGAAGGCAAACCCACTTTCCTTTCAGTATTTTGCTGTAATTGGCAGAAACAAGCATATTTGCTCATTCGGCCTGAAAATGCTTTTAAGCGCATAAAAACTTACACTCTTGATTTCTGGCTAAATAAAAGCTGTTGCAATGATATTTCCATGCTGAACTGAGTTGCTCTGGGTCAAATATGAAGGCAAACCCACTGTCCTTTCAGTATTTTGCTGCAATTGGAAGATATCAGCTCATTTGGCCTGAAAATGCTTTTAAGCGCATAAAAACTTACACTCTTGATTTCTGGCTAAATAAAAGCTGTTGCAATGATATTTCCATGCTGAACTGAGTTGTTCTGGGTCAAATATGAAGGCAAACCCACTTTCCTTTCAGTATTTTGCTGCAATTGGCAGAAACAAGCATATTTGCTCATTCGGCCTGAAAATGCTTTTAAGCGCATAAAAACTTACACTCTTGATTTCTGGCTAAATAAAAGCTGTTGCAATGATATTTCCATGCTGCACTGAGTTGTTCTGGGTCAAATATGAAGGCAAACCCACTTTCCTTTCAGTATTTTGCTGCAATTGGAAGATATCAGCTCATTTGGCCTGAAAATACTTTTAAGCGCATAAAAACTTACACTCTTGATTTCTGGCTAAATAAAAGCTGTTGCAATGATATTTCCATGCTGAACTGAGTTGTTCTGGGTCAAATATGAAGGCAAACCCACTTTCCTTTCAGTATTTTGCTGCAATTGGCAGAAACAAGCATATTTGCTCATTCGGCCTGAAAATGCTTTTAAGCGCATAAAAACTTACACTCTTGATTTCTGACTAAATAAAAGCTGTTGCAATGATATTTCCATGCTGAAATGAGTTGTTCTGGGTCAAATATGAAGGCAAACCCACTTTCCTTTCAGTATTTTGCTGCAATTGGAAGATATCAGCTCATTTGGCCTGAAAATGCTTTTAAGCGCATAAAAACTTACACTCTTGATTTCTGGCTAAATAAAAGCTGTTGCAATGATATTTCCATGCTGAACTGAGTTGTTCTGGGTCAAATATGAAGGCAAACCCACTGTCCTTTCAGTATTTTGCTGCAATTGGCAGAAACAAGCATATTTGGCCTGAAAATGTTTTTAAGCGCATAAAAACTTACACTCTTGATTTCTGACTAAATAAAAGCTGTTGCAATGATATTTCCATGCTGAACTGAGTTGTTCTGGGTCAAATATGAAGGCAAACCCACTTTCCTTTCAGTATTTTGCTGCAATTGGCAGAAACAAGCATATTTGCTCATTCGGCCTGAAAATGCTTTTAAGCGCATAAAAACTTACACTCTTGATTTCTGGCTAAATAAAAGCTGTTGCAATGATATTTCCATGCTGAACTGAGTTGTTCTGGGTCAAATATGAAGGCAAACCCACTTTCCTTTCAGTATTTTGCTGCAATTGGAAGATATCAGCTCATTTGGCCTGAAAATGCTTTTAAGCGCATAAAAACTTACACTCTTGATTTCTGACTAAATAAAAGCTGTTGCAATGATATTTCCATGCTGAACTGAGTTGTTCTGGGTCAAATATGAAGGAAAACCCACTTTCCTTTCAGTATTTTGCTGCAATTGGAAGATATCAGCTCATTTGGCCTGAAAATGCTTTTAAGCGCATAACAACTTACACTCTTGATTTCTGGCTAAATAAAAGCTGTTGCAATGATATTTCCATGCTGAACTGAGTTGTTCTGGGTCAAATATGAAGGCAAACCCACTTTCCTTTCAGTATTTTGCTGCAATTGGCAGAAACAAGCATATTTGCTCATTCGGCCTGAAAATGCTTTTAAGCGCATAAAAACTTACACTCTTGATTTCTGGCTAAATAAAAGCTGTTGCAATGATATTTCCATGCTGAACTGAGTTGTTCTGGGTCAAATATGAAGGCAAACCCACTTTCCTTTCAGTATTTTGCTGCAATTGGCAGAAACAAGCATATTTGCTCATTTGGCCTGAAAATGCTTTTAAGCGCATAAAAACTTACACTCTTGATTTCTGGCTAAATAAAAGCTGTTGCAATGATATTTCCATGCTGAACTGAGTTGTTCTGGGTCAAATATGAAGGCAAACCCACTTTCCTTTCAGTATTTTGCTGCAATTGGCAGAAACAAGCATATTTGCTCATTCGGCCTGAAAATGCTTTTAAGCGCATAAAAACTTACACTCTTGATTTCTGGCTAAATAAAAGCTGTTGCAATGATATTTCCATGCTGAACTGAGTTGTTCTGGGTCAAATATGAAGGCAAACCCACTTTCCTTTCAGTATTTTGCTGCAATTGGCAGAAACAAGCATATTTGGCCTGAAAATGCTTTTAAGCGCATAAAAATTTACACTCTTGATTTCTGACTAAATAAAAGCTGTTGCAATGATATTTCCATGCTGAACTGAGTTGTTCTGGGTCAAATATGAAGGCAAACCCACTGTCCTTTCAGTATTTTGCTGCAATTGGAAGATATCAGCTCATTTGGCCTGAAAATGTTTTTAAGCGCATAAAAACTTACACTCTTGATTTCTGACTAAATAAAAGCTGTTGCAATGATATTTCCATGCTGAACTGAGTTGTTCTGGGTCAAATATGAAGGCAAACCCACTTTCCTTTCAGTATTTTGCTGCAATTGGCAGAAAC